>NC_062561.1:180600125-180923458 GCF_022837055.1 Prionailurus viverrinus | reverse complement strand
CACTGAGGACAAGAGGCCTTCCTAGAAAAGCCACTGCACTGCATGTCAGCATCTCCCCCATCAACGCTGCTCATAAGGTACAAACGTGAATGTGCAGATGTTAGAGAAGCCCAAAGCCGCAGGCAGAGCCCCCGTGCGTGGACCTCCACCGGCTGAGGCTCTGTGTGTCAAAAGGAGCATACCTATGCTATTAGCCTTGTGGTAGGGCAGCCAAAAAGAAGTTGGTCACACCCAAGTGGCCAGGCCACATTGGTTGGGCTCCCTGTCACCCTTTAGCAGCGCTAACGACCTCACATGGTTGAGAAACAGCGAGATAAGTGAACCTGCATAGTCATAGTCTGTCCCTGCCATTTTCTAGGCTCTGGGATGATGCTCATGTCTCAAAGCTGGAGATGACAATGACAACACCACCAGCACCACCACCAACAGAAACAGTAGTAGCTAACACATACTGAGGACCTACTACGTGTCAAGCACTTTAGTTCAATTACAACAATCCCACCAGGAATGCATCACTCCATTTTATAGTGCAGAGAAAACTGAGGCGGCACAGAGAAACGGAGTCACTCTTTCACTGACACAGAGCTCCATGGCAGGACCAGAACACAAACCTGGGCACTTGCTCCTAACCGCAAAGCGTATTCCCTCTCAAGCAGAGGCTGGTGCTGTAAAATAGCAGTGATGCGGTGGCTGGTCCATGACCCTGCTAACTGAGGGCAGTTTCCATCTTTCTGGCAAGGGGACTGACTGCCCTTGTGGAGCCCAGTGCCATCCTCCGCCCACACCAGGACTCTGCCAGCTGCAGGGATTTAATCACTTCATTTTCTCTGGTTCTGGTTTGATGACGATGGCTTCAAGTTCAAGGCCCTCTATGAGCCAGCTGTCTCCAGCCATCCTCCTGCCCTTCACACATCCTCCTCTGCCACCTGCTCAGATCATCCCAGCTCCTCCTGCCTCCTCGGCTACCTGCAAAACTTTCTCCAGCCAGGATGTTCTTCCTGCTTCTCTCTACATTTGTAGGTCCTTCCAAACCCAACTGGTGCACCCTGCCATGTCTTACAACACCTCTGCCAAACCCAGCTCACTGAGACCCCTTCTTCCTTGAAACCTCTTGACCCGGAGTTTTTCAGGCCTTACTCGGCACATAAGTTTGCCAAGCCGGTATATGCATGTGTTTTAATTCATGCCACCATTTATTATCCTTTCATGCAACAAAATCCCTGAGCTGCCGCTTACTAGCTGTGTGACCTTTGGCAAGGTGCTTCACTTCTTTGTGCCTTAGTTTCCCAGATTGCTGAATGGAGATAACGAGTGTGCCTGCCTCATAGAGGTGTTTGAAGTTAATGCAGGGAAACTACTTAGCCTAGTGTCTGGCTCACAGTTAAGTGCCCCATAAATGTCCATTGTTACTCCCCATCACAGAGAATTATAGCTCCTTGAGGATGGAACCATGTCTGATGCTCATGTACAAGTATGACTGGTGAGTATGTATCTACTTGTGGACTATTTTGGGAGTGCTTAGCTCTCTACACCTTCCTTTCTAACTGCTTTGGAGGTGCCAGACTGGGAGTGTGGAGAGACCTGGAGCCTCCTGCTTCTCAGTGATGGGTGTCTGGTCCAGCCTGCCCCAGATCCAGTGTCCCTGGGCCTTGGATGTCTAAGAACTGGAGTCTCCTTGTTGCTGACTCACCATATACTCCAGGCCAGGCAAACAGAACTATGTGCCTTTCCCTCTGCTTCCATGTCCCCCTGGCCCTGCAGAGGGCTGGCACTCTGCTTTCCTGAAGCCAAAGGAAGCCCCTCTACTTGTTTTTTAAAATTTTTTTAAAAACGCTTTTATTTCATTTTTGAGAGGTAGAGAGACAGAGAGACAGAGAGACAGAGAGACAGAGCACGAGTGGGGGAGGTGCAGAGAGGGAGACACAGAATCCCAAGCAGACTCCAGGCTCTGACCTGTCAGCACAGAGACAGACACAGGGCTTGAACTCACAAATTGCGAGAGCATGACCTGAGCTGAAGTCGGAGACGTAACCAACTGAGCCACCCAGGCGTCCCAAGGAGGCCCCCATACTTCTTAGAGAAAGATCCTAAGCTGATATATCCTGTTTTTGCAAGTCAGAGAGAAAGAAAGAGATGTGGGTTAGTAGTTTTGTAAGCCAACCGCCATATCTTCTTGCTCCCAGATTCCAATCTATGCTCCTCTTTCCACACAGCTTCAAGCTCCAGGGACTTCCAAAGACGCCCAAGCCTTGGTCACTGTGGCTAAGGCTTCAAGGTCAGAATCATTCAGGAATCTTTTGACGTTGCTGGAAAACCCCAATGAGTTTTGAACACTGAAGACAGCTCCCAACAGCCACTGGGACTGTATTTGGCCTATTTCACTTTGCAAGATGCTCCAGCTACACCCATGCATGCGCTTCCTCTCCGCTTGGCTTTTTAAAAGGCCAGAGAGGAAATAAAAATGAATGATGATGGAATGTCCACATGGGTAGAAAAACAGAATAGCCTGAAGGCTCCAGGGCAGGAACTGACACAATGTAATTAACTATTCAGAATAAACATGTTTGGTGCCGCCAGCAGGGCTGTTTGTTTGCCTGCACAAAATAATGCTCTTAATAAGTCTAAGATTAAACCTTCTGGAGATTCATTAAATGCAACACCTTGACTTGAAATGTTAGGAATGGCCAGGAAGGCACAATATTTTCTTTGCACATTGCTCAGTGGCTGTTGTCGTCTTGCATAAACAGTTCCCGGCCTCTGTTATGTGTTGTATAAAAGTTGTCACTAATTGTGATTTGGCATTGGTGCTGTGTTAAAATGCTTATTTCTTAAATAGTTGAATAAACACATAACAAGGAAATAGGATGGATCAAATTTAAACCGTGATGGCCGAAGAGCTGACACGTGTCATTATATCATGAAGTTGCTCTCCAAGGCAGACCAGTGATGTTTGTGACTAATAGTGTCATTTAAAAGAATCAAAATGAGCATAATATCTGCCATTTATTACAAAGCTACCACATCCCAGACCAATATGGGACTCGCTATACATCTACTATACACAGAAGTCCTTCTTTTTTAATTTTTTTAATGCTTACTTTTGAAAGAGAGTACAAGCGGGGGAGCGGCAGAGAGCAAGGGAGGCACAGAATCCAAAGCAGGCTCCAGGCTCCAAGCTGTCATCACAGAGCCCAATGTGAGGCTCGAACTTACAAATCGTGAGATCATGACCTGAGCTGCTGTCAGATGCCTAACCAACTGAACCACGCAGGCAAAGAAGTCCTTTAAAGGAATATAATTAGTCCCATTTTATTTTACTTTTTTAAGTAATCTCTACACTCGACGTGGGGCTCGAACTCACAACACCTAGATCAAAAGCCATACGGTCTATCGACTGAGCCAGCCAGATGTCCCTCATCAGTCCCATTTTAAAGAGCAGAAAACTGCGGCTCAGAAAGTTTACATGACCTCAAAAGCTACCCAGCTTGTAATGGAAGAAGCTGGGATTTGAAGCTAGATCTCTCTAACTCTGAAATCTATGACCACCAGCCACCTAGCCTCCTAAAACAAAAGAAAGACAACCTGGGAAATTCTAATCACACACTAATTGCATGACTAATTAAAAGGAAATGATACTCACAGATTTTATTTGATTGCTTATAGATAGGCGTTTTGTACTCAATGATTGTTTAGGGGTAAAATCATTGTAAATGGTCTTGTTGGAAAAAGATATGGCCTACAACTTCACAAAGGAATACAACACGGGCTTTTTTTCATCATGTAGCAAGAATCCTTTATTAATTCCAGCTCCAAAATCCTGTTCCCATCATCTGAACTGCAGTCTGGCTCTTCCCTAGGAGGGTTCTGCTATTACTGACTTGACTCTTCAGCCTATCAGTAGGAGACCCAGACCCCAGAGACCCCTGGGGCACCCTCTAGTGGCTATCAGGACAAATCCACAGAATCAAGACACTGGGAGCTTCCACAAATCAAGGAGACATTCAACATTTGTGTGTGTGCGCGTGTGTGTGTGTGTGTGTGTGTGCGTGTGTGTGCGCTCCTGTGAAAGCAAAGAGGGGCAAGTTACCAGATACTGTACAACCTGAGGGATCAAGCACATGAATAATATAGAATAATTTTTTAAATCTGAGATTTTTAAAATCTCTTTTTGCAATGGTATCCCAAAGTAGGAAGGTCTAGGGGTACTCCCTTAATAATTAAATTAAACTCACTTTTGAATGTGATGTTGGAATGATCACTGTTAGGTGGCCCCACATCAACAGGAATCTGAGCTGCAGGCATGATGGGTACAACTGGTCACTGGATGGCTACAGCAGGCTGGATAGGAGCTCCTACTTTTGTTGACCTTGCGGGATGCCAGGGACAATGCCAAGTGCTTTAACTGTATATTCCATTTAATCCACATTTTATCATTGCTGTTTCACACCTGAGGAGACTGAGGCTCTGAGAGATAAAGTATCTCACCCAGGATCATGCAGCCAGTGGGTAGGATTCCAACCCTGGCAGCTACAGGCCAAAACCAGGTTCTTCTCCATTATATTTTGATGTGCAATTGGATACTGTAAATATTCCTTATACAGGCAACAAATAAATAATTGATTTCTGTTTTATAAAGCCTTCTGCAAATTAGCAAGGGCTTTTCTGATGTTTCCTTCCATATCCTGTTGTATTCAAGACTTCAAAGTTAATTACTATACCAGACACTCCATAGCAGAGATAAACATCAGGGCCCCTTATCCTGTGTGTCTGCCATTATGATCTGGCCCAGGCGAGGCCCACCAATAGCTAATGAGGTTAAATATAAAGTAAGATAAAGATAAAGCCATGAGGCTATGCAGGTTCTCAGGGACAAGCAAATGACACTTGGGTTAAACAGAGGTCTAAATAAGGAAGGGAAAATGGTCTCTGTCCCAGTGTGGGATCAAGGAATAATTTCCCATCCTACTTTGTGCGCACGCGCGCATGCACACACACACACACACACACACACACACACCACATCTCTCTCATACACACATGTGTGATCATGCACAAACATATACCACCTCTGTCATACACACAGGTGTGAGCATACACACATATCACATACGTGTACTTCTCTCAATCACACACACACACACACACACACACACACACACACACCTATCTCACATAGGAATGTAAGAATTTCAGGTGGAGTAGCCACTCTGGTACTTCTTTGCCTTATGGAGACACTAGAATGTAGGGGGTAAGAAGGCTGGTCTGGGAATCAGAAGAATGTGGCGTTGGGAAGAGGCAATTTGAACTCATGACAGAGGTGCTGGAAATATCTACTGAAAACAAGTCCCCAGAAACTTGGGGAAAGGAAAACTTAAACTTCCCTTTCCCTAGAAAAGAGAGCCCTTAAACATTTTGCACCTGGACTTCTGGGTGAGAGAAGAAACACTAGCAACATTAACTTGGGACTTGGAAGCTGGGTGGCAGGCCAGGAACGGGGGCTGGGAGAAAGAGGTCAGTGAAAGGGACACTTGAGATCAATGTTTTGAATGAAAGCAGCTATCACCCCTGTTTCAACTGAGCCTGGGCCCCTGGCCTGGCTGGAGCCCCCTCTCTCAGCACAGCGGTGGCCATTTATTAAGTGCACCATCAGCAGACTGAGAGTGTACTTCCGTCTGCCCTACATGACCCTGTTTCCCTCTTTATTGTGATCAAAACTCCTGACCTCACTTCTGAGACTTCCCTGAGCTCCAGCCAGTGCCATCAGATGTAAGGGGTTCTAATGGAAGGTGTGGCACTCCAAAGAGTGAAATAACTTTAAAAGTTAGTCTGGAATAACAGCTCTGGCAGTTGAAAAACCAATGCTGGGTAACCCCCTGTTGGGGACCCAGATGAGCCCCCTCTGGAGATTACAGTGTAGTGTCTGAGGAACTTTGTCAGTATGGGCAGAAGAAGGGCTGGCTGGGATTCCACTTGCCATCTGTGTCACACTTCCTGGGAACTTTAGTCAGATGACAGGGTCATTTGCTACTAACTTCCAGGACCATGATCAAGAGCAAACCAGAGAGCCCAGGGTAAGGTGCTCAGGCCTGCTCCTTCTGGCCTCTAGAGGGTTTGCCTTCCTAACAGGGTATGTGGGTTCAGGGCTCAGTGGTCAGGAAAAGGGTAAGACAGAGGCAGAAGAGCCAAGTGATATAATAGCATGGATTTTGGTGATGCCTAAGTCTGGGTTCAAATCCTGCTCCAGGCTCTTATGAGTGACTTGGTTCATTCGCTCTGTGCCTTAGTTTCTCTATCTATAAAATGGAGATAATCATAGCACCTATCCCAAGGTATTGTTTGGAGAGCAAAGAAGATAAAGCATGTACCACACTTACTGCAAGATGAGATCTCAATACTTGCTATTATTATTATTATTATTATTATTATTATTATTATTATCATTAAAAGGTTAGCAGACAACAGTTCCCATAGCTAGGTGACACTGGACCATGGGAGGTCAGGGAAAATGGCACAAAGAGTACCAGGTCTGAGGTGGGGACCTTTGGCTGGAACACCTGCTCTGTGACTTACAGTACAATCCCAGCACACACACATTTAAATTGGGAAAATTCAACTTCATGCATTTGTCATGGAGGAGAAGAGAGAGAAAGCCACTTACTGAACTGTTGGTCACCGCACTGCTCAGAAGGCAAATGCCCCCACTGAGTGTGCACAAAGGACTCAAAGCTGCCCCTCACTCAGTCTCAGCTTCTACATGCTTCTCCTGTGTGTGTATCTCAGCAGGCTGAGCACAAAGAAATTCTTTTCTTTTTTCCCCCCATAAAACATGACTTCTAAATGCAAGGCAACTATAGCGCCAGTAGTCCATGGAAGAGATTGATCTCATCCAACTATGGCTAACTTGGCCAGGCACCGTTTTCGGAGGGCGATTTGTGTGATTTTTCAGAGTAACTTTGACAATATATAATCTTTTGCTTTATGTGCTGAATGTAGGGGCTGAGAGTCTCCAGGCAGGGTCTCCTGTAGAGCTGTGTGGACATGTGGTGTGATCCTCGAGACCCTCATGAGAAAAGTGGGGGCAGTAGCCTGTGTATCCAGTGCTGTCACTGGTATAAAATCTGCCCATGTGTTCTATAAACCACATTTACAAATATAGGGAATAATTATTTCCTTCCCTGACACTGTTGGTGTCCCAGTCTCAGGCTAAAGAGAGGGGGAGGGGTGGCTCTGATGACAGCCAACCAACCTCTGCATGTCACATTCCCAGAGCATTACAATAGACACGCCTACCCCAATCCCAGGCGAGCAGCCCAGGGGCTCCCCCCAAATTAAGTATTAGCCTGATTTATCTATGAGCCATTCTCAGCTTCATGGTCTCCAGAAGGGTAGCACTTTCCCTTTTTCAGGTTAAAAGCATTCTAAAAATACCTTCAGAAGGCGCTGAGGTCCCCACAGCCTTCCCTGCTCTGATTTCAATCCAGTTCATATCTCCTATGGCGTGTGTCTGGATAAGACATCACTTTCGCTGATGTGGGCCAGGTTTCAGAATTCACAGCTGAGTACTGACAAGCTGCCTCAAACCAAGTTACATGGCCTACCCCTCACTCCATTTAGGCCCAGGAGGAGCGCAGGAGGACCAGGGCGAATTTCCAGTATCGGGCAAATGGACAATATTTTTATCTCCCTGAACAACCCCTGAAGTCCATAAACTTCATTTCCAACTTCCAGACTTTACAAAGCAATGGAAATTATATTGGGCAGTTTACGGGTCCCTTTGTAGAATTCCCATTCTCTCAACAAATATTACATGCTGTCTACTGTGGCAGCAGACAGTGTTTTATTTGAGTGAGCGGCTAGGTGGTATTGTAACACCCAAGTCTGCCGTTTTCCTATCTCCACTAACAGACTGTCAGACAACATTCAGATACTTGGCATTTTTTTGGAAACGCCCAGGCCTGGGTTTTCTCTTTGGCTCCAGGACAGGCTGTGTGTCAGGCAGAGCTCACTTGCATTCTGCGGGGGGGTATGTCCTGAATCAATACTAGGAGTTAATTATCATTTGGGCTGAGAGGACTTTGGGATCTCTGCCTCACATACTGGGATTCTCCATCATCAATATGGCTTTGACTCTGGTTCTAACCGTGACCTTTCAGATCAGATCTTGCCTTCAGTCTCCACTTTGGACTCTGGTTCTGGTTATTGGTTCCAGACATTTTCTTCTGGCCTGATCTCCACTGAAATTAACTAGGTGGCACAGGAGTCTCTTCACGTGTGGGTCCTGCCTCTGAACCCTACCCACCCAGCTGAGACCTGATGCTGCCAGTCCTTCCAGATCTCTGGGTAACACAGACTCCTGACTTCATCCTTTGTTCTGCTTGAATTACTCCTAATTGCACCTCCCCATGCTGACAGCTCCTTGGCATTACCTGAGCCATACCTTCCACTTCCTGGGTTCTTCCTGTTGTCATCACCTACACTATGCCCCTTCTGCTTCTTCCTCAGGTTCCAGGTCCAGCCTCTGCCTGCCTGTCTCATCTCAATGCCAGGAACTGGATCATGCCCAAGCCTGTTCTGAAAGAGGATGCATAGTCTCTGGGGTTAGATTATTGACTTCAAATCCCAGCTCCAGAGCTTCATTGGCTGTACAATCATGGACACATTCCTCAATCACTCTGTGCCTCACTTTCCTCATTGTAAAGTCAACATAGCCTCATGGAGTTGTTGTGGGAATTAAATCTGATAATGAATAGAAAGAATAGTATGATACTTGGTAACTTTTAAGTACACATTAAATACTAGCTATTATACTAATTATGTGGTGTCAACACTTGGGAATTCTAAAATTTATTATGAAGTCTGAAGCAAACTGAGAATGAGAATCAGAGAAAATGAACCTGACTGGTTAGAACATTTCTTTGGAATGTATAAGTGCACCAAGGCTTTTCCAAATTCACCTTAAAAGCAACCTCAGACCAAGTCCTTTGGGGGGTCTATCTCATGGCAAAAAGAATGCTTTACTTAGGAACATTATCAGAGGAAGTCGTCTAAAACTCAGCTCTAAGGATAAGATAGGATGAGAAAGACATTTTGGCCTACTAGGCCTCAACTAGGACCTGGTTAAAGGAACTACAATTTACACATGTGGTGGCAGTTTTTGGTAACCCAGTGTCCATGGCTGGTGTTTGAGTCTTTGAACCCTGTGTCTGTGAGTCAGATAAGAACTAATTTACAAAGCACATCCACAGTTTTGCCTCAACAAAAGGACAATTCACTCAGGTTCTCCCTATCGGTGCGGTCAGCTCTCGGAGGCTGCATTCCTACTCAGACAAAGCAAGACTGTTCCAACCGCTGTCAACACCTCGGTGTCTGCAACTGATAGCAATCAGAGCCTTTCTCCTGGCCCAAGTCACGTTTACATAACGCAACATCATGAACAATTTGGATCTGAAATTAACTTATTGAAAACCTCAATGCCCCAGAAGCTGCTAAGGTAGAAACCTTTTGTCTTAGGTTAAAATCAAATCATTGAAGCAAAATGGCCCCTAAATGAGAATTTTCATTTCTAATGTGGATACAGGGCTATAACTGAGAGACCTTGTAATTTATTAGCCCATAGAAGCTTCAAGAAATGTCAAGCTTATTATAAGCTACCTAGTTCATTCATCTGATTGCTAACTAAAAACCAACAATTCTCATCCTGGATCATTCCACCCCGATGGGAGTAGGAAATCAACATAATGGTAAAGGGAAAGCCTTGAAAAAATGGTTTCCTCCAAGATGGATGTCTTGCAGAAAGCTGTAACACATATGCATGTGTGTGTGAGTGCACACACACACAAGGCCAAGCAACATCCCATTTAATGACCCTTATGACCGAAACTGAGGATGTCCTGATTGATTCCCACCCCCAGTGGCTACTATAACAAATGTTCTGTTCAGCCAGTCAAGTTTTCTTGCTCCAGCAGCCTGGTCCTGGGATCAGCAGGAGGAGAAGCATTCCCAGGCTGTGGAGGTTTGAAGGCCCATCTCTGCCCCTCCTTTGCCCTGTCTTGGCCTGTTTTCTCCCACTGAGGGCAGCTTTTTATCAAGAGTTCAATAGAGAGAATCTTCTATCTCACTTCTTATGGGCACCAAGCAGAATCTTTAAAAGAAAATCACAGGGGATTTAAAGGTAGATTTATATATGAACAAACCATGGCCCAAATCATCAAAGGTCTACTCTGTCAGAACCACTGAGATACCTGATAAAATGGTTGAAAAGTCCATTTACAGGACATCCTCTTCTGGGAACATGGAATAGATACAGACACTTTTCCTTATTCTTTCCACTGAGTTTAATTTAACACCCTGGACATGACATAAAACAAGTATCAGAAGACTCTAAGAGATGGATAGAAGAAGGTAGTCTGGCCAGGCACTTGGAACTCAAGAAATAGGATTGTGGTGAGTTCTCTGGGTTATCTTTCTGCTTCATGTATCCCATACCTAGTGCTAGTGAAGCCAGCAGCCCCAGCATGCCAATGGGCACAAACAAATAAAGCCTGCTTTCCTAGTCTAAGGAGTAGAAAAGAGGCAGCCTACCAAACAGGAAACTTTCAGATGATAATGACTTTACTCCAACCAAACACACTGAAAAATCTGTAGCCATCACCTCCTCCAGCACTGGCTGAGTGGGGAAGCTAGACCTCTACCCTCATCAGCCTCATTACTGCCCCAAGTCCTTGTTCAGATCAGGGCATGTTATCCTTGCTGAGTAGTAAAGAAATTCTTCTCCATAATATTAGTGGAGACCATGGGGGGAGTTTGGTCTTCTAGATTTACCTGGTGGTAGGTAACATGGTGGCTTTCCCCAATGAAATAACCATTGAAGTGGTATCAGAGGAGTCTCAAGGAAAGTCAGTACTTTTACCAATACCCAGTGGTAATGAGGCCACTTCT
The DNA here is from genome assembly GCF_022837055.1 of Prionailurus viverrinus. Lineage (NCBI taxonomy): Eukaryota > Metazoa > Chordata > Mammalia > Carnivora > Felidae > Prionailurus > Prionailurus viverrinus. The sequence goes on along the minus strand of NC_062561.1, from coordinate 180,912,520 downwards.
ACACCCTCTACCCTTGTGGTGTTGGTAAGGCCATGTGGGAAGCAGTAATAGGGTATTCTTGCCTTCCCAGCTAGATAGCATCAACAGAAGTTTAGTGGGGAGCTAAGATTCCCAGTCCCACCCAGCTGTAACACAGAGCCCTTTCTTCCAGGTATCACTGGAGTCCAAGTGGTGAATCAGCATTCCTACCCCCAGCTGGCAGTAATAAGGCCATGCCAACCCCTCCCCCACCAGAGCAATGTCAGGAGCCAAGCAAATGTCAGCTAAAGCAAAAGATTTAAATAAGATCCAGAGTCCCATTACATACCCAAAGTATTTAATTTTAATTGAAAATCACCTGTCACACCAAGAACAAGAAAAATCACAACTTAAATGAGAAAAGACAATAACAAATGCCAATACTAGCATGGATTTTAAAGCAGCCACAGTAGAAATGCTTCCATGAGCAACAAAGAAGATATCTGGTACAAATGAAAAACTGGAAGTTCTCAGCAAGGAAGTGAAGATAAAAGAAGAAGAGCCAAATGGAAATTTTAGGACTGAAAAATAAACTGATCAAAATGATAAATTCAATGGATGGGCTCCACTGCAAAATGGAGGGAACAGAGGAAAGAACTGATAAGCTCGAGGATGAAACAATAGAAATGACCCAATCTCAACAACAGAGAGAAAATAGACTGAAAAGAAATGGACATAGCCTTAAAGACCTAACATGTTATTGGAGACCCAGAAGGAAAGAAAGATGGCAGAGCTGAAAAAGTTCTTCAGGAAATAATGGCTGAAAACTTCCCAAATTTGGAAAAAGGCATAAATCCACATATTCAAAAATGTGAGCAGACTCAACCAGGGTATACAAAACAAAAATCTATGCCAAGACACATACGTCAAACTTCTGAAAACTAAAGACAAAAGAAAAAATCTTGAAAGCAGTGAGAGAGAAACAACCCCTTACCTATTAGAGAAAAAATAATGTAAATAACATTAAATTTCTCATCAGAAACCATTTAGTAAATGGTTAGTAAATAAATTTTAGTAAATAAAGTTTAGTAAATAAAACTAAGAATTTGTCACTAGCAGATATAGCCTACAAAGAAAGAATGGTTAAAGGAAATTCTCAAAACAGAAAGAAAATGAACATTAAAAAAAGAGAAAGAACAATTGGAAGAGTAAAAAAAAATATGGGTAATTTTATTTCCTTTTCTTTTAAGTTTTCTAAATTATGTTTGGTGGTTGAAACAAAAACTATAACACTGTCTGTTGTGCTTCTCAGTGTATTCGGAAGAAATATTTGAAACAATTATTATAACTTGGGGATGATAAAGGGATATAAATGGAGGTTAGGAAGATTTCTACACTTCACTCAAACTGGTAAATTGTCAACACCAGTAGAATGTGATAAATTAAGTATATATAATGTAATACCTAGATGAACAACTAAAAATGCTATACAAAAAAGAGACATTCAGAACACTACAGATGAATCAAAATGGAATTCTAAAAAATTGTTCAAGTAACCCACCATAAGGCAGGAAAAAGAAAACAAAAGAAAAAAAAAAGAACAAACAGAAAACAGAAAATAAAATGGCAGACTTAACAAGCCAATAATTACAATAAATTGCATTAAATGTAAATGACCCAAATACACCAATTTAAAGACAGAGATTGATGGGTTAAAATAAAAGATGCATGACCCAAGTATATGGTAATACAATGTAAGCAAAATTGTTATTTGGCTAGTTCCCTTAAAAGGCAACTGGCACAGGGTACCTGCATGGCTCAGTTGGTTAAGTGTCCAATTTTGGCTCAGGTCACGATCTCGTAGTCCATGAGTTTGAACCCTGCATTAGGTCCATGCTGACAGCTCAGAGTCTGGAGCCTACTTTGGATTCTGTGTCCCTTCTCTCTCTGCCCCTCCCCCACTTGCTCTCTGTCTCTCAAAAAAAAAAAAAACATTAAAAAATTAAAAAAAAAAAGGCAACTGGCACATGTCCTTTCTTCTTCTTGAATTTTCCTCCATTCTGTCTCTTAGAAGTTATAGGTGATGGCTGTCTTTCCAACTTAGACTGTCAGGGTAAGGCCACAACATAGGAAAAATGGAAGTAAAAGCTAGAGTAACCTGGCTCTTTGAGTACTTGTTACAGCAGAGCGGCTACACCAACTCTGGACTTATCCAAGGATTGTTAATTCAGAGAAAAATAAATATCTTGTTTAAACCCTGTTACTATGGGATTTTTCTATTTCTTGCAGTTAAACCCAATGCTCACGAATATCAAAGAGTTATTCTTACTGAGAGCTACTATGGGTCTATCACTGTACCAAGTCCTTCAAAGAGATTATTTTAATGAACTGAAGAGGAAAGAACTATTTTCCTCATTTGATAATGATTAGGAAACTACTGCTCAGAAAAGTTAAGTGACTTGCCCAAGGTCACACATTTCATCTGCCCAGTACAAACATAAGAAGTCTAACTGCAGGGCCTGGGATGTTAATCTAAACAGTGTACTGTAAAACCAAGTAAAATCCCTTTTATTTTTTTTATTTTTATTTTTTTGTAAAATCCCTTTTAAAAAGAGGCTTGTACCATTCCCTGTGGCTGAAAGGCTTCTTTCACAGTCACACGGGACCATGTGAGTCCAGAGAAAGCTTTTATTTGTCAGACATTTCTAAAGAGTTGGCTAATACTCACATTTATCCACGGGATACAGGTGTGCTGTTTCGAAGGGACACATGCACCCCAGGTTTATAGCAGCACTATCGACAATAGCCAAAATATGGAAAGAGCCCAAATGTCCATCGATGGATGAATGGATAAAGAAGATGTGGTGTGTATGTATATAAATACATATATATATATGTATACACATAAATATATACATATATATACATATATACACATATATATATACATATATATACATACATATATATATATATACACACACACACACATATATATATATACACACACACACACATACATATACACACACACACACATACATACAATAGACTATTACTTGGGAATCAAAAAGAATGAAATCTTGCCATTTGCAACTACGTGGATGGAACTGGAGGGTATTATGCTAAGTGAAATTAGTCAGTCAGAGAAAGACAAAAATCATATGACTTCACTCATATGAGGACTTTAAGAGACAAAACAGATGAACATAAGGGAAGGGAAACAAAAATAATATAAAAACAGGGAGGGGGACAAAACAGAAGAGACTCATAAATATGGAGAACAAACTCAGGGTTACTGGAGGGGTTGTGGGAGGAGGGATGGGCTAAATGGGTAGGGGGCACTAAGGAATCTACTCCTGAAATCATTGTTTCACTATATGCTAACTAATTTGGATGTAAATTAAAAATAAAATTAAAAAAAGAGTTAGCTAATATTCTTGCTAAATCTATTATCCTTTTGGACATAATAAATCAATTAATGAATCAGCCTCTTCATTCATTCAACAAGCATTTATAAAGGCTTCATGGTACTGGGCCTTGAGATAAGCTAGAAGAATGAATTAGGTGACCTGATCCTGTTCCCATAGGTGTCCCCATTTATAGCCTGGGCACTGAGCTTGTTTACTCTGAAAGTGGATTTTTCCACATCTCATTGCTCAGTTCCAAGCTTAACATGTCAAACAAGCAGACTATGGGGGTTCACTGGTGCCATCCATTCTCCCAGAAGCCCTGCTGTCCCAGCCCCCCTATACTTTGAGGCATCTAGGTCAAGTTTCCCCTTTAATGTCCCCAACATGGCAATGGGAGACTCTGACGTCTCACCTTGCTGACAGAAGAAGAAAGGGCAGAGATGCTTCAGAGAGGGTGGTCAAAAAGCTTTGAGATCATGCCAAGCCCCAGCAGCGTGGCTCGGTCTTTCCTCTATGTTCCCTGGAATGAAAAGTGGATTTTTCTAGCTTCCTTCTCACTCCCACGTCCCCACCCAGCTCTCGGCTCCTGGCAGTGCCAGCATTCACATTCAGGGATAACAGTCAAAATCGCCTCCTTCTTCTCTGACAATAAAATACAGCAACCATTTGGCATCTCAGTGTGCCCCAGTCTCCTGACCCCTGGCTGGGTCCCAGAGGATTTGTGGTCGGCTGCTAATCAGAGCCCTGGCCATAGCCATTTCCCATGACATAGCTGGAATTCTCCCACTGCCTGCTCTCTGGAGTCAGCTACCCGGCCAGGCTGAAACTATTTGCTCCCCTCCCACTCTGTCCATCACTGCCCCTTCCTTAGGCTGCGCCTCTGCACCCGCCTGCTGACCAGAATCCTGAGGCCCTCAGCAGGGGAGCTGCAAACCTCTCTCTGCTTTTATTACTGACCCGCAACCCACCTCCTACACTCCTTCAGCCCACAAGGCTTCTTTCAAGCACCCTCCTTCTGAACAATGATAAACTTTGGTGCCAGAGAAGTTTAAAGAGAAACAGCCACTCCCTACCAAACATATTGGTATCAGAAGTGAGGTCAAGCATGTAATTTTCAAGCTGTGGTCATAAAACAGTTGTCTTTTCTTTGTCATTTCTGGTTAATATGCCTATGAACTAGAAAACCAGTCTCTCTGCCCTTTTGGAGAGCCTGTTCTTAGCCTACCTGGGAATGGGAAAGAATGTGTGCCAACGATGGACCAGGTATGGTGCATTGTGTAGTACTGAGCATATGGACTCAAGCTAGTCCGCCTGGGTTGTAACCCAGCTCCACAGACTTACCTAGGGGAGTTTGGGCAAGTCATAGAACTTCTCTTGGCCTCATTCATCTCTCTGAACAATGAAGAAAATAAGAGGATCACCTCCTAAGCTCATTATAGCTATTACATGAGTTCATATTTATAAAGGATAGCAAGAGGTATGTCCATGTTCGGTAAAAAAAAAAAAAAAACAACTATATATATGTATACTTTATATATGTATATGTGTGTATGTACATATACATATATATATATGTATATGTACATACATATATATATGTGTGTGTGTATATATATGATATTCAGTTCATTTTCACAATGGCTTGATGAGGTTATTAGAGAAACTCTTTAGAGAAAAGTCTACTGCATCCCTGAGTTATAGAAACTTGTCTGTGGTCAGACAGTAAGTGGCAAACCTGGGATTTGAACTTGGGTTAAACTTCCCACTGTGACAATGGTTCTCAAAGTGAGGTCCCAGACCACCTAGGAACTTGGTAGAAATGCAAATTCCTCAGCCCCATCCAGACTTACTGAGTCAGGAATTCTGGGGTGGGTTCAGTGATATCTTAATCAGCTCTTCAGGAGGGTGTGATGCCGAAAGGTTGAGATGCCCTATCACCACCTTCCCCTCACAGCAAGAGAAGAAGCTTCCTTTCTTCCTGTCTCCTGGTAATTGGTACAAAGTGAACAGAACACACACCTTTCAAAAATACACAGAAACACAGGTCTTCTGGGTGCAAGGTGCTGTGCTAGATGCCATGGGGACACAAAGAAATGTGAGCTTCCTGCCTGTGGAGAGTATTCCCTGATTATCAAGCCCAGACAAGCATGTGCACAGAGTTACGCAGACCACACTAGGAGTCAAAAGCATCAGTGTTCAGAGGTTGGGAGGTCAAACAGAGCTGGTGCCAACTCTGGTCTCCATGTTCACAAGCTGGGACTTTAATGAAGTCACGTGACCTCATGGGGCCGGCTTCTCTCCCTGACTCCTGGGGCTGCTTTAAGGATGAAATGAAATTAGGTCAACCACCTTTCATGGTGGCTGGCACAGGGTATAGGGCTTGATTATTAAATGGCTGGGGTCATCATTAAGATTTGTCACCAGATGATACAGATTACATTGCCAAATCATGACAGAAAGGTAAGATGGGGTGAGGAGATGGCTGCTGAGAGAGGAAGGTTTACAGAGAAAGGAACTTGAACTTGATTTCAACGTAGGGTGAAAATCTCAGCAAATGGACATAAGGGGAAAGAAGAAAATGGTACCATTGATTATTTAAATGTGTTTTTTAATTTTTAAAAAAAGTTTTAAATGTTTATTTTTGAGAGAGAGAGAGAGAGACAGAGTATGAGCAGATAAGGGGCAGAGAGAGAGAGAGAGACACAGAATCTGAAGTAGGTTCCAGGCTCCAAAGCTATCATCACAGAGTCCAATGTGGGGCTCAAACTCATAGAACGAGAGAGCATGACTTGAGCCTAAGTCGGATGCTTAACCGGCTAAACCACCCAGGCACCCCTGGTACCATTGATTATTAAAGAAGGAAATTAAAAAGCATGCCAGGCTAACAGTTAGCAGGCCAAAGCAGTCTGATCTACATGACTTTCACCTTGAGAATGCAGAATCAAGATCTCGTAGTGTGTTAGACACAGCTGGATACAGGCTCTCTAAGCCACTCTCTGTTAATTCACCAGGTGTTCAGGAAAAGGGATGTGGATATTCCTATAGCTATTCCTCTTTCTCTGGACATTCTTTGGAGGAATATCCAAAATATAACTCATGTGCTGGGAAAAATATTTGAAAAAAATTTAAGTTTTGATTCTGTCCCATGTATTTCCTCCTTGTTCTGGAGTCCTAAAACCTCAACAGCATGAGCTATTAGCCCAGAGCAAGGGCAAAAGACCTGGAAACTTTGGTTTACCTTTTTGCCTAGGGCATATCAGGAAATACTAAAGATGTTCAGGAACAATCCCCAGGACAATGGAAGGATGTGACACGATCACTCTTGTCCTCCTCCAATCTTATGACTTTCAGGCTAGTTTTCCTGTAAAACTTACCAAGACACATTTCTCAGACTTTTGTCCTGTTAGTTCCTTTGGGGCCTGGGCAGAAATAGTGCTTGCTGGCCCCGCGGAGACCGGCTCTGAGGCGGAGGGCAAAGTCCAACTGGAAGATTATGAGAGACGGGCACTGGGCCCATCTCACGATGAGCTCTAAGAGCACCCAGTGACTTATGTTCTGGAGAGATTTTAGCAAGTCAAGATGTTTTGGCTGCTCCTTTTCCAAGCCAGGGTTAAACAACCCAAGACATCTCAACATGACCACATATTTGAAAGTCTAGCCTATTGTTTTAGAATTTCCCTTGAAGGCCCTCTAAACACCACCCTCAGACTCCCCACCAAGACCAGTAACTGTAAGTCAATGGGAGGGAAGATGTGATCGGAAATATTTCTGGCTAATTCAATTCCCTTGGAGGAATGTTTACTTCCAAAGGTCCCACTCTAGAAAGCAGTGGCAGGGCGGGAGGGGTAGGGGGAGGGCTCAGGACCATAGCATCTTCTCCTGAAGAAGCAGTGGAGTCTGTGGTTCCCTTTTACTTTACTGTTGTAGTGAAAATTATCTTTGCGGTTTCAGGGTGTGCTTCCATTCTGGGTGGGATGGTAAAGGGAGTGATTTGTCTACCACATTACTCAGCCCCAAAGTATATGTCACTAGGGGCAAACTTGGCTTCTGCATTTTCCCATTCTCTCCGGACAGTTCTCTCATCTCTTATGAGTCAGCCTTTTCCTGGGCTGGACCCAGCCAAACCCTCCAGGCCCTGGCTCTGCTAGATAAAGAACAGTTGTTTGGGTGGGGGGGCAGTGACCCATGCCCCTTTCTGCTGGTATGTGGAGCTATTGTTCTCTGGGCCCACGGTTGCTTTGAATTCTGACATTCTTAAGATCAGGATTAGCAGATGTGTGCCTGCCTCACTGGGCTGCTTTCCACTTCACTTCAGCTGCAAGCCTACCACAGGCCCTGTCCCCTGGATTCCCATGCATGGCTGGCCATCCCAAGGTGGCACCAGGGAGAAAGATGGGGGCAGGCACACTACATGAGCTACCCTAGATGTGCTGCCACAGGATGCCAGGGGTTCCCCCCGGGCCACTCACTGCTATGCCTCTCTGAGGCAGCCATGGCCCTAGCCCCACTTGGTTTTCTCACCTGTCAGATAGCAGTGATAACTCAGGTCCTACTGGACTTCGGGAAGGATTAAGAGAAGTGGCAGACACATAAGCATGAAGGAACTACAGAGCACCTGGCTCTAGAGAGGCTACTCAGGAGACACTAGATCCCCTTTGTGGGGAAGCACCTGCCTTTCCTACCCCAGGCGGCTATGGGAAGTAATGCAGGCTATGCGAAAGTATGAAGAATCTCCAAAGGGCTCCATGCGTGAGGAAACATGAGCACAATCCCTGAAATGTGTGATGAGTCTCAACTTGTGCCCAGGCCAACCTGAAAGAGGGGTCGTGTTGTATGCTACCAACAAATCAGAAAGCGGTTTCTGCAGCCTTCCTTTCTGCCTATTTTGAAAATGACTTTTCAGAAAGCCAGAAACAAAAGGTACAGCAGCAACTTCAGTGATTAATCTGATAAATTATAAGAATAGCCAACATTTAGGGGCGCCTGGGTGGCGCAGTCGGTTAAGCGTCCGACTTCAGCCAGGTCATGATCTCGCGGTCTGTGAGTTCAAGCCCCGCGTCAGGCTCTGGGCTGATGGCTCAGAGCCTGCAGCCTGTTTCGGATTCTGTGTCTCCCTCTTTCTGACCCTCCCCCATTCATGCTCTGTCTCTCTCTGTCCCAAAAATAAATAAACGTTGAAAAAGAATAGCCAACATTTATTGAGCACATACTATACATCAGACACTGTTTTAAGTGCTTTACACTTATGGCAATCGTATTTCATCCACATAACCCCATGCATGCACACGTGCATGTATGCATGCATTCATTCGATAGTGTTCTTCCCCAGATACCCACGTTGTTCTTTGTCTCACCTTCTTCAGGTCACTGCTCAAATGTCACCTTTGTACTGTGGGCTTCTGTGGCTACCTCACCTAAAATTCACCTTGCCACCTGCAATCATCTCTGTGTAACTGTTCTTAGCATGTACCACTATCCAACACACTAGTTGTTTTACTTATTAACCTTGTTTATGATATGCACTTCTTACTAGAATATAAGCTCCCTGGGGACAGGCATTTTGCTCTATTTCTTTTTTTTTTTTTAATGTTTATTTATTTTTGACAGAGAGAGAGAGAGAGAGAGAGAGAGCACACAAGTGGGGTAAGGAGCAGAGGAAGATGGAGACACAGAATCTGAAGCAGGCTCCAGGCTCTGAGCTGTCAGCACAGAGCCCAATGCAGGGCTTGAACCCATGAACTGTGAGATCATGACCTGAAACAAAGTCAGACGCTTAACTGACTGAGCCACCCAGATGCCTCCATTTTGCTCTATTTCATTCCCAGCTGTGTCCCCAGCAACTGGAACAGAATGGTCTAGCTCAGAGTGGGTACTCAACAGACATTTGTTGACTGAATGAAACCTACAGGGTCAGTAGTATTAACATCATTATGTCTATCTTGCAGATAAAGAAACTGAGGCTTGGTAAGGTTAAATAACTCATCCAAGGTCACATAGTAAAGATCAAAGCCAGGATTCAAATTCAGAAACCACACACTATATTCTTTCACTTTTCTGTCTAAGGTCAGCGTCTGTTCCTTATTTTTTATTCTTCCTCCTCCTTCTCCTCTTCTGGGATCACTGCTTTTGTTTCTGGCCTTCTTTTGCATAGAGACCAATGACACCCTTCCCCCTCCAAAGGACTCATTCATCCCCAGATACAGACTCATTTGCTAACACGTGTTCTTAATGAGAAAACTGCTGCCCGGTAAATGATTCACTCAGTGTGTTCATGCTCAGATGCTTCATTTAGCAGCGGACATATCAAGGTACACGATAGTGGTGTTATTGTTGGCAGGGTGACGGGAATCTTCCTGAGCAACAGGGCAGAAGTAAAGGTGGCAGAAACAGCCTGGGTCCCAGAGCCACACACGTCAGTCTGATTCCTAGTGAGACCTTGTTATAACAGAGCTGTGAGATCTTTGTCAAGTCAGTTCACCTCTCCTGGCACCCATCTCTTCACTGATAGAGAAACACTCCCTTGCATTTTGGTTAGGCTAATCCAGCAAGCACTTAACAGAGGGCTGGGTGCCTCCCCGCCAATATCACCTTCCCTAATGCTACAGGTCTCATCTTTTCCAGTTTATGGTTTATTCCAGCAATAGTACTGAAAGTACAGGTAGGAGAAACTCAGGAAAGATAGAAATGAGGAAAATGATCCTTCCTGTCTACAAAAGTCCATAAGAATCTGGGACATTCTCCAAAGTGACATTCCCACCTCCCTTCCCCTACTCTTCCATTAGTAACAATGATGTTGGCCAACATGAACTGAATGCTTACTGAGTTCCAGGTCCTGTTCTAGGCACTTACATACATTAACTCATTTCATCCCCACAGCAATCCTGTGAGCTAGGAACTATTATCATACCCATTTAACAGATGACAACATTGAGACCCCAAGAGATGAAATAATCTTCCTGAGATAAGGACCACAGGATTCAAGCCCAGATTGGCTGAATTTGGGCACTTCTGCTTACCCCACCTGCCTCCTCACAGGCAGGAGGAGGTGGGAGGGGAGGAGGGACAGGGAGTGCGTGAACTCTGGAAAGTGCTTTGACCTGGGGGAAGGGGAGCACACAGCTCTTTTGGAACACTACTGGAGAACTTCCTAATATCTCCAAAGTGAGGATTTGGATTTTAATGCTCCGTTGAGGTTCCTGGCAATGAAGACGGGCATTAATGAGGGAATTTCCTGTGGGAGCTCCTCTTCATCCTTTTCAAGCATTTCTCTTGTACCTTAGGTCAACAGAACCCGAGTCCCACACATCCTCCTGGGCCATTCATTCTGAGCACGGGTCAGCCCCTTTCTACAACCTCATGGTAATGAAAACAGTTTCTAGACAGTATGCTACATGTCTTGCAAAACTGTGATTTAGCACTTATTTCCAAAATTGTTTGCTCAAATCATTTTTAATTAGGTAAAAAATAACTTTAGAAAATGATAAGTATTCTGCCATCTTGTTTTCTATTGTTCCAGGACTATAGATTCTCAGAGCCCTGGGACTGCTCAATAATCTGGTAAGTTCTATGCCTTAGAGCCTTTTGACAGGGTAACATGTGCTCCATGGAGTCAGATGATAAAAATAGCATACACTTACTGGGACAGTGTTAATTAAATGCTGTGCACTGTGCTAGAAGCTTTACATGCATCATCTCATTTAAATTTTACACAGCTCAATGAGGTAGGTGTTAGTATCATTACTTCAAAACAAAATAAAGCAAAATTGAATCTCTGGGAAATGAAGTAACTTGGCAAGGACTCCAAAGTGTCAAAGTCAGAATTCAAACCTATGTCTGTCTGGATTTCACAGTCTTGAACCACTCGTTGTACAGAATCTTCTTCGAGCTCTCAACTATAAGGAATGCTCCTAACGGCTGATGGCTGATGTCTGACCTGCCTGTATCCTTCAGTAGAGACCACAGGAAATGGTGACAGGATGTGGCCACTGGCCAGAGACCCTGCCGAGATAGCTCTGTGACTCTTCTCCCTCCACCATGGTAGTGGGAATTTTTCTTAGGAGTCATTCATTTAAGATACATTCCAAATCCGTGATCCTGGAACACTGACAGCCCAGGAGAGGTTTCCTCTTCCAACTCATTTTGGGGTGTTTCTTTTTTTTTTAAGTTTATGTATTTATTTTTGAGAGAGAGAGTGAGCGCCCACAAGTGGGGGAGAGGCAGAGAGAAGGAGAAACAGAATCCTAAGCAGGCTCTGTGCGGTCAGTGCAGAGCCTGATGTGGGGCTCGAACTCACCAACTGTAATATCATGACCTGAGTCGAGATCAAGAGTCAGAGCCTTAACCAACTGTGCCACCCAGGTGCCCCTCACATTGGGGTGTTGTTAAGGGCTAATAGAACCCCAGCTGCCTTCAGTTCTCAGGCATAAGTTCTTCATCTGTAAAATGGGGAGTCTGACCCTCATTGGGGGTAACTGTACCTAGAGAATGTGCTGCCACTCCGGGTACTGATTTCTGGGCAACCAGGCGTAATAGATATCAGGGTGCCTGCCCGAGTTTGGATGGGCCCCAGAATCCTTTTCAACGTATTACCCTGCATGCCATTTATCTAATCACAGTTGGCATTCAAGATGTAATCTATTTGCCATGCCTAAACGAGAAGATCTCAAAGGACCCTTCCAGATGAATATATCATTTTATGGTATGTCTACACACGAAGTGTATGAAAACACACATTTTTTCTGGAATAAATAATGGAATCAGCTTTCAATGACATAACTTGGGAAAATAAATTAGCTGGCTTCTCCCAAACCTTTCCATGTAAAAACGTCCTGAGTCCAGGAACTTAGAGATGTCAAATGAGAGAGAATGGAAGTTTTCACGGTGCAGAAAATTAGAGAGGGGATCCCTGGCACGGGAAGTCTCTCTTACCACAGAGAATTGCTGCTCGGTTCAGGTAGTAATTAGCGCACCCCAAATCACTTGCCGGCAACAACATAAGTAAGACCTGGAGACAGAGAGGCCTGAACTTTAGAGAAGCAGCATTACCGCAAAAACAGGGCCCTGACCCAGGGACTCTGAGATGAAGTGAAGCAATTGTTTCAATTAAAAACAGACGTTCCCATTTCTCTAAACACCCTATTTGCAAAGCCCTACCAGGCAGAGGACCTCCAAGGCCTGATCTTGACCATGTGACGCCACTAGTGGCTGCACGGACCAGCCACACAGACTGAGTCCAGCCCTCCCCCCGGGGGACAGCTCTGTAACATGGGGCAGGCAGCTCAGGTGTGCCTTTCCTGGGACAGGGAATGGTGTGTACAGGTGGAGGACTTCCTAGGGGGATGCCCTGAGGGGGGATCCTCTCTGTGCTTGCATGATTGCACCCAGAGTGGGAGATCTGGTCTTGCCGGACTGGAGGTGGCAGATTCCTCAGACTCCCACATTTGAGAGGCTCTCATGCTGGACTTCAGAGGCCCAAAAGAGCATTGAGGATGTCAACTTTGCTGGGCACCCTATTCTATGGGATGGAGATCATGAGGTCTGCCCTACCCACTGCTCAAGAGTGAAAGGACTGTGGGAACCATCAAAGAAATGCCCAGCAGGGTCTTCCACAATTTCCAAATCCAGCAAAGGAGTGTGAAATCCTGCTAGGGACCTGCTCTTCATTTAGGGGAATGGAGAAGCGGCCTGATGGCCATCCCCCTTCAAAGATCTCTGCCATCACTGCCCGATCAGTGGCCCTCGCTTTGTGGGCCTCAGGTGCCTCTTCTGTACAATGCTGCTAGAGAAGAAAGGTGGTCTTGTACCCAGATTTTAAAGACTACAAGGGTTAGGAAAATAAATGAGCAAGGCTTATGTGGGGCAGTGACAGTGATGGGATTTTAGCAATTTGGAGAAAGCATGCTCCTCAAAAGGGGCTCCCAAGACTTGGCTCTGAGGACTGCTGTTACATGGAAATCGGGGCCCTGTATTGCTCCCAGAGCTCCTGATTTGCAGGGAGGAACAAGCAATCTGGATTTTTATATGAACTCTCAATTTTTAAATGTAGTCCATTTTTTTTTTAATTATGCAGGCCAAACACAGTAGATCTGTGGGCAGGATTCCATCTGTGGGACTGCCATTTTGCAAGCTCTTTAAATGAAAGGGTGGCTGCCAGAAGAACAAAGGTGATTTTTCCAAATCTTTGACTTTAGCCACTCAGGTGTCTGAATTAAACAGACAAGTAAATTAACCAGCCTGTGTGTGCAGTCTACTCCAGAAGACAACGTGATTGTCAACCCTGCAGGTGGGAGAAAAAGACAGAAATGGAGGGAAGACCCTGTTTAATAACACCAAAGATGAACAGCAGTCCATTAAAACAATGCAAACGATATCATCAGAAGCGTGATCAAAGTGGTTCTGGAGATCACAGTGAGGAATCTGGGGGACCAATGTGGGATGAGATTCCCACAAGGTCTTCATTGAATGGGGGGCGGGTGTTGAGGCTTGTGGACAAGATAAAAGTAACTGACATTTACTGAACACCAAGCAGTCTACTAAACGCTTTATAAGGAATACTTCATTTAATGTTTGCAATAATCTTCCAACTTAGAATGCTTACTCTTAAGAACCACATGGCACCATCTCTAGCCTTGGATAGGTCTTGGAAGAGAAGGTAGGGCATCCCAGGCAGGAGAAATGGGCATGAACAAAAGCGTGGGGAGTAGTAATGGGTCAAACAAGTGCGTGGGCAGAAGGGGAGGGGGAGGTACGGGCATGTGTTGAAGGTTTCCTTTGTGCTTAGGTGCTTTGTGCAAGAGTCTGACACCAAGATTCCAGAGGTGACAGCAGCCCTGAGACGGTGTAGCACTCCCCTGATCTGAAGCCTCAGGAAAGAGAAAAAGTATCTGAGAGCAATTCAGTATTTCCTCTGGGAGCTCCATGGTGATCAATCCAGGCTGGTGATTCTGAGGCTCCACTTAATTGCCATTCTCCCCACGGAAGGTACATGGATCAGACTACAGTCCTGAGGGAAAGGGTGGCCCAGCAGGAAAGGACCCTAGGCTAGAATGTAGCCCACCCTGTAAACGCATAAATATTAATAGCTTTGGGGAATGTGCTGAATATTTGCAGGCATCCCATCTCATAGGATTCAGCTGGGAAGAATTCACTCCACCTCTGGAGGGAGATTGGGCGGGCTGGGGTAAGGATAGTGGATTCAGACAGGGATCTGGGTTCCCACAACCCACTCAGAATCCTCAGCAGGCCACAGACATTCTCTTCCTTTGAGGCAAGAGGAATTCTGCAAAGATAGAGTCAAAGGGGAAATGTTGAGGGTGGTGGGCCCCGGAGAGAGAGAGAGAGGACCAGGAAGTTTAGACAAGTGGCACAGAGGGAAAAGAACACCTTTCCTCTAGCAAACCAGGGGAAGCTTTGAGAAAGAGGTGGGATGTTAAGAAAGCCTCTGAAATGCTTCTGGACCTCAGTGGAAGGAAGTGCCTGAAGAGGGACCTTAGCACCATATCAGAACCAACAATGAGAAGGCTCTCGAGGGCCACAGTAAGGTTGCAATTAAATGGTGCCTTAGAATCACCAACCTGCTTTGATCACCATGGCATTCCCAGAGGAAATACTGAATTGCCCTCAGTATTTTTTTCAGGCTCTATGGATTAACCTAATTTATAAAAAAGTTTTAACTAACCTCATATTATCTCAATACCAGTCCTATAAACCTCAAGACCCACCAAATGCACCATGAAAACAGATTCCACAGTCAAAAAATGGGAACTAGTTGCGTGCTTATTTTCACCTCTTGGAAATTCACAATGCGTATTGACAAAATAAAGTTTTAAATAAGTCATGCAATCATGAAGCCTTCCATATTTCCTTTAAAACATTTCCCAAACTGGTTTGAACAGGACACTTTTTTTTTCTTTTTCTTTTGCTGAAGATCTATTAAGACAGAACACATCTGGAAAATGCAAATGTAGACATTTAAGAGTGATGTTCAAATCCTCCACCTCAAATACCTCTGAGGTAATTAGTTCTACAAAATCAACATCTGCTCTATGGCACTACTTCCCATTTTTTATGAACTGAATGTTTGTGTCCTACCATCACCTCTAATGTGATGGTATTTGGAGGTGAGGCCTTTGGGAGGTAACTAAGATTAGATGAAGTCATGAAGGTAGGGTCTTCATGTTGGGATTAGTGCCCTTATAAGAAACCAGAGAGTTCTCTTTTCTTATTCTCTCTCTCTCCCTCTCTCTCTCTCTCTCTCCACCCCCGCCCTCCCTCCATCCTTCCCTCCCTCTTCCCCTCCCCACCCCATCTCTTGGTCTCTCTCCTTCCATGTAAGGATACTTCAAGAAGATGGCCATCTGCAAGCCAGGAAAAGAGCTCTCACCCCAAGTCAACCATACTGGCACCTTGATCTCAAACTTCCAGTCTCCAGAACTGTGAGAAATAAATATCTATCATTTATAAGTCACTCAGTCTTTGGTATTTTGTTGTAACAGTCTGAGCTAAGACATCATTTACTCAGTTTTTCCAATAAAAATATTTTAGCACTGTACTAAACCTTGATAACAACAACAACAAAAACAATTCCCCACTCACAAGTGGCTTAGATTTGGGTAGAAGGTCAGGCAAAGCATCAGTCTCAAGAGTAGGTATGGTTGATCCTCAGATAATAGTTCGTCCAGGAGGCTAGGCACAGAGGAACTCTTTCTAATACATAAAACCAGTGACATCAGGGAGGACTTCCTGGAGGAGGTGAGATGATAGCTGAGTTTTAAAGAGTGACATTTAATTAGACAATACGATGTGAGAAGAGCCTTCTAGATATGAATAAGAAGGCACAGAGATGCAGAGAAAATAAAACCTGGTGAACTTCTGAACTGCAAAAGGCAGTTTCGAAATGGCAGGATTAGAAGAAGTGAGCGAGGGCATGGCAGGAATGAAAGGGGGAGAGGGAGGCAGAGGAGAGATCTAGACTTGCATCAAGTCTTCTCTGTTCTCCTAAAGTCCTGCCAACCTCCAAGAATGCTGTCTCTTAGCTCTGGAAACAAGGGCATGGCCTTCCCAAGTTGCCTCCCTTCTTCCCATGATTTCCCCAGCCTTAGGAATTCAAATGTTCACTGCTCCTCCAGCAGCCTTGATGTCTTCCCAATCCTATTAAGTGTGCTTCTTTAGCTCCCTTTGTGTGAGTCCTGGCAAGAGCTGCAGATGTGCCTTCCCTATTTTAGGGAAGATGAGGAATGAAATAACAAGGCTCTCTCGACATGGCTGCTGACTTGAACAGGCCTAATGTTCTGCATATAAGGTGACTATGACCCTTGGAATCATAGTCAGAACCCCACCTGGTTGAGGCATGTTTGTTCTCAGCTCTGTCTGCCTAGAATCAATCCAACTTCCTTCCAGCAACAGAAGGTGGGCATGTGACCCAGACTGGGCTGATTATAGGCTCAGGCTCTGGCCAGGGTGACTGGTCCAGAGACCAAAGCTGTAAGGATATAGTGCCAGTCTGCTAGGGCTCTATCACAGGGGAGCACCCGAATGAATGGAGCTGCCAGGCAGAGAGCTGCAGAGATGACATCTGGAGAGTCACAAAGACCCAGTGGGCTCTAGGCCTAGAACCTTGGGATCTTTAACACCAGTCCCATCTCATGGCTTTGTGTTGTCATTGTTGATGCTTGTTAGTTTTTCCTTATTCTACTTTGCTTCAGGTTTCTATCAGTGGTAATCTTGAGACAGTCCTAAAAATCCCAGTTTCTCTAAGCTGGAAGTGGTCACACCCCAAGAAGCTATACACAGACCCTGTAATAATTTCTAGAAATTCTCTGGAGACAGTTGGGATATCATGAGAAATGGCAGAGGGCACAAAGACAGTACCTCTCCTTCTCAGAGTGAAGACATGACCTGATGTGTAGTGTATAATGAGCTCCAGGGTTGGAAAGATATGGGTTCTGATCTTGTTTCCATCTCTCCTTAACTGTAAGACCATAAGTGCTTTAAACTTCTTCCCTCCACATCAAACGGACATAAAATGTTCCACCTCACAGGGATGGAAGGAAAAAATGAAAATTCCAGAGAAAGAACTTGCCCAGCATGTAGTACAACACAAAACAATGTTAATTCTCTTGTGTGTCAAGATACCCTACTGAAGGCAACCCATCAGTACTCACAATCCATGCCAGTTCCAGAAGAGAGGACTGAACCAAGAGCCTTTGTGGCTTGATCAAAAGACAAGTAACAGCAAGGCCTCATCTGTCCCATCTGCCTATTTCCAAATCGCTCTTTGCTTTCTATCTCCCAGAGCAGCAGCTCAGCAAGGATGAATGAACTGTAAAAACGTCTTCCTCTAAAACACAACTTCCCTTGACATGCATGCAATACACAAACCTTTTGCTTCATTCACATGTGGTAGAATGTTCTCTCCCCCACACCCCTGGCACAGTCCATAAATGCATATCCATTTATACATGGGTAAATATATGTCCATCTCGGCAGAAAATGCCTTAAAGGGAGAGGCTGGGTCTGTGTATCCCACTCCCTGCGGAGCTTGGCAGAATATCATGGATAATGATGGTAATGATGGAAAAGCTTGGATTTGTGTTTTATCAGGCACAGGAAGAGGGAAGAAAGTGGAGAGGAACCCGCTTAGCTCTTACGAGTCAGACAGCAGGTTTAGGCTGAAAATATACCATCACTTTTGGTTGTCTCCACGCCCCTGGCTGTTACATACATTCAAACATTGGACACTGAGGTTCTAAGGAGCAAAATTATGTATCCACATGGCTGAGCTACTCTATGGCATTTGGCTCTGTGCGTGTGGCTTTCGCACCTCCCACCCCTGGTGTGTGGAACGGTTAAGGTGTCAGGCAGATTCGGTTCTCAGCTCCACCATTTATACATTAGCTTGAGCAGATTTTTTATAATCTCTGAGTTTCATTTCCTCTCTGATAAAATGGAACAGTTACACCCACCTCACAGGATGATTATGAGGATTAAGTGAGCTCTTGAAGATTACAGGGTTTAGAACAATGTCTGGTGCTTTGTAAGCACCCAACAAATCGTAGCTGCTGCTCCACGGTTGTGTTATTTACTATCATTTCCACCGTGCCCTCCTGTCTTCCTAGGTGCAGAGCCCAAAGACTGCTTTGCCAGGAGTTTTAGGTCACGTTTTCAACCAGAGATGTCTATACCTGCAGCAGGCACGCTGCTGATGCCTGCAGGCCTGTGGACACCCCACCCTTCTCACACTCACAGCAGAAGTTCGGGGCATCAGAGTCTGGCTCCACGCTGCTCCAAAGCCTAGAGCACTGCTTCCAAAGGGTGCAAGAGCCAAGGCTAGCTTTCAGCCCTGGCTGCAGCACAGCTGGTGGCATTCACCTCCCCCAGAAGGAGGCCATATGGACCAGGCTCTTTCTTCAGCAACCGGCATTGCATGGGCAACACAGGCCATGAAATAAACTTTTATCACCCAGGCTTTCTTCTTTTTGGGTTTTCTCTTGCTGCCTGACAAGTGGCTGTTGTGTTTCATGATAAGGTACTCTTACAACTGCTCCACCATCTACCCCACTGCGAGGGTGGACTGAAGAAAGCAAGAGCCCCCTCACTTCTCCTCTAGCTTTGGTGTTCCTTGTGACTTGGCGGCTCATGTGACCCCTTTCAGTAGCCCTTCTGCCTAGATACATCCTCTCCCACTGCCAAGGCCTCTGTCCTTCTTTACCTTGGGAAGAAGTGAGGTTTAGCTGAAAGGGCACAGAATTTGGAGCCAGACAGTGAAGGCATGAATCCCAGTTCTGCAATTTCCTCACTGAAGGACTTGGGCAAAACACCTCACTTTTCAGGGTCTCTGTTTTCTCTTCTGTCAACTGGGCTCACAATCCCTACCAAACCACACAATTGTTGAGAAGGGTCAATGAATAGTTTCAGAAGTCCTACAAAGCAAGATAACCGTTCTAGTTCCCTTCAAATTTCCTTCAGACTGAACTGTCTGAAGTAAAGTTAAGGGGAGTCATCCAATTTAATCCCTCCATCTCCATATAAAATATTTGAAGGTTCTTCTGGTAGAGCAAGGCTCAGCAAACTTTCTATAGAGCCATATTGTAAATAATTTTGGCTTTGGGGGCCATACAGTCTCGCCACAACCATGCAACTCTGCCACTATAGCACAGATAGGGTCACAGACACTATGTAAATAAATGGGTGTGGCTGTGTTCCAATAAAACTTTATTTACTACAGCAGGTGGCAGTGGGCTGGACAGGCGAGAAGCTTGTAGATTGCCCACCCGGGCCTTAGATGTTTAAAGAGTTTGGAGCTGAGGAAGAGCGTCCCCCTTGCCAAGCGAACCAGTGGGCCAAGATCCTCTTTCTGCCAACACCCCCTCAGAAACCCACCCATCAGAAATGCAGAACCCTTGCCAACTGCTGAAATTCTCTCTGCCTTTGAGAAACTGGAAGTTTAGATTTATGCACGTGGCAATTTGTTTCACATAATTCTGTCAGTAATTACACCGACTTCCACCAGCAGCCATTAGGTAAATGATTTGGCCCTTTCCCCTGAGTAATATTTTCCCCCACTGAAATAAATGGAGGGTGCACTTCTCTCCCATAAGTTAAGCATATTATTTGCCTCATCACACAAGGCAAATGCGGTAGCTCCGAGCTATTAGTCTATCACTGCAGCGATCAGACGGCCAGGAGCCAGAAATAATTTACAAGAGGGAAGTAAACAGGGCCCCAGATAAATAAATAAGAGGCCGGGACTGGTCTGGGGCCTGAAAAGATTAAGTAATGAGACTATCTAGCAAGAGATTTAGTGCTAACTGAGCTAGGACCAGAGCAGTCTCCCATGGAGGAATCAAATTATATCATGGGAAAGAGATATTATTGAAGGCCCTCATGCTGAGCTGGGAAATCAGCACTGCTTGGGAGGGGAGGGCTGCCATCATTAGCATAGCAATTTGGGACTCCACACTGAAGTCTAGCTAATTAGCTCCAGGTAAATGGGTTATTTATGACAGGTAAGCAGGGTGCAGTGCCCTTGCCCACTAGGAAAACCTGGTGAGTTCCTCAGTGTCTGCTGGGTTATAAGTAACAGGCTGGGGTCTTTTTTCTTAAATGCACAGGCTCCTTATAAAGAATGTGTCCTTACAGAAGTAAGGAAGAGGGAAAGAAGAGGGAAAGAAAATCTGCTCAGGCTGATACCAAGCTGACTTCAGCTTCTGAATTTCTAAAATTCCTACGGGGTGGAAATTCAAATATACCAGGCTTGTTGTCCCTGGGAAGCCTGCAGGCTCCGAGAAGCAGTCTCCATCACCCTGCTTCCAGAAGACTTCCTCTTCTCATCCATTCTTCCAACACCAGGGTGGAAATCCTAGGGAGTTAGCCTCTATTCATGCCTTATGATTACCTGTTTTGGTGGTTTTTTTCCTTGGAATGGCTCTCATGTGGGGTTTGACCTTTTAATTTCCTTCCTCAGATATGTCATGACATAACTACTAGAAAGTAGTCATAATGCTTCCATAGAACCTCCAACAATCCTATCATAGATAAGAATCACTAGTCCTTACTTATCCAGCAGATCTATTACCAGTATTACATCTTTCAAAGAAATACCCTTTTTTCTGTTAAGGTAACTGCTACGTAGCCTGACCTCTCAGGCATCAATACTTGATTCCTTATAAGCCAATGATTCTTCTTCCATGGTTTCTCTTCTCTGTCACCTAATGAAAAATCATGGCCAAGGTAAAGAATGTATCTTCCAGCTGGGTCCATAGCATCAGACCAAAAATCTGAGGTCTGGGGTTTGTGCATTCCCTACTACTTGGTGCCTCAGGTCCTCCAGCTATAAAATAGGGGCATTGGTCTAGAAGTTCCAGAAGGTGCCATTCAACTCTGGTAATCTATGAAGATGATGGTTCTTACCTCCTGGGGGGTTACTGTACAGACAAGAACTCACAATGAGCTTGGCACAGATTGAAGAGGGACACGTGTGACCAAAAATTATTCCATTTACCTTGGAAGGAATGAAAAAAAGACAAAAACAAACCTGAAATACATGCCATCCCAAATATTCCTATTCTCTTTCTTTCCTTTCCTTTGTCCTCCACCGAGTCTCCGTCTTTACTGCCTCTGCTCCACGTTTGCTTTCTGGTCTTCCTCCCTCTCTTCCTTATTCCAGGTTTTCTTCCTTTATTCCATTCTATAATCCCTTTCCCCCCAATTTATCTAGTAAGTCTGCCTTCACTGAAAAGATACTCCTCTTTTCCCCATGACGTGAAATCAAAGCTGGTGACTGGGCCAAGCTGTTCAGAACAGCAGCATCCCTCACGATCACAGAAGCAGGACAGACAGTCCACATTCCACAGTGCAGCATGGAGGGTGGACCCATTACTGAAGGCTGGTATCCGCACAGAAGGGAGAAATGGTGGATAGGAGCAGGAGGCAGGATGGGAGCAAAGATGAACAAAGGGCAATTGGTATTGCAGCTTTATACAACACTCAGAGAGGGTTAGTTTGGAAAACATTAATAATTTGATGTTCCAGTATGGCTCTGGTTCAATTGTTTTAGAAGACAGGGTTCACTTCAGGTTTGGACTAATTCGCCAGATGTCTTTCAAACAATCTCTGGTTTAGATCTCAGATCAAGAGAAGAATAATTTGGAGGTTTAGGTCAGTGTTCAGTAAATTAGTGTAATCTATTCTTTTTTTTTCTTCCAGACTAAGGCTTGGTTTTTGTTTGATCCCCCACAAGTTTTCTTTTTCCTTTTTTGTAAAGCCTTCACTGAGCTGAGGCTCCCAATAGCTACACAATCCCTTTCAATGCCCATTAGAAGTAAAAAATCAATGAGGCCAGGAGATGAAGCAAACACAGTTTATCTTTTCATTTCATTGTATCACAGAATATTATTCCCAGGCCTTTGAAATAAGCATCAAAAAATAGCATTCCCTCCCCAGCTCTCAGTCTCAGGCACTGGCTCACATCTGCCAGCAGAGGATCTCGCATAGGCTGTTTCTCTCTCTTTGGTGGGAGTATGAAATCCACCTGCTGGCTCTTGAAGTCAGCTCCCCTGCATGCAGCATGGCCCCACCTGTGTGTGGATGGCTCATTCTACGAAGGCCCTCTGAAAACACCAGGGCAGGAACCTTCTGTTTTTTAAATCCAAGTCATTTTTCTTGCCAAAAGTAAAGTAGAGATCAGAAACTGAGGAAGAAAATCTGGTGTGTTAGTTTTATCCTCACTTTTGAGTGTGCGTGTGTGCATGTATGCATTATATGTGCACATGTGCTATTAAATGGTGATTTGGGGCTTTTTCAGGGCAATGATTTGGAAGAGAAGGTGCATTCGACTATACATTGAGGGGAAAAAAGTAGATTTTGGAAAGACCAAGTTCCTTCTCTCATTCACTCATTTACAGAACATTTATCGAGTGCCCAGTATGTGCTAGATGCAGTATTAGGCAATTATAGAGTCAATAAGACAAAACCCCTACTCTCAAGAAGCTTACATTCTAATAGGGAATGGGAGAGCAGAAAATAAACAACAAAACAAATAAATGAGCAAAAGAATTTCAGGTAGTGGTAAGTACCATGAAGAAAACAGGATCATGTTACGTACAATGACCAGCAAGGAAGACACAATGCTAATCAGAAAAGGGCTCTCTGAGAAAGTGATGTTTGAGCCAGGATATGCATTTCAAGAAGGACTTACCCGGGCCAACATCTGGAGTCAGAAAGACCCAGGCAGAATTAATAGCAAGTCCAAGGCCCTGAGTTGAGAAAGATATGGGAGATTTGGGGCAGTAGGAAGAAGGCATGTAAGGCTGCCATGGTGGAAGTGGGGACAGTGGCCTAGGATGGCACCAGGAAGAGTGGCAGAGGTTAGACTGTGTAAGATAGGAGCTTGTGTTTTTTCTTAGAACAACAGAAAGTCATTGGAAGGCTTAATTGTGGAATGAGGAGATCTGATTTTTGTCTTAAAACGATCTGGGCATCTGTTGGATGGACCTTGGGTAATGAAGGAACATAAGTAAAAGCAGGGAGATGTAGTGAGGAGGTCCCTGAGGTCATCTAATCAAGAAAGGATGGTGGCTTGTATTAGGGTGACAGCAGCAGAGACAGAAGGTAGTGGACAAACTGGTAAAGATAGAGCTGACAAATTTTACCCAATCTCCTCATCCTCCTGTCAATGACTCTACACTTGGGGAGAGACTTGTGAGTAGAGTAGTCTCTGGGCTACCCGTCTTCCCCTGCCACTGCTTTCCTGGCCTCATTAGGCCTAATGATCTCCCATCTTTCACTCTCATTTAAATAAAGGAAGTGCTATGCAGAACAGGATTTGCAGAAAACACCATTAGTGACAGAAGCCATAACAATTATTCCCTAAGATAATTTTGCTCAATGACTGAACCCTTGGGAACTGGTGGTTGACAATCCTCTGTTCTGTGTTGTAAAATGGGATGAAAGTCCTGGAAGGTCTCGGGTAGAGAAGCCTGACCATGCACGTCTCTCCCAGGGAAGACAGAAGCTCTCTCTGGAGACTGGAAAACATTTACACTAATAATTTACTGTCTCTGACACAGATCTGCCACTACCATCTTTATGCACCTAAAACACCAATTATGAGCCAAGGAGAAAAAGCATCTTTCCCCTCTACCACCAGGGCTGCCTTTCTGACCCCTGATATCTTTTCACAGGGTTGCTCAACAATTTGAGCTAATTTAAAAGTCAGTATCTTGTACTAAAGTGAAATTATATCTGTGCTTAGATGTAACAGCCTGGAAGGGAGCTTCATTTATCTGTCTAGGATTCTGCTATAGAGAGAAGGTTTTATATGTATGTGTGGGTGGTATGTTATGTATATGTGCAAGTACTTTGGGAAAGAGAAAGGGCAGAGTAGGAGATGTGGAGACAGGAAGGAGATGATTAAGGCCATGATAGTAATAAAATTGATGATCTAGCATTTCTTTCTATACCTATCACTGATTCCCATGCAAAACATTCTAAAAAATTATTGAAGTTAGATCTCTCTGAGCGTCTTGACACACATACATCTTAGAATCTCATACATCTAAAATTAAATGAAATTGAGATGGAGGGGATTAGTCCTCGGTTACCCTTTAACTCTCTTAGAGATGTAGTTTTTTTTTTCCCTTAGAGCATTTTGACCTCCAAAAGTCGAGATGTTTTCTTCACTAGGAGAAATGTTGGCATGATTCTATGTATATTTTGATCAAAAGCTGACTCACTCATGAGAAATTCTTGTCCAGAGTCCTAGACAGACCAATGAGAGGCCAAACCATCAGTTTAATAGCTAACTACTCCATTCAGCCAACCATGGGAAGTTTTTGGCTATACAACAGGCAGCACCAATCAAGATGAGGCCAGACTTCCAAATAGGCTTCATCACCATAAACAGAGTGAGTAGAATTAAAGAAGGAAGGATGGGAAGAAAGAAACATCATGAATAAAAGATCGAAATATTTTTCTAAACCATGAACCAAAACTCAGGTCCAGCACACCACATTCAGGCAAGGAGCACAAAATTTACTTAAACTTCTCCATTGTCCCTCCCCCTCCCCTCCCCCCCCCTCCCCCTCCCCCTCCCCCTTCAGCTGCTGCTGCTGCTGCTTCTGCTGCTGCTGCTGCTGCTGCTGCTTCTTCTTCTTCTTCTTCTTCTTCTTCTTCTTCTTCTTCTTCTTCTTCTTCTTTTTAACTTAAAACAGATTTTACTTATTTATTATTTTTTATGGAAGTATAATTGACATATAGCATTATAATAGTTTCAGGTGTACAACATAACCATTTGATATCTGTATACAATGCAAAATGACCACCACAGTGGGCCTAGCTTCCTTGCCACCATAAAGTTATATAATATGCAATACCATATTGTTGATTATAGTCACCATGTTGTACATTACATCTCCATGGGTTATTTATTTCGTGATTGGAATTCTGTACCTCTTGACCCTCTTCTCCCTTTTCACCCATCCCCTAATCTCCTCTCCCCTATGGCAACCACCACTCTGTTTTTTGCATCTATGTGGTTGGTTTTGTTTGTTCATTTGTTTTGCTTTTCACATTCCACATATAAGTGAGAGCATACAGTATTTTTCTGTGACTTATTTCACCAAACATAATGCCCTCGAGGCCAATCCATGTTGTCCCAAATGGCAAGGTTTCATTCTCTTTTTTAATGGCTGAGTAGTATTCTAATATATATAAACACCACATCTTTATCCATTCATCCATCAGTAGACCCTTTGGTGTTTCCATATCTCAGCTACTATGACTAACACTGCCGTGAACATAGGGGTGCAGATATCTTTTCAAATTAGTGCTTTTGTTTTTTTTCCAAATAAATACCCAGAGGTGGAGTTGCTAGATCATATGGTAGTTCTATTTTTATATTTTTGAGGCACCTCCATACTGTTTTCCACAGTGGCTGCATCAATTTAAATTCCCACAAAATTATGAAAAGAGTCTAAATGTCCATCAACTGATGAATGGATAAAGAAATTGTGGTTTAGGTACACAATGGAATACTACTTGGCAATGAGAAAGAATGAAATGTGGTCTTTTGTAGCAATGTGGATGGAACTGGAGAGTGTTATGCTAAGTGAAATAAGTCATACAGACAAAGGCAGATACCATATGTTTTCACTCTTACGTGGATCCTGAGAAACTTAACAGAAGACCATGGGGGAGGGAAAGGAAAAAAAAAGTTAGAGAGGGAGGGAGCCAAACCATAAGAAACTCTTAAAAACTGAGACTAAACTGAGGGTTGATGGGGGGTGGGAGGGAGGGGGGGGGTGGGTGATGGGCATTGAGGAGGGCACCTGTTGGGATGAGAACTGGGTATTGTTTGGAAACCAATTTGACAAGAAATTTCACATTAAAAAAATTAGAAAATAAAAATAAAAATAAATTCCCACCAACAATGCATGAGGGTTCCCTTTTCTCCACATCCTCACCAACACTTGTTATTTCTTGTCTTTATTGTAATGGCCATTCTCACATTATGAGATGATACCTCATTGTGGTTTTGATATATATTTCCCTGGTGGTTAGTGATGTTGAACATCTTTCCATGTGCCTGTTGGCCATCTGTATGTCTTTTAAAAAAATGTCTATTTAGATCCTCTGCCCATTTATTATTCAGACTGTTTTTTGTTATTGAGTTGTGTGCTTTTTTAAAAATATATTTTGGATATTAACCCCTTATAAGATCTATGATTTACAAATATTTTCTCC
This sequence comes from Prionailurus viverrinus, assembly GCF_022837055.1. Lineage (NCBI taxonomy): Eukaryota > Metazoa > Chordata > Mammalia > Carnivora > Felidae > Prionailurus > Prionailurus viverrinus. The sequence continues at coordinate 180,885,908 of NC_062561.1, read as the reverse complement.
CATTTAGTTTTATTTTTAATTTTGTTGATGGTTTCCTTCACTGTGTGTTTTAGTTTGATGTAGTCCCATTTGTTTATTTTTGTTTTAAGTGCCATTACCTTTGGAGTCAGATCCAAAAACATGTCTCCAAGAATGATGTCAAGAAGTTTACCACTTATGATTTCTTCTAGGAGTTTTATGATATCTTATCTTATATTTAAGTTTTTAATCCACTGTGAATTAACTTTTGTATATGGCATAAGATGATGGTCCAGTTTCATTCTTTTGCATATGGCTGTTCAGTTATCCCAATAACATTTATTGAAGACACTGTCCTTTCCCCATTGTATACTCCTGCCTCCTTTGTCATAAATTAATTGACCATATATGAATGGGTTTCTGGGCTCTCTATTCTGTTCCATTGATCTATGTGTCTGGTTTTTTTTTTCCCAATACCATACAGTTTTCATTACTATAGCTTTGTAATATAGACTGAAATCAGGGAGCACAGGAATGCCTCCAGCTTTGTTCTTTCTCAAGATTGCTTTGGTTATTCAGAATATTTTGTGGTTCCATACAAATTTTAGGGCTGTTTGTTCTATTTCTGTGAAAAAATGCCATTGGGATTTTGATAGGGGTTGCACTGAATCTGTAAATTGCTTTGGGTGATATGGACATTTTAACAATATAATTCTTCCACGCCATAACCAAGAAATATTTTATTTGTGCCTTCTCTAATTTCTTTCACTAATGTCTTGTACTTTTCAGTGTACAGGTCTTTCACCTCCTTGGTTAAATTTATTCCTAGGCATTTTATTTTTTTAATTCAATTATAGATGGGACAGTTTTCTTAATGTCTCTTTCAGGTAGTTTTTGTTAGTGTATTAAAATGCAAAAAAATTTTGTATATTGACTTTGTACCCTGAAACTTTACTGAATTTATTAGTTCTAACAATTTTAGTGGTGATATTAGGGTTTACTATATACGATGTCATGGCCTCCACAAATAGTGTGAGTTTTACTTCTTCCTTTCTGTTTTCAATGACTTTTATTTCTTTTACTTCCTAACTGCTCTGGCTAGGACTTCCAATATTATGTTGAATAAAAGTGGCAAGAGCAGGTATCCTGTCTTGTTCCTGATCTTAGAGGAAAAGCTTTCAGATTTGCCCATTGAGTATGATGTTAGCTGTGGGTTTGTCAAAACAGCCTTTGTTATGTTGAGGTGCATTCCCTATATACCTGCTTTGTTGAGAGTTTTTACCATAAATCGATGGTGAATTTTGTCAAATGCTTTTTCTACATCCACTGAGATAATCATATGATTTTTATCCTTCACTTTGTTGATGTGGTATATCACATTAATTGACCTGTGAATATTAGCCATCCCTGCATCCTTGGATTAAATCTCCACTGGAATAAATCTCCACTTGATTATGGTGTATGATCCTGTCAATGAATTATCTAATTTGGCTTGGTAATATTTTGTTGAGGATTTTTGCATCTATATCCATTGGGGATATATTCCTGTAATTTTCCTTTTTTTGTGGTTTTCTTGTCTGGTTTTGGTATCAGGGTAATGCTGTCTGTGTAAAATGAGTTTGAAAGCATTTCCTCCTCTTCAGTGTTTTTGGAAGACTTTGAGATATATAGGTATAAAATCTTTGTATGGTAGAACTTACCAGTGAAGCATAAACTTTTATTTGTTGGGAGGTTTTTGATTACTGATTCAGTATCCTTGCTAGTAATCAGTCTACTCAGATCTTCTTTCTTCATGAATTGATTGTGAAGTATTGTATGTTTCTAGGAATTTATCTATTCCTTCTAGGTTGTTTAATTTGTTGGCAAATAATTATTAATAGCAGTCTTTTATGACCCTTTATATTTCTGTGGTATCAGTTGTAATATATCTTCTTTCATTTCTGATTTCATTTATTTGAACCCTATCACTTTATTTCTTAGTGAGTCTAGCTAAAGCTTTATCAATTTATTTACCTTTTCAAACAATCAGCTCTTCGTTTCATTGATTCTATTGTCATTTTAGTGTCTATTTTATTAATTTCTGCTCTGAGCTTCATTACTTCCCTCCTTCTACTAACTTTGGCCTTCATTTGTTCCTCTTTTTTCTAGTTTCTTAAGGTTTAAAGCTAGATTGTTAATTTGAGATTTTTCTTTTTTCTTGAAGTAGGCCTATACTGCTATGAACCTCCCTCTTAGAACTGCTTTTGCTGCATCTAGATTTTGGTATGTTGCATTCCCATTTTCATTTGTCTCAAGGTATTTTGAATTTGTCCTTCAATTTTTTTCATTAACCCATTGGTTATTCAGTAAAGTATTGTTTAACCTCCACATAATTGTGATTTTTTTCGGTTTTCTCTTTTGTGATTCATTTCCAGTTTCATACTATTGTGGTCTGAAAGGATACCTGATATGATTCCAATTTTCTTAAATTTATTGAGACTTGTTTTGTGGCCTAACCTATGATCTATCCTGGAGAAGTTCTATGTGCACTGGAGAAGAATGTGCACTCTGCTCCTTTTGGGTGAAATGTTCTGTATATACCTATTAAGCCCAACTGATTTAATGTGTTAAGGCTGATGTTTCCTTATTGATTTTACATCTATGTGATCTATCCATTGACTTAAGTAGGTACTAAAATCCCCTACTATTATTATATTACTATTGATTTATTTTTAGGTCTGTTAATACTTACTTTCTATGTATTAGGTTCTCCTAGGTTGGTTCATAAATATTTACAAATGTTATTTCTTCTTGCTGGATTAACTCCTTCATCATTAGGTAATGCCCGTTTTTTCTTCAATTACAGTCTTTGTTTTAAAGCCTATTTTGTGATATAAGTATAGTTACCCCAGTTTTCTTTTGGTTTCCACTTGCACAAACATCTTTTTTTTTTTCCATGCCTCACTTTCAGTCTGTAGGTGTCCTTATTTCAGAGTTGAGTCTTTTCCAGGCAGCATATATTGGGTCTTATGTATGTATGTATGTATGTATGTATGTATGTATGTATATCCATTCAGCTACTCTATGTCTTTTGATTGGAGAATTTAGTCCATTTATATTTAAGGTAATTATAGATAGGTATGTACTTCTTGCCATTTTGTTCACTGTTTACTGGCTGTTTTGTAGCTCCTCTCTGTTCTTTTACCCTATTGCTTTCTTCCCTTGTGGCTTGATGCCATTTTTTAGTGTTATTTTCCAACTCCATTCTCATTATCTTCTGTGTATCTGTATACACACACACACAAACATACACACATACACACATATGTATGTATGTGCGTACGTATGTATGTATGTGTGTATGTATGTATATATAGATATAGATATACAGACATACGGATGTAGATATTCTAAGTTGATAGAAAGTTAAGTCTAAATGCATTCTAGAACTACATTTTTACTCTTCTCTCCTACATTTTATGTTTTGATGTCATATTTTACATATTTTTATTTTGTGTTATCTCTTAACTAATTTTTAATAGTTAGTTTTACTACCTTGTCTTTTACTCTTCATGGTAGCTTTATAAGTGATTTGTCCACTACATTTACTATATATTTACTTTTACCAGTGAGAATTTTTGCTTTCATATTTTTTCTTGTTAATAATTAGTGTCCTTTCTTTTTGGCTTAAAAAGAAGTCCCTTTAACATTTCTTGTGAGTCTGGCTTATTAGTGGTGAATTCCTTTAGTTTTTGCTTGTTTGAAAAATTCTTCTCTCCTTTTATATGGTAACCTCGCTGGGTTGAGTATTCTTGTTGGAAGTTTCAGTACTTTGAATATATCATGCCCCTCCCTTATGGCCTGCAAAATTTCTGCTGAAAACTCAACTGATAGTCTTAAAATTTTTTTAAATGTTTTTATTTATTTTTGAGAGAGAGAATGAGACAGAGACAGAGAATGAACAGAGAGGTGGAGGTGCAGAAAGAGAGGGAGACACAGAATCTGAAGCAGGCTCCAGGCTCTGAGCTGTCAGCACAGAGCCTGATGCAGGGCTCGAACCCATGAACCATGAGATCGTGACCTGAGCTGAAGTCAGGCACTTAGCCAACAGAGCCATGCAGGTGCCCCAAACTCAATTGATAGTCTTATGGGGGTTCCCTTGTATGTAAAACATTGTTTTTTCCTTGCTGTTTTTAATATTTTTTCTTTATCTTTACCTTTTGACACCTGAATTATAAGGTGCCTTGGTGTGGGTCCCTTTGATTTCTCTTATTAGGGAGTTTCTGGGATTCTTGCATCTGGATGTCTGTTTCTTTCCCCAGGTTAGTAACGTTTCCAGCCATTATTTCTTCAAATAAGTTTTAGGTCCCTTTATCTCTCTCCTCTTCCTGGAGCTCCCTATTATGTGAATGTTGATCTATTTGATTTGTGCCATAGGTGCCTTAAGCTATCTTCACTTTTTAAAATTCCTTTTTCTTTTTGCTGCTCCGGGTAAGTTCCACTGCTCTGTCTTCAGGTCACTGATTTATTCTATTGCTTCATCTGGTCTGCTGTTGAACCCCTCAGTGTATTTTTCAGTTCAGTTACTATAGTCTTCAACTCTGTGACTTCTGTTTGGTACTTTCTTATATTTTCTATCTCTTCCTTACAATTCTCTCTGTGTTCATCCATTCTTGTCCTGAGATTGGTGAGCATCTTTTGCTTTTCTTTTCTTTTCTTCCTTTATTTCTTTTTGTGAGCATCTTTATGACCATATTTTGAACTCTTCATCAAGTAAATTACTTATCTCCATTTCATTAAGAATGTTTCCTGGAGTTTTATCTTGTTCTTTCATGTGGAACATATTCTTCTGTTGCCTTGTTTTGCTTGACTCTCTGTGTTTTTTTCTGTGTATTAGACAAAGCAGATACCTCTCCTAATTTTAAGAAGTGGTCACAGGAAGCCTGGAGGTAAATTTCAGTCTGATGTCTGTGCAATGCCCTGGGTGTCATAGCCTTATAAGAACTAACTCTTCTATTATCTCAGTTCTGTGGGGCCCAGAAATGCTAGTACACCTGGCTTCAAAGCCAAGCATTCAAGGGGCATTCCCTGTGTGGAATGTGCACACCTGCTAACTTTGAGGTTATAGGAGAGTGCCAGACTGTAATGAGCCTGCCAAGTGAGTTTTGCAAGGTGGGGTCATGGCAGAGAAGTGGCCTAGGGCAAGAGGTCCCCCCAGGTTTGGCAAAGTAGGGCTGTGGGGGCATGCTAGGCTGGGATGAGCCCACTTACTGGGTTTGGCAGGGCTGCAGGACAGCACGGGGTGTGGGACAAGGTAGCAAGGTGGAGGGAGAATGCAAAAATGGTGCCTTCCCATGTGTCTGTCCCTGGAGAGAGTTCCAACAGACCTCTACTCCTCTGGCAGACCCTTTAAGCTTAGCCAATGAATTTCCTTCACATATAGTCTAGGTGCTTTTCAGCTTGCTGCTTTTGAGCTGGGTCCTGGGGTGAGTGAATCTGTGTGAGCCCTTTAAGAGTGGAGTCTCAGTATCCTACAGCCCTTTAGGTCTCCTGGACATAAGCCCCATTGGTTTTTAAAGCCATATATTTTGGAGGCTCATTTCTCCAGCCCAGGTCCTAATGACTGGGGTGCCTAATGTGGCGTTTGAACCCCTTGCTCCTTATGGATACAATCTATATTTATAGGACCCCTCCCAGTAGTGGGTTACTCCTAACTAGGGGTGGGACTTTTGGCAAGACCATATCTCTCTCTTTCCTAATCATCTCTATGTGGCCTTTTTATCCTTTGTTGTGGAGGAGCTGTTCAGCTAGTTTTCAGGTCTTTTTCATAGAGGATTGTTCTATATGTAGCTATATATTTGGCATGTCTATGGAAAGAGGTGAGTTCAGGATCTTCCTATGCTTCCTTCTTGAACTGTCCCCTCAAACTTCTCCATTTTTTATTTGGCTTAGACAGTACTGTGTTAGCACAGTTTTGTTGTTAATAGGGCATAAACATTTTCATTACAATCTTCAATCTCCAGGACTTTGTAAATGGACTGAAAACCTTACAAGTGAAGATTAATGTTCAACATATAGGATACTGAGCCCGCAGAAAAGATAAAAGAAAGTCAAAGTTACAGACGTCTTTTATTATTTTTTTTTTGATAATTTGAAATTATGCTAGAATTTGGGCATCAAATTAAAACACTATTTGTCCCCTGGAAAGATTCCAAAATGTTGGTTGGAAATGAGGGATAATTAGGCTCTTAGAAATGTTTCTGTTGATGCTGAACGTGATTCAAGAACAAATAATTCACGATTATTAGATGTGGGTACATTTGCATCATTCAGGCAATTGAAGAACGTGTGTTTGGGGTCGGCCCACTTCAAAAGACTTATATTTTTCTATATATAATGTGATATTTCCCAGACATTTTCAATTCCCTTGACAGTTTTTAACTCCAGATAAGGGGAACAAGGATCCCCGGGTATGCACATAGGCTGGCCTCTGGTTCTCATTCTCAATAATGGGCTAAGTTGCCACTGAGAGCACAGTCTTTATGTGAGTACCCTTGGTGCTGGCCACACAGACCCGCTGAGGCTAGCTGACTCTACCACATGCCACAAGGTGCTGAGAGCAGCACATGGTGTTGTACAGAGAGGTTCCAACTCTGCAGGTGGGTCCCAGCCAAGGAAGTCTGAGAAGAAGCCAGGTGGCAAGAAGCCCATCCTCACACCCTCTGGGCTCAGATTAGACATGTCTGCATTCTATACTCAGCATCCCAACAACCAGCACATTGCAGACACACACACACACACACACACACACACACACACACACACACACAGTAGGTGTTTAATGAATGTTTTAGTTGTCCCTGCTCACACAGTTCTCTTCCTAGGAATTGGGCAGGAATGTCCCCAACAGGGAATGGACTATGTGCCAGGTATCAGCTGGGTGTTTGTTTTATTTTTCCACCTTCTCAACTCACTGTTTTCACATATAGCACAGAGAACACACCGACATATGAAGGCTTCCGGCTGTATGTGCAAGGAGCTGAGCTCTTCTTGCTGTGAGCTGTTTAATGCACCATCAGAACTAAAATTCAAGAGGTTTTCTGAAGCCCTTATACATATAACCTTTTTTTTCGACATTCTCCCCTTTTCTGTAGCAATTCAGCTGGCCCCAGGGTTTCACCATCATCACCAGTGTCCAGTGTCGGTCTGACCTTCAAGGGTTACTTTCCTCACCGTGATCCATGGCATGACTATAGAATAGGTAACCCTTTGCACACATCTTCAGAAAGCCACCTTGGAACCCCCACCAGGTAGACCAGCAAAACCTCCTACCTTCAAACCAAAGAAAATACTAAATCCATGAAATCACTTAAGCCATACTTCCAAAGAAAAGGAGAATCAAAATGTTTTATGCAGCAACCTATAAGAAACTCATTTTGTGGGATGTTTCACATTCCAGCCTATGGTTTATTCCCCCATATATCCCTGCCAGTAATATCAACCAGATGTGGCAAAGAAGTCTGTGCAGAATTGTAAAAATTACAAGCATATTCTGTAATTCCAAAGCATTGTAAAGTCACAGCTTGGTTTTCTTTCTTTCTGGAAAAAAAAAAAAAACTTTTCAAGCTGGTAGAATGTTCTCAGTATAAGTATTACCTGATCACTTTAGAAAGTTCTTCTGTTGGCCCAAAGGGCCAAAGAGTTTTAAAATATAAAACCCAACTCTAACTTTGATACATTGTAGGGAATTTAGAAAGTTCTACTCGCACACATGCATTTGAGTCTATAAATTTTCTGTTTTAATATTTCAAGTCTTAATACTTTAGATCTCAGATATGAGCACGTGCTCACAGAGGCTCATATAAGCATAAAAGTACAAAATACAGAACCTTGAAACCTTCAGATATCCATGATTGTTTTTCCTCTCTCTTCTTTAAGGTGTGTTTCAGCACAGGGGCACATGATAAGGTAGAAAACAACCCACAGAATTGGAGGTCAGAAAAGCCTGGGTTTATTCCTGGTGACTTAGTTAAACTCTTAAGCCTCAGTTTTATCATCTGTACAGTAGGCATAAAAATATCTACACTTCAGGAAGACTAAAGAAGACTACATACGCATAAGGTGCCTAGTACATAGTAGGTGCTCAAGAAATGTTTGGTTGTTTGCCTGTTCCCCAATCTATAAAATAATAGGGTTTATAATAGATCAGCGTTTCTCAAAGTATACCCATGGGTGACATACACCAAAGGTGTAGGTTGCCTATTTATAAGGTCAGAATCCTGGGTCCATTCCAGATCTCATGAACTAGATGTCTTGGTTACACAGACTGGGAATCAGCATTTTAACCAGCACCTCAAGAGATTTTTTTTTTTTCCATGTGCTAAGCTTGAGAAGCAATGGAACTTAGATCCTTGCTCACCAAATGTGGTCCTAGGCCAGGAGCATCACCTGGAAGTTTGTTATAAACACAGACTCCTAGGTCCCACCTCAGAACTACAGAACCAGAATTCACATTTTAATAAGATTCCCAGGTGTTCAGATGCTCAGAGAAGTTTGAGAAATTCTGGCCTGGATAACTTTAATTCCTACCTCTAAAATTCTATCATTTAAGAGTCTACAAGACAATTCATTGTATTAGCCTTGTAATCAACTCTGTGGATAGACAACAGACTTGTGTTCAGCTGGATAAAGCCTCAGTGGAGGAGAAAAGAAACCTTCCATGCCTTCTTTCCTAGCTCTAGGTTAAAGCACGAGCAAATCACGCAAAACAGAAATCCCAAGAGTGCCACGGCACCCATTGTAATCCATTATCTGTCCACATGCAGATTAAAGCTAACCTGTCCTCAAGCACATGATGAAACCGCAGCGGACAGAGCATGGCATAACACAAACAGAAGGCTGAGGCCTCACTGCAGTGTTCAGGGGGTGGGGGAATGGAGAGGGAGTAGGGAACGGAGCTCCAGTTTGCAGGGAGATTTTCCATGAGCTTTTAGTGGCTGTGCCCCTGGAAAAAATGACCCCACGTCTGCAACGGTGAGGCTGGCCCGTCCCTGGCCTCTGAGGGCTAGGCCAGCACAGGGGGAGCGGGTCTCTGGGATGCAGCTCCCAGCAGGCAGGCGGTTCTGAACCCCCCACCATCCTGATGGATTGGTTTCCCCATCGCCCTATTATCATTTCACCACATCAGATAACAACTCTGCTAGAAAACTGGGTAGTATGGTTTTTGTTTTCTCCACTGGTGTTTCACTTTTATAGTATTGTTTCACATTGATATAGAGTTTTATGGTGACACATATTGCATGTAGTTATGTTTTCAAGTTTAGTGTAGAACTGGAAGACTAAAGGTGGCTACAAAAGGATCTACGAACTGCAAAAGGTACTACCTAGAGGTATGGGGCCCCAGTCACTCAACACGTCTCGGCCCACTGAGGGCTTCAAAGACATAAAGGAACAAACATTAACTGAGCTTCTACTAAGTGCCCAGCATATTAACTAGTTATTAACTTCCCATAAGTACAGTAAGGAATGTAGGCTCTGGAGTCAGGCAAGTTTGGGTTTGAATTTTGGCTCTGCCAGTTACTGGCTCTGTGACCTTGGGCAAGCTGTCCAAATCTTTAGGACTCTGTTTCTTCATCTCTAAAAAGGAAATATTATAGTATCTCACCTCCTAGACCTGAGATGAAGAAGGAGGATTCACATAGAAGCAGGTCACAAAGCACCCGATGTAATATGCACTTGGGAACTATTGTGGGCTGCTGTGTCCCCCTAAAATTGAAGCCCTTGGACCCATTCCTTCAGCATGTGACTGTATTTAGAGATCAGGTCTTTATAGAGGTGATTAAGTTAAAACACACCCATTAGGGAGGAGCCCTGAGCCAGTATGCCTGGTTTCCTTATGAGAAGAGGAAGAAACACCATGGCTGAGCATGAAGAGAGGGACAACCGCACGTAGAGGCACAGGAAGATACTGGCTCTAAGACAAGGAGAGAGGCCTCAGGAAACCAACCCTGCCAGCACCCTGATCTCAAACTTCCAGGATCCAAACTATGAGAAAACAAATTTCTGCTGTTTAAGCCATCCCATCTGAGATACTTTGTTATGGCAGCCCAAGCAAACAAATACCGGAGCTGTGGCTGTGACCTCTGTTGCACAGTGAATCAACCCGAGGCTGAGAAAGTTGAAGTCACTTGCTCAGGGTCACCAGAGGGTAGGACCCCAACCCAGGTGTGTACGGCTCCAAAGGCCACATTCTTTACTCTCACACTGGGCTGCCTCAAAGTGGCACTGGACCACCTTGCTGAATGCAACTTTCTGTGTGTGGGGGAGTACATGGCACGTACACGCAAGGCAGTGACAAGACGGGGCGATGGAGAAAAGGAAGGAGAGGTACAAGCAAGCAGAGAGGAGAGTTCAGAGGAGGTCTCCCTCATTGGAAGGAAGTTCCCTGGAAACTGAGGTTTTACAGCCTTTACTTCTGGGAGGGATGGTGCTCCACCATGACAACAGCCCCAGTGACTTGGGGCTAGTTGGCTGGCCACACTTCAGAGTGTTTTCAGAGGCCTGAGGGATTAACCTTCCAAGTCTCTTGCAACTCTGCAGATGTGAGTGAGGGCCAGGGGGTTTAACCCCAATGGCATGTTTTTAAAGCTGTCAAATACCTCGTAGAACTGAGTGGAGAATAATTGGAGGCCTCTGTGCTGCTGCTATCAAGCTGCTTATTCAGCGACAGGTTGAAAACCACTACCAAACACTGAATGAGCTCTTTGGACATGAATCCAGAACAGAGGGGCCCGCTCATCCTCATATGGCAAAGTCCAACTCTTAAAAACCGGCTGTGAACCACTGTGCCCCTCATCTCCTTAAAGCTCTTTAATGAGTAGAATGCAGAGGACATTCAATCACTGTTTTCACCTTGTCTTCTGCCCCTTCTAAGGATTTCTGGCAACATTAACCCTTTAACCTCCAAAAAACCAGAAATCCCTCACTCCCTCTCCCATGGGTAGGTGAAAGAGAAAGCTGGAAGGGGACACAAAGAAGGAGAAATTAATAACCTATAGACCATGTAACAGACCATGCTCTGTGCCATCCTGTCTGGATGAGACAACTGAGGCCCAGAGAGGGAAAGTAACATGTCTTAGGCCACAGAGCTTGTGGGTGGTGGAGGACCATTCTGAACACCAGGATCTTCACACTTCAAGGGCACCACCGCCTCATCTTCATCTCTCTTCATCTCTCTTCATCTCTCTTCATCTCTCTTGGAGCCTGAACCCTGTCAGGTGCTGAAGTGTTGACACCACCGATGCCAGAGCCATAGCATATGCACTGCTCACCTCAGTCGGCCAGCAAAGTCGACCACAGACATCTTTCATTGAGCACTTGCTATGTGCTACAGTCAATGCTGAAGGCTGCCCATGGGCCACTTCCATCTATCCTCATAACAATGTAGAGAAGTAGGTTCTCTTGTTTATTGTACTGATGATGAACCTGAGACCCAGGAAAATTAAGTGACTTGTCCACGAGCTCACAGCCCCTTAAGCCCTCCACTCTACTGCCACCTCCTATGCCCAGCTCTGAGTCAGGAGTGGTAGGGAACTTAGGAGGAGCAGTAACATAATCCCAACACTTGAGAACCTTCTGATCTATGTCAGGATGGGGGGAAACTAATATTTATTTTATTGAGTGCCCAAGGCATGGCAGAGACCTTGCTGGCCCTTTACAGACCACAGTGATGTTACCTAATCTTCAGGGCACTCCCAAGCTCTAGGATTCTCTGTCCTGTTCTCTGTGTGCTTGAAAACAGGAAGAGGACAGGTACACCATTAATATACATATGGATCAATGAATTACTGGTGCTGGATCTGAGGGTGGATGGGGGTAGAGTGGTCAGCAAGGCCTGACAGAAGCACTTGGACATATGACAGGTCCATTATCAATCCTTTTTATCATCATTTTAGGTCTCCACAATAGCTAGCTTGGCATAGTAGAAAACCGAAGGACTCTGCAGTGACACAGACACACATCTGAGTCCCAGTTCCATTGTATCCTGGTTATACAGCAATGGGGTAAGTTAGATAACCCCTCTCAGCCTCAGAAGTAGATGTGATAATGATTCTCTCTATAGGATTAGTGTAAAGGTTAAGTCTGAGCATTGAGGCAAAGTCCCCAGGGTAGTGTTACTTCTTAGAAATGTGGGCTATATGAGTAAGTAATTTAAACTCTGAGTTTTAGTTGCCTCTACTATAAAATGGGAGGAATGAGGCAGGTTGCTGTCTATAGTAGAAAAACGGCACAGACTCCAGAGTCAGATTACCCAAATGTGAACTCTGGTTCTGTCACTAAGTACTTGTAGGATATCAGGCAAGTTCTTAACTTCTTTAAGCCTCAGTTTCACATCTATAGAATAATGTTAGTCATAGTATCACCCCACAGGGCTGTAAGGAGTATCAAATGAATTATACCTCAAGTGCTCAGAACACTACCTGCCAGCCAATGGGTTTGCAATTGTTATTACCTTGAAGTGTTTCTGAGGATCCAACGCATTCAGTTAAAGCACAGCAGACTGCCCAGAGTCGTTGCTCAATGAATTTGTAGACATCTGTTGTTTTCTTTTTTTTTTTTTCAACGTTTATTTATTTTGGGGGCAGAGAGAGAGGCAGAGCATGAACGGGGGAGGGGCAGAGAGAGAGGGAGACACAGAATCGGAAACAGGCTCCAGGCTCTGAGCCATCAGCCCAGAGCCTGACGCGGGGCTCGAACTCACAGACCGCGAGATCATGACCTGGCTGAAGTCGGACGCTTAACCGACTGCACCACCCAGGCGCCCCAACATCTGTTGTTTTCAAGTTTGGCATCATTTCCCCCATCTTTGGATAACAGAATTTTTCTTTCTTTTGGGAAACCCATTCCCAAGCCCTGGAAACTCTCATCCCCAAACAAGTGGGATGAACCCATTTCCAAAACTTGACTGGTCAGAGGACACCACCTCACTGGCAATAACGATGTGCTCAGACATGGACATGTCACCAAGCTAAGCAATCTACCACTGGTTCTTTTCTGAAGGACTGTTGACTCCACACGGATTGCCAGATTAGTACCCTGGGTCTTCTGCTTTTGTTCACCATCACGTGCACTGCTACAAAAGATGTAAGGAGTGACATGAAGTCCCAATAACTTCACCAAGCCCCTGGATCCAGTTGTTCCTGAAGCTGTCCATAACTGTCCCTGAACTTTCCAGGCATATAAACCAGTATCTTTCCTCTTTGGATTAAACTAATTTTAGTCACATTTCTGTCACTTAGTGGTTAGTAGTGTTATTATAATAGCAGGTTTCCAACAAATATTATTTCCCTTTCCCATCACTCCTCCAAACATCTTATTACACATCCATAGCCTTAACAAAAGGTATTCTTTGGATAAATAGTGAGTATTAAGCAGTTTTTGTCTACAGATCTAATAAGAAAGGAAAAGGCGTGTCCAGAATTGCTACTTATCCAACATGGCATGCTACGGAGTAGACAGCCACACAGTACCCACATTTAGCATTCCCTGGAAAATGGTTCACTGTGTCTATTGAGATGCAACACTCCTTTACAGAGCTAGTGACATATGTATACACACCCATGATTGCACATTTATTGATTTCTAATTTGTACCCTGCAAAATAAGACAAAGACACAATAGGGCCATTAAGAAAAATCAAAGATCAAGCCCAGAGAGAAAAAAGAGATTGCAGATTATAGCCGAAACCTGAGTTAATATAGTTGCTTAAATAAAAAAAAAAATTATATTTAGCCTAAGCTTTTTGGCAGCCATTCAGAATGTGTCATGATGAGGCATACAGAGAAATGGGCATCCTTCATGTCTGTACCTGAAAACCCAGCAGAGGCCAGGTTGGAACAAGCACAGAGGAAGAGCTTACTGAATAAATGAATGAGGGAATGAATGAATGAAGGATAAAAGAACCAAAGCTCCCTAAGGGCACTGTTTATAATACTTAGGCCTATATCCTTCACTTATTCATCTACCCATTCACTGAGTGCTTATGTGTGCCCACTTCTGTGCCTAGCTAGGACCTGGAGCAGGACAGATAACAGACTGAGTCAAATGTCGTGCCTGCTGCAGCTGCACTCCCAGCTGCAGCTCTCTGGCTTGAAGCAAAAGCTCAGAGTCATCCACCTCAGTGCCCATAGCAACTGCCAGTGTCTTCGTGCATCCGGAAGAAAGAGATCAGAGAGCAAAGCTGAGAAAATGGGAAGTGCGGGAGTAACACTAGTTATCTTGGTAATTACACTCACCCCTCACTGTAAACCCTAGAAAACAAATGCACACACACTATGATCTCATCTGATACTCACAGCTCCTTGGCGAGGAAGATAAAAGGGAAGAGGAGTGTCAGCCTTATACTGATGGGGATATTCAGGCACAGAAGGGAAAATGACTCCCCCAACCTCTCTCAGAAAGTGACAGGATACCACCCTGGGGGTTCCCATGCCCTAGGCTGCCTGCCTGGGCCTGGACCCCAGCATCTCAGAGACCTGTTATCACTGCCTGAAATTCCTCCTCTGCCTGCATCAAAAGCAGCCTCACACAAAATGGGCATCATCTGATGGGAGCAGCTATGAGGCCATGTTCCATGAGCAAGAACCAGCCCGCTTGACACCCTGCAACAAGTGGAACACTCAGACCCCACCTGCTCAAAGCTTTCCAGCAGCCCCAGCCCCACAGACACCTTCTGTTTGCTTAGAATGTGATGCTGAGATTCCAGATGAAGAGCTTAGAGTCAGCATTATTTAGGAGCAGGTTGAAAAGGCACAATGTGGTGCTGGGTGGAAAGACAGCTATTAGGTGAGCATGTAAGGAAAGAACTACATAGGAAGAGGAAATTAAAAACCAGGTTGTTTCCCCATATGCCCATTTAGTATTGTTTATCCAGCTCAGCTAGACGCTCAGGCTGCTGAACATCACTTTAGTCATCCTCATGCCCATCAAGATGGATTCAGTGTGGAAAGGTGAAAAGGGGGGCATACTCTTCCCCACAGATAGCAAAGTCAGCCAGGTGGACCGAGCTAGAGAAATGCAGTACACAGCATGAGAAGACCTTGACAAGGTACAGGTGTGTCCTAGAGAAGGCGAACAACGCTGCTGTACCACTTAAACACCAGCCAACCCTTGTGGTTCCTGTTCCAACAAAGTGTCCTTTAAAATACATTTATGTATATAGTCTCTTTCTGTGTATGCACACACAGATATAGATATAGATACAGACTCCTAATTCAGAACTCATTCTTAAGCACACACACTGACATGTGTTTTGTATTTCCCAATGTATCCTGGAGCCTACATGCATTGTTTGACTGCATAAATAGGTATTAAACACAGCCACTGGGAATGTAAATGGTGGCCACAAGTTTGGAGCCTCCCCAGTAATGTTACAGTCTTCCCACCCAGGCTGTAAATCTCACTGCTTGGCTACTAAGCAGCCAGACACTGTCACTCCATTCAGAAAATCAAGGCTTGGGCCAACCCAGTTCACCCCATGAACTACACGAGTCACTGCCAGTATGACTTATAGGCTCAGAATCATAGAGCCATTCACTGTCAATTAATTAACACTTGCCTAATACCCACAATACGCCAACCGCAATCTCCATTCTGACGTGCATCTCAAGTTCCTTGAACCTCCAAACTCTCATACTGAATAAATGCACAGAAACATCTCCAATATTCCCCCTGCATTATGTCTTGGACCATTCCAGAAGATAAAGCAAAATTTAAGATGTTTCTTCCTTTTCCCACAAAATCATAGATCTCCAGACCCAGGGTTCTCAGACTGGCGGAGGTAGGAAGCAGGCAAAGGGCTGGAGTTGTTCTGGTATGCAGGATGGTGAGGTTAAAGTGTTCAGTCCAATACAATGCCCTCTGAGACCACTGGTGTCTCCTTTGAATAAACCTACCTCAAATCCCATCCCCAGGGCATTTCCCTGAGGTGAGGTCAGACCATGTTAAATGGCAGTGTGTCCTTCTTTGCAAAGAAGAGATCTACTACCACAAGCCACCAGCCCTCATTGGCCACTTAAGCCACTGATATCTGAAGAATGGGAGCAAAAGTCGGGTGTGGAGGGGAGTGTAGGGGCACGCCATATTGAAGCCCAGCTCCTAGTCTCCATACATATGGCCTAACTACCAAGCTCTGCATGGTACCAGGCTCCACTCACAAAGGCAACCACAATATCCATATCACCAAAGCCAGGCAGGACACCAGGTAGAGAACATAATTCGGCTCTACTTACAGTCTGGTGAGCTTTGGTGTATTCTGGAAAAGCAATTCCGGAAGGACCTGGAGCTTATTCTTGTTCAGGCGCCTAGAGATAAAGAACAGAATGAAAGGGTATCAGGAGACATTAAATGGATTAAGAGTATTCACAGATACTCACTTCAATCAATCAACAGGTATTAAGAGACTTTCTAGATATTTCAACATGGGATGCACAGCATGTTAAGGCATATTCTGTTTTGCAAGGCTTGCAGTCAAGTTGGAGATACAAAGCAAAGGTCAGTCAAAGGCAAGAACACAGCACGTGTGCTGTCCCTTCCCCATCAAGAGCCTAGGACAGACATCACTAATTGATCACACCATTCTTTCCCACAGATTCCAGACAAGGCTTTTGAAATTTTCTGGCCATGTGCTCCAGGTAGCAATTGCCAAGCGATGAAACTGATATGCAAAATGGGTCCCTAAAAAGAAATAAAATACCAGAGAGAGTATTTCATCCTAGATAGTGGTGGTGGTTGCAGTAGGGAGATAGCAGTTACTATGGAAACAGAAGAGGCCATGGGTTAAGGGGCCAAATGGAATCCCTGCCAGCCTGGAGCGGGTCTGTATTATAACTTTCATGGGCCCTTGGCACTTTTGCTTTTGCATGCCCCTAACTCTATATAAAAAATTAATATCACATTTTATAACTATGTTGGTATAAAAATATATTAATATTATATATTATAACATTCACTTTGACCTGAAAGGCTTTTTTTTTCCTTCTAATTTTGAAAGAAATGAAAACATTTTCATGGGCCTCTGAAAGTATTGTTGGCCCTGAGCACTGTCCCCGCTGTGCCTAATGGAGCGGTCAGCTTTGGGTCAAAAACCACAGTCTGGGCAAGCCATGTGGCTGGAGGTAAAGTCCTCCCAGAAGGGATGGCCCACATTGGATGGCAGCAACAGAGCCAATCTCATGCTCTCCTGAGAATGGTCAATGCTAATTCCAACAGTGAAGAAGGCCACATGAGTTTTCAAGGGACACCAAGCCCTTACTGTGGCCTCCAAGAAGGCTGTTCTCTGGGGAGTAGGAGGCCAAGAGGGAGACCCTCATCCCTGCCCACTCCCATGACTCTCTGTCCTAGCATCTTTACACACCTCATCAGTGAGTGCCCAAACCAGTGTCTCCAAACCTGTCCCCAGAATCCTCAGAATCTCCTGCAGCAAAAGAACAGTTTATAGCCTGGTTGAAATTTTTGCTTGGAGTGAGCTGCCCGTTTCGTTACCTGGGACAACCATACTATCCTATCTTAGAGTTAAGCAAGCTGAAGAAAAGATAAGATGAGCTTCTTCCCTGCTTCTGCACAAAGCCCACACTCTCTCCACCACGCCAAGCAGACATGCTTCCCTGGGGGGATTTTGCTACTTTCCCCCTTTTGTCCCAGGTTGATGGCCAAAAATTCCTAAGAGACAGGGGACAAGCAGGAGGTCAGAAAGGGCAAAGCATGTGAGAGAGGAGCTTTGAAGACCCCAGAATAAGGCTCCTGTCAGAAGTGTGCTGCTCAGCCCTGAAGGGGCTCACAGTATGTGTGGGCAGGTGTGGTCCAGTGATGTTGTTTGTGGGCCCCCTGACTGCAAGGAGACCAGACAAGAGGCTGAGAAGTTGGACGGATAAGCTCAAGTTCCCAGCGACACCCCAAAAGCAGCATGACTCCCACACTAGTGCTCTTCTGTAATGTTTTATTAATTGTGGTAAAAAACAAAAACATGAAATTTTCCATCTTAACCATTTTCAAGTGTACAGTTCAGTGGTGTTAAGTATATTCATAATGTTGTGCAGATCTCCAGAACTTTTTCATCTCACAGAACTGAAACACTATCACCATTGAACAACTCCCCACCCCAGTCCCTGATAGCTGGCACTCTACTTTCTGTTTCCATGAGTGTGACCAGTGTTTGCTTTTTTTTTTTTTTTTTAAATTTTTAAATGTTTATTTATTTTTGAGAGAGAGAGAGAGAGAGAGAGAAAAACAGAGCACGAGAGGTGGGGGGGGGGGGGTGTTCAGAGAGAGAAGGAGACACACAATCCAAAGTAGGCTCCAGGCTCTGAGCTGACAGTACAGAGCCCAACGTGGGGCTTGAACTCATGAATCACGAGATCATGACCTGAGCCAAAGATGGACATTTAACTAAGCCACCCAGGCACCCCAATGTTTATTTATTTTTGGTAGAGAGAGACAGAGCACAAGCAGGGGAGGGACAGAGAGAGGGAGACACAGAATCTGAAGCAAGCTCCAGGCTCTGAGCTGTCAGCACCGGGCCTAACGCAAGGCTTGAATTCACAAACTGTGAGATCATGACGTGAGCCAAAGTCAGACGCTTAACCAACTGAGCCACCCAGGTGCCCTGTGACCAGTGATCACTCCCAGTATCCACTGTTCATGTTCCTGTCACTAAAATGGAAATACAGGAGGAGCCCAGGGGAGAGAAGAGTGATGGGTAATCTAGTTGCTCTTCAGAGCACCTCCCATAAGTCTGTGATATGTCCTTTGATGTCATATGGGAGCACTGATCCCAGAGAAGGTGCGGTGATATGACTTTGGCTAAAGCTGGGTTCAGGGCTAACTAGATCTTGATCTCCCTGTGGGACTTTTGGGTAGTTACCTGGCCTGCTGAACCTCAGTGTTCCATCTTCAAAATAACCCTATACATTGGGTTACAGAAATTCTTAATGACACAGTGTGTGCCCAAGTGTCTACCACTGCAATAAGAGCATGGAGATAATAATAAAAATGATGCAGTCCTAACTGCACATCAGATGCTATGCTACATGCTGGATGGGCACAATCACAGGCAGGAGAGCTTGGAAGCGGGCGTCATTACTACCCACATCTCATAGATGAGGACGCCGATGCCTGGAGAGGATGAGTATATTCCACAAGGCCAGTGTTAGGAAGTGGTAGGGTCAGCATCTGAACCCAGGCAGTCTGCCTCCAGCGCCCAAGTTCTGAACCACTAACCTCTTAAAGCCTTGTAATAACTGACAGTTCCCTTCCTCTTTTCCTTTCTTCTTTCTCCTCCCCCCTTTCCTTCCTTTCATTCAGGGTTACCACCTTCTCAGCCCCAGCTCAGACAACCATACATCCTGAATACATTTCCCTTCCTGAAAAGAACTCTCTTGGAGGTCCCTAAGGCCAGAATTGGGTCTCTACGTGTCTGTCTGGAACCACCCTCTATTGTCACAGCTGCACAGAGCCGGGTGACAGTTATATTCAGACGACCAACACTTCAGTCTAGGCAAAAATCCTAAAATTCAGCCCACCGAGGCCTGCAGTGGGTAGGGTGTTTAGTGTGCTAAAAGCCCTAAACCAGAGTTGAAGCTAAAAATAAAACCAGCTTGGCTCCAAAGCTCCAGGAAGGGAAGGAATCATTTTTCAGTATTTGTGGCTGGACAAAAATAAAAACACAACCAAACTGAGCCAATTGTGCTCTGCCTGCTGCTTCATAAACCCTGATGAGGCTTCCAGGGCAGCTGGACCCGGCTTGTTCTCCCAGAGCCTCTGGGTTTTTCCGCTTCAGCTTGGGCGGGCCTCATGCTGGTTCTCCCTATCACAAGGAGTCTGATGCTCCATTTCATTTCCAGTTCATTCCAGGGTTTATTCACGTTTACTTAGCAAACTGAGCCAGCTGAAAGGTCTTCCTTGAAGGGCTGATGGAGGCTCCAAGCTGCATAAAGTGCATTTCCCACGTGGCTGCTATAGAGCAGCTCCTGAGCAGGAAAATGAATAGTACAACAATGTGTCGTTCTCCTGGTAGAGGAACAGGGAAGCACTGGGCTGCAGACAGGGGCTGTGGCCATGATGCCCTCCATCCCTCATGTCATCCACTGCTCTGTCACCCTGTATCCAGAGGTGAAACTCTCCTGCTGTGGTTCAAGCTGAAAACAGATCCATCAGGCCTGGATGAAAAGGACCAAATGGGACTCATATGAGGGCAGACCTGAGGGGATTGACACCAACCATAGGCCAGGTCAGTGATAAGATAAAGCCCTCCTGGCTATCCCCCCGTCCCTCAGAGATCAGCACTCTTTTTCAGCTTTACCTGCTAGAACAATGGGCAGCATCAATGTCAAAAGCCCACAGGCTGTGAGTTGCAAGGTCATACTGCTTTTCAGCCTGAACCATGAAGCACTGCAGTACTGCTGATCACCTTTCTGGAGGTACCTGGGTGTAAGATCTGATTCGATATTTTGCCACTTTTTTTGTTGAATTTGTCCATTCATCTATCCCTTCAATCATCCATCTACCCACCTTTCCATCCAACCACCATCCATTCATCTCGTCAGTCCTTTCTCAATAGGAATGTATGAAGATGAGTAAGAATATTCCCTTCCGAATATCAGGTGCTAGTGGAGAAGACAGGAAAACAAAGGTATCATGGGAGTACAGAGGAGGGCCAGCTAACCCAGACCTGGTAAAGGAGGGCTTCCAAAAGGAAGTGGCTGGAATTTACTTTTGAAGCAGGAGTACAACTCTTTAAGGGACAGGGACGAAGAGTTCTACACTTTTGTATGTCTACGGAGGGCCACGACACCAAGGGGCCCCTGGAAAGTAGGCTGCACCGCTGGATTCCAGAGAGGACATGAGAAGGAGAAGTAATGAAGCTGCAGAGCCAGGCAGAGGTCTTACAGCAAGGGCCCTCATGGGTAATGATAAAGGATCTGGGTTCGGTTGTTTCCTGGGAGTAATGGGAAGCCACAGGAGAGGGGTGAGCAAGGGAATGATCATCTGGTTTGGGTTTTGGAAAGTCCTCTTGAATAGCAGTAAATCTCATTTGGCAGAGTGAAAAAGGAAGCAAGGAGACTAATTATGAGGGCTCTTGCGCAATCCACATGACTGTGTGAGGACCTGGTTAAGGATGAGAATGGTATTAGAGTGTAGGAGATGCATGTGAGGCATCATTGACAGTCCAAAGGAGTTCCAGGGGTGGAGGTGTTAAAACAGGCCCCCAGGGCTCCTGCTAAGTGGGTAACTGATCAGCTGAGATTACCAATCACTGCCAAAAGGAACAGAGAAGGGAGACAGCATGCAGAACGTGCTGTGTTCAGATTCAAGATTTCTATGCTACTGGGATCTCTCAAATATGTTCTGACAACTAGTATCAGCAGCTAGTAATAACAGTAAAGCCATGACTCAGGCACTGTACTAAGCACTTTACATGAACTATCCCACCATGAAGCACTGGGCTTCCCATTACCCATGGAAATGCTTTGAGGCTAGTACTCTCAGTAGCCCCATAATAAGGAAACAGAAGCCTAAAATGGTTAAAGCACTTGTCCAAAGACCAACTTGACCAAAATCATGGTGACAGGATTTGAGCCCAGGCACCTGATGTGAAGTCTGTGCTCCTGGCTGCCACGGATAATGATAGTATTTAGTTTAGCTCTTCATTATAGACTGTCTTATCACCTAATGTATGAGTCTCATCTTCCCAGGAAACTCTAAAGGTCCTCAAGTGTAGAATATGCATCTAATGTCTCCCTGCGATCCCAACTTTAGCCCACAAAGCCCCAGGCATGCAAGAGGGTGGTGCTTCAGGAAGGGTCTGTTGAGTTTCATGAATAAATAAATCATAAGGGAGGAACGGCAAATTTGGGGAGCCTCAAAGATCAATGGCCTTCCTGGGCTAGGTGACAGAGGTCATCCTATTTGGAGGTGAATAAAACTCCCAGAGGGCCCACCTGTCTGTCTGCATTCTCCAGAAACTTCTTGCAGACTCACCTGCCTCACTGACAGGCAAGGTAAGAACTATGGGGCTCACTCAGTACTTCCCCCCACCCCCTGGGGGAAGGACAGTGCGAGAGGCCTCCAGGCCAGAAGCATTTATGTCAGCAAGCCAGGGCAAGGCTTGCCAAGTCCTTTCCTTTCTTCAGGGAACAGTGGCCTGTCCAGCTGCCCAGCTACGGCCTGAAGGAGGGAAAAAGTCAGTGTACTAACTCCCAAAGGTCACTGGGATTGCTTACTTTAGTAATGAAATCAATTGGTTCCTCAGCCCCAGGCACTTTCCTAGGCAGCCTGGATGCTCTCCAGGTCTACTGGTACTTTCAGAAGCATCAACATGTCTAAGCAACAGGGCTAAAGTGGCTTTGTTATTCAGAGCAGAAGCTCCAAGCCTCCCCCAGTGGATAGATGGAGAGGCCCATGGAGCTGGGGCTCCAGGCAAGCCCAGAAGAAGGGCAGCACCAAACTCAGAGGTGGCACCATCATCCATGAGGATATAGAGGTGTCACTATACATCAGGGGAACTCTGTAAACATAAGAGAAAAAACTTGAACTTTGGCAAGGGAAAAAAGCAGACAGCCCTGATTTGGGGTTATTTCTACAGTTGCTCCCTATAAAAACAATGGCCTCTTATTTTTTTGGTTTCCTTACTGGTCAAACAAATCAAATTCAAGCTTTTTTCCTGTTATGCAAATTTCATAATGCAAACTGGATGTAACCTGATCAGTTCAGTAAGAAAACTGATTTGTGATGTTGTTGGTTTACATCATTGTCATGTCAGAAATGGTTCCCATATGTGTGGAAAGAAAGCCTATTTGCCTCAGCACCCATGGCCTCTTTTCGTTGGGTGACTGACTCTTCTTTGCCAGTGGGATTTCCATTTTTAATCTTTCTTTCTCTTTTTCTTTTTTTTCTTTTGCTAGCAGCTTTCTTGAGATCTAACGGGGCTTCCTTTTTAAAATCACTTCTAGTCCAAACCACGATTTATTTTGATGGTTCTGAATGAAGCAAGTTGACCTGAGTCTCATCTTCCACAGAATTCAGGATTTGCTCATTGACATTTAGGTTGGCTTATGCCAATTTTGAAAATCTGTTATTTTTAGTTTGTAACTTCAAAACGTCCTTAATAGCAATTAAAAATCTTTATTTTTGACATTTCTGTGGGAGAAATAACTTTGTTTTCATCATCTAAAATTCTTGCCCCTAAGCAGTTTTTTTTTTTCCTCACTGAAGTTGCTTGAGAGAACCCATTTTAAAAATAACTTAAAGTGTATTTTAGGAACACAATTATTATGTAATAGCAAAACACGTACCTCACGAGGTACCTGAGAGGGAGGAAGGGTTTAACAACTGCAAAGGTCCCCATAGCGCTTCTCAAAGCGTCAATAAATGATGGCAGTTGCAGCAACTGTTCTTACCAGCATCACCATCCCTAGATGCCCCAGGACCCAGAAATATATAGATTTACTTCTCCATAGATGACTGTGTTGGTCAGCAAGGCTATTAGCATAACAAATGAGTTCCTAAATCCCACTGGGTTAACACACTAAACACAGACTCTACACTCTCATAAAGGACTTGCTCCAACTTGCCAGATGACAGAGGGAACATGTGGCCTCCAAGGCCACAGCGCTAGGGAAGAGAGGAAACAAGGAGCCAGCAGCTCCTAGCTTTCTCCACCTAGTGGGACTCCTATCACTTCTGCACTCAGTCGACTGGCCAGAACTAACGGCACGGCATGAACAGAACTGTAAAGGAAGGTGGGAAATCTACAGGGATCTTGGATATTTGGTAAGAACTATGGTAATAGCCAGCTGTCTTTACATTAAAGCAACAATGATGATCTCTTTGTTTTTGCTGTTCCTTCCTTTTTTTCTATTAATGCAGGGCACTTATGCTGTACTAAGGACAGTGTGAGATGTTTTATATGTACTATCTCACTTCACTCTTAGAGTGACTCTTGAAGTAAACATTGTTACTGTCATTATTTTACATAAGGAAGCTGAGGCAACAGAGAGATTATGTAATTTGTCCAAAGTCACACAGCTGATAAGTAAGGTTTAGAAAGAGGTCTCTCTGATACCAAAGGCTGTCTTTGAATCCATTCACCATTCTGCTTCTGAGTAACACTTTTGTGCTGGTTGACCAGCAGGCCTCATAACAATCCCAAGACGGAGGTCAGCAACAGAGAGCATCTATCCGTTTTATAGCGAGACAAACTGAGTCAAAGCAGACTAGGAAGCTGAGCCTGTGCTCTCTTGGTCTTACTGCCCAAGGCTTATATAATGATCATTCCCCTCTGGTTTCAGAAGGCTCTGAGGGTCCCAGAATCACTGTCCCCAGGGCAGGAGGGAAATCCAGAGCCATTTCTAAAGGACATTTATTCTCGTTCCCCTTTCAGATGTAAAGGATCTGTCCATTCAGAACTTCCCTGCCTGCCCTTGTAGGTGACTTTGTACTGAGGTTTATGTACTGTTCTAGGGAGCTCTGGGGCTTGCCCAACATCTCACCTTGCTGGGATCCAACTCAGGATGCTAGCAGGAAAAGAAAACAAGCACAAAGACTCCCAAACAACCCGTTTTGAACTTCCCCGCACCTCACATTGGACCAATTTTCCTCCAATTACACGGTTGTCAGAAAGAAAGCAGAGCACATCAGTGGCCTGAGCCTGCCTTGTCTCTGACCCCTATGCCCAAATACCCCTCCCT
The DNA here is from genome assembly GCF_022837055.1 of Prionailurus viverrinus. Classification (NCBI taxonomy): domain Eukaryota; kingdom Metazoa; phylum Chordata; class Mammalia; order Carnivora; family Felidae; genus Prionailurus; species Prionailurus viverrinus. The sequence goes on along the minus strand of NC_062561.1, from coordinate 180,861,228 downwards.
CCAGAAAACTTTGATTTCAGGAGGCGAGAGGGGGTGGAGAGAAAGAAGGGCAAGAGTCCTGTGTGTGCAGCTATAGCAGAATACCACTGACTCTACAGAGAATGAGCCAAAAAGCACTGAGAGCCCTCTTGTTCTGGGGTGGCTAACCCATGACACCTAAGTCACCGTGCCTAGAACAATTCAGGGAACCCCAGAGACTGTGACCAACATGCTGCTTTATCTAGGACTAAATTCACAGCAGGGGTCTCTGGGAATTTCCGAGTGGATTGTACATGGAACCACATTAGTATACCAAGGCTCAGACTCCAGGAAAACATGTCTAGGGTGGGAGAAAACACACATTTGTGCATGCATGTCAATGCACACAATGCACACACATACACATGTGCATCCAACATACACTGCAGACATGCTGCGCATGCCACAGGGCCATGTATATCCCTCAGAGCTGACCAGATCCATTTCAGCCAGCCAGACTACTTGACAGTGGCGAAAGCGTGGATCTGCACAGTGATGTCCTCATTCTGAAAGGTCAGGCAGCTCCCCAGACTCAAGAATCATGACTCATCCCCTCTGAGATACTCCAGCCTTGCATCCTCTCCTGCCTCAGGGTTTTTGCACACATTCTTCCCTTCCCTGGGAATTCTTTTTACCCTGTGACCAGGATGGCAGCCGTGGAGATGTTAATAGAAATGTTTTGAAGGTGGAGCAGACAGGATTTGTCAATGCATTGCAGTGAAGCTGGAGAGACAGGGCAATGAAAGTTGACACTGAGGCTTGGCCTGTGCATCGAAAACTGTGGAACTATTGCTACTAGAGAAGGGAGAGGAGGGTGGACAGAGGAAGTCTGGGGACCAGATTCAGATATATTAAATTTGATATGCCTATAAATACCCAAGTGTAGATACCTGGTAAGCAGTTGGATACACAAACCTGGGCTTCAGGAATAAGACCATGATAGAGATGTAGATGATACTTAAATGCATGAACCACTGAGGCACCTGGGTGGCTCAGATGGCTAAGCATCTGACTCTTGGTTACAGCCCAGGTCATGATCTCATGGTTTGCGAGATCAAGCCCCACTTTGGGCTCTGTGCTCACAGTGCAGAGCCTGCTTGAGATTCTCTCTCTCCCTCTCTCTGCCCCTCCCATGCTCACGTTCTCTCCGAAAATAAATATTCAAAAATAAATAAATAAATGCACTAACCACAGCCCCACCATGGGAGATGAAGAAAGGGGAAGAGGAGTAAGGACAGTCATGGGCTGTGCCATCCACTGGAGAGCAGAGGGAGCAGGAAATAGCCACCAGTGTGGTAGAAGAAGAATCAAGAGAGGGTGGAATAGTGGAAGCCAACTGAGGGGAGAGAGTTCCAAGGCGGGGTGGGATTGCTGCTGAGAGGTATAGAAAGATGAGGATGACATTGGCTCTAGCAACATGCAGCTCAATGGTGATGTGGAAAAAGCAGCCTTGTTAGAGGTAGGAATGAACTATTATCTGGAGTGGCTCAAGAAAAAGTGGGAGGAGAAAATCAAGGGGAAACACTGATTTTGAGGGGGCTTGCTATAAAGGGGGAGAGAAATGGGCTGGTAGCTGGTAGGGAACATGGGGTCAAGAAAGGCTTTTTGTTTTTAGTTTTTAAGATGGGGGAGAATTGCAACATTTTTATATGAGAATGATCTGGAAAACAGGGTAAAGTAAGCAGGGGATTGAGGGGGAAATTTTTAGACCAAGGCTCCTGAATAGGTGACAGGGAAAATTCCAATGCACAAGTGATGGCAATGGCCCTTGACAGGGCGGAAGATAGGTCACCTGTGGCAACTGCAGGGGAGGCAGAGGTTAGGGGACAGAGGTATGGCAGATACAGTTATGGGAGTCTATGGAAGGTCTCCTCTGACTACTCCTATTTTCTCACTGAAAAAGGAAGGTGGATCATCAGCAGAGACTGAGGAGGGGAAGGAGGTGTTGAGTGACTGAGGAGAGGAGATAAGAAACCATTGTTCAGGAAAGAGCAAGAGAGTGAATTGATCAGGAAAGGCTGAGGCTGGTGGGACAGCAGCCAGTGAGGTTAGTGATCCTGAGTTGTGACATCTGCCTACATAAGCATGTGTCTGTTCTCCAGACACATCCAATCTGCCTGGGTGAGGGCATGCAAACAACTGAAATTGAATTCAGCCTAAGCTGGGGTTTTTCCAGGAACTACAATGTTGGAAAAGATGGACAAGGAAGTTGAAGGAGTAAGGGGAGAGAGGTTGTTACAGTTCGAATGTTTGTGTCTCCCCCACCCACAACACATTCATATTCTAGGATCCTACCCCCCAATGGGATGATTTAGGTTATGGGGCCTTGGGAGGCTGATGAGGACCTGAGAGCAAAGCCTTAATGAATGGGATTAATACCTTTGTAAAACAGGTTCCAGAGAGACCTACTGCCCTCTCCATCAGGTGAGGACACAGCAAGAAGTCAGCCCAGCAGAGGGCCCTCCCCAGTACATAACCATGCTGGCATCCTGATCTTGGACTTGCAGCCTCCAGACTGTGAGAAATATGTCTGTTGCTTTATGCTACCCAGTCTATGGTCTTTTGTTGTAGCAGTCCAAATGGAACAAGACTGAAGTCATTAGGTGGGTGAGGGACAGTAACAAGATGACAGAGCCTATAAGGGCCAAGAACACATGGATAGGGTATGGGCTTTGGGAAGCTGGGTGATGGTCCTAGCTCTATCCCCAAGAGCTGCAGGTCTGTGTAAACCACAGTACCCTGGTTTTCTACATCAACAGAATCAGTGGGTTACTGAGATGATTCCTAAGATCCCTATATAACTCTCCTTCTTCTGAAAGATGGGTAGGATACCTGGATTCTACATCCACCTCTAGAATCCTTTGGGTTTAACTTCTCTTTCTCTTGGCTTCTTCACATGAAAAATGGGAATAATGATACCTATTAGATTATCCACAAAAATAAGAGGTGCCATGAGAAAAGAGGGATTTTTTGGGTCAATTTTGTTCATTGCAACTCAGAAGTTAGTCTAGCAAGCAATAGTGCTCAATAAATATTTGCTGTTTGGCTATTTGGTTGATTGGTTGGTTGATTGGTTGGTTGGTTGGTTGGTTGGTTCATTGGTTGGTTAAATGAATGAATGGGTGAGTGAGTGAATACCCACTTCACCTATTCCACAAAATTACTGGGGAACAAATGAGACAGAGATAGTAAACTTTGTAAGAAGTCTGCCGTGCTGTACGTTGCTATGCAATGATGCCCAAGCACCCTTGTGCTGGCCATTTCACTCTGGTTATTAAAACCAGAGTATCTTGTTAGGGACCTGCTGGAGTACTGCAACCAGATTACTGGAGAGTTGCAATCATAATAGCATAGACTAAAACCCTGGGTCACAGTCCCGGAAGGAGGGTCCTAAGAGTATGGAGCACTGGGCACATGCCATCTGATTTATACAGTGGGCTGAGGGGGAAGCAAGGACAGTTTCAGAATTGAGGAAAGCCAGAGGGAGGGTGAAGGTCCCTTATACCACATGGGGCATTAGAGTGGGGCCTCTATATCAGCAGAATGAGGGGTGCTAAAGAGAAAAGGTAGAAGGCCCCCAAAGGCTAACTCTCTCTTATCTGTCAGGGAATGAATATAGGAGAGCCATGTTGGGGGGCAGAGGAGAAGGATTGAGAATTCCCCAGAAGTCAGTATTACTCTGTAAAAGCACACTCCATCAAGACATTAAGCATGCCTCAAGCAGCCTATAGTTAATGTTAAGTTATTTCTACTAGGATTTAAGAGAAAAATACTTTAGGCAGCTATGGGAGTTCCCCCCTCCCCACTTAAAATCCCCCAAACAATGCAGCAAAGCTGGTTCTAAATAGGATGGCATGAGCACAGCCCATCACAGACTTCACATGTTCTCTCTGGCTTATTCTCAGCCCATCATCTGGGTCTCCAACCCCTTTGACCCACAGGTAGGAAAATGACAGATGCAAATCGAAGGAGAAATACTCTAGCTGGTGGATGTCACGGGGGCGCCTACTACTCAGCACAAATCCTCTGGAAGTGTACTGTTTAAAATGGTCCTGTTTGAACCCATTGGCCTTTGCTTTTGGTTTAAGAAAGCTCAAAGTAAAAAAAGAGAGAGAGAAAGAAAAAAAGAGTCCTGACAGCAAAATCATTCAAACATTCCTAGCTTGTGAATGACAAATTTCCCTTTCGTTTCTGTTATAAACACTCTCACTCTGCAAGATTTGTTAATGACGGTGCGCTTCCCTGGGTGTTTATCTAGGTATCTAGATATATGTCTACACATCAAGCAACAAAAAAGATCTCTGAGGCTTTCTCAGGCATGAGCCAAGGAATGCAGAGTAATTATCTGTGACCAATTCTCATCTATAACTAATTAGAATTTTACTTTCTCATAGTATTTCCTTCCTGGTCCAGGTCCAAGGTTTTTTTCTTCTTCTTTTTTTTTCTTTTTTCCTAGAAAAGGAAGATACCTGGACACATTTATAACTGTGAGGTGGAAAGGGAATGGGGAAAGTGGAAAGGGGGCATTTTTCAGATTGCATTATTGCTTTAATCTGATTGAATCTTCTTTGGTTTTTTCTTTCTGTGAATGCTTTTCCAGCATGGGAATGGTTTCTCAACCCTCTGGCTGTTGCATTTGAACCAAAGTCTGCAGAATAGTTTAAGAGCCCCTGCTCACCTCTCTCACTCCCACCTCAGGCGAGCAGTTCCCCATCCCAACCACAGCTTTGAGATCCCTTCCAAACTTGTTGGCGTCTCAAACTGAATCCCAGATGTTCACTTAGCAAGAAATAAATGAATGGCCCAAGCTGTGGACTGAATCAGTGATCCTCACAAATAGATTCCAGGTGTGTTGGCATCTGGATTGCTATCTTTTTCTCTGTTTTACATACACGCACACACACACGCATGTGTATGCGTGCGTGTGCACGCGCGCTCGCGCGCGCACACACACACACACACACACACACACACACACACACACCCCAGTTCTACCCTGAAAAAGAATTCGACACCATCTCCAGATGTAGAAAGGACAGGACTAGTTACCTAACACGAATTACATCTTTTCAATCATGGACAAAGGCAAAGGGCTCCAAACATATCCTGCTTGCCTTTGATAATCAAAAGCATAATACATTTGATGTTCAAAATCGGGTTAGTCCTGAAGGTGCTTAGAATTGCTGAACTATCTTAATTGGCATCAATTTTCATTGCCCATCTTAGCCACTTCCTGCATTTCCTATGAAACTCCCCTTATTGCAAATTTAACAAGCACCTACCATGGGCCTACCTGGGACAAGCAATATAGGGAAGGAAAAAAGAGAGAAGGCAAGATCTCTGCCTTAATGAACATAGAGTCCTGCTGAAACAGCCGAGTTCAAGTGACTTAATTCATAAATTGAGAAATTTAATGTTTACTCGGTGCCTATTCCTTTTTATTTTTACTCATTTTTTGGATGCTTCCCTTTTTTCAACTCAAGTATAATTAACACACAGTGTTAGCTACAGGTGTACAATACAGTGATTCAACAACTCTATTCATTTTTCAGTGTTCCAAAAATAATTGTACTCAATCCCCCTTTACCTATTTCACTCATTCCCCCACCTCCCCTCTGGCAACAGCCAGTTTATTCTCTATATTTAAGAGGCTGGGTTTTTTTTGTCTCTTTTTTTTCCCTTTGTTTGGTTCCTTAAATCCCACATGAGTGGAATCATATAGAATTTGTCTTTCTCTGATTTATTTCACTTAGCATTGTTCCCTTTAGATTCATCCAAATCTTGCAAATGGCAAGATTTCATTCCTTTTACGGCTGAATAATATTCCATTGTGTCTATATGTATATGTAAATGTAACTGTAACTATATTTCTATATATCTATATCTATACCTATATCATCACATCTTCTTAGTGCCTATTCTATGTCATGCTCTGGCACACAAAATCCAGCGAGATCCTCTCCTTAAAGAGCTTACAGTCAGTCTAGTAGGGAAGGAAGATAAGTTCACCGATGACCACAGGCAAATGTGCTGTATGCTGATGGAGAAGGAAATCTAGGAAGCTGTGGGAGAAGTCTTTACAGCTTCTTGGAGGAGGCAATATTTGATTAGCATCTGGAAAGAGAAGGAGGAAAGGAATGAAAAACAGAAAAAGGCCAGAGAGAGTACCTGGTCAAAAGACCTGTGATAGGACACTATAGAACCAGCATCTGTTTCAACGTGCAAGAGTGAAGGATGAGGATCTCCTGTGGGTGGGTGGACTAAGACTTGGCAGATATAGTCATGTGAGGCAAGGCGCACTTGTGAGCTGAGCTGGTAAGACAAACACACATGAAGCAATGAGAGAAGCTTGAGCTGGAACCCTGGGTGATGGGCACAGACTGGAAGGGAAGTGGGGAGAGAGAGCCAACCAGGGACTAGGGACTTGTGGATGGGGCAAGTCTTCAAGGACAGATAGAGAGAAAGGGGGAGGGAGGGTCTTCCAAGCTCAGAGGGCAGTATGAGCAAAGGTAGGGGCAAATGCTTTTCCACAACAGGTGCAGAGACAGGCAACCATCATGGTCCCAGCAGTAGAAATACAAAGGGATGAGACAGAAGAGTAGATGGATGGGGATGAGGCCCTAGGGCTGGTGGGAGGCCTGTGGGTCCCCAAGATGCAGTCATCAGACTTCTAAGTGATTTCAGACAGCAAATGAGTATGTTTATTTTAATCAGCACAGATTTTTATGTTTTTAGAATAATGTGCAACTCTCTTATGGTAGTTATTACTTAAGATGAAGCTAAGGAAGGGGTGCCTGGGTGGCTCAGTCCGTTAAGTGTCCAACTTTAGCTCTGGTCATGATCTTGTGGTTTCTGAGTTCGAGCCCCATGTCAGGCCCTGTGCTGACAGCTCAGAGCCTGGAGCCTGCTTCAAGTTCTGTTTCTCCCTCTCTGTTACCCACCCTCGCTCATGCTCTGTCTGTATTTCTCTCAAAAATAAATAAAAATTAAATTTTTTTTTTAAAAAGATGAAGCAAAGGGGGAAAAAAGTAAGTTGACTTAAAGTCAAGTGAAAGAAAATATTAACTAATAACAGTTCAGGTGTTACACAGGTTGACCAAAACCATGAAGGGCATACAGAAATGACTCGCATTGGGGGAAATTTGTGTTGCTAAATGGTCACTCAAGTTTCTTGGCCAGGCTTGACGTGAAGAAAGGAACACTGTAGGAAGAAGACTCAGGCAGGGCATGCAGGATGTTTTATCGGGGAGAAGCAAGAGCTGATGGGGGAGAAGATCATTGTGTAAGTCAAACATGACCAGAGTGAAAACTGGCTGACAAACAGGAAGATGACAAGGCAAAACGTGATGACACAAGATGAGGATAATTGGAATACAGAGAGAACATGGTAGATGGGTTTACTATTCTAATTCTTCCCTCCTTCTCTGCTATAGAATCATATACCTAAGACTTGGACCATGTGTCCTTGCAGTGTTTCCCATGAAAGGGGGCAGTGTATATCTCCTTGCACTGCTGGTGCCAGACTTGGACATGTACCTTGATTTGGCGAATAGAAGGTTGGCGGGTGTGATGTGAGCAGAGGCTTTAAATGCGCTTCTGTGACTTGGCTGGATCTCATCTCTTCTTCCACGTGCCTTGAGAAAAGTAGGCCTCTGGTAGTCATGAGCCAGAGGAGAATAAGAAATCACATGAAGGATACTAAACCTAGTCTACAGCCTGAACCCAAGCCCTGCTGAGCCTAGCTGAAGTCAGCTGATATCAGCTAAACTCAGCCAACTTATGACCCATAAGCAAGGAAAATAGACATTTATTTTTATAAGACACTGAGATTCTGAGGTTGTTTGGATAAAAAGGGAAATTGACTAATATGGAGGAGGAGGGGGAGGAGGAGGAGTTGCCTTCAGATTTGCAGTAGTCTCCTGACTGGTCCCCCTGCTTCTACCATTGCCCACCTACATCCTATTCACCTCTAGCAGCTAGAAAGATCCTTTCAAAATACACATTAATCAAGTCATTCCTTTGTTCAGAATCCTCTAGTGGCTCCCATCTAACTCAGTGAAAGTCGATGGTCTTGCAATGGGTCACATGTGTCCACATGATCTGTCTACCTCCCTCCCCCTTTACCTCTCAAACTTCAGTTCCTTCCACTCTCCCACATTCTCATGCTGCTCTAGCTACACAGCCTCCCTGCCTCTCCTGGGACACATCAGGGTCTTCCCATCCTCGGGACATCCCCTCGCTGTCCTCTTCCTAGAAAACACTTCCTTCAGATATGCAAAGAGCTAACATCTTCATCTCCAGTCTCAAGCAGTACAATAAATGACATGGCCTGCTCTGAAAAGAATCCAATTTGACTTCTCATGGGCATCCCATAGGCATGTCCAATGTGTATACTGTCATCTCCCTCGACCCCAAACTTGCTCTTGCCCACATGATCCCCATCTGAGGGAGTGATCCTTTCTCGTACTTCACTCCTTTTCACTTGACACTCCCCATGTGCCACAAATCACTATGTGCTGTGAGCTTTGCCTCTTAAGCATGTCTTCAAACCATGCTTTTCTCGTACTTCCACTGCCTCTTTCATACTTCAGGCTACCAGGGGCTCCCCCTGCCAGCCTTCTTGCCTCTATTCTTGTTCCTCACCCTCCCACCCAACTCTCTTTTTTTCACATTTTTTTAAGTGTTTATTTTTGAGAGAGAAACAGAATGTGAATGGGGGAGGGGCAGACAGAGAGGTAGACACAGAATCCAAGCAGCCTCCAGGCTCCGAACTGTCAGCACAGAGCCCAATGCAGGGCTCGAACTCATAAACCGTGAGATCATGATCTGAGCTGAAGTCGGACACTCAACCGACTGAGCCACCCAGGCGCCCCCCTCCCACCCAACTCTTAAAGTGATTCTACATATTCCAGGTGAATTTATCTCCTTATGAGACTGATTATATTGTTCCTGTGCTGAACATTCCTCAATAGCTCCTCATTGCTCTCCAAAAATATTAAAATATCTTCATCCTACCTGGGAAGCTTGGTGTCATCTGTCCCTTCTCACTCCAGCTGTGATGAATTTCATTTAGCTCCTGAACATACCCTGCTCTCCCTCATCTCTGGGCTTCTGCAGATAGATTCCCTCTATCTGGAATTCTTTTCCTTTCTCCTCTACTTCAGTAATTCTGATTCAGCCTCCGGATCTCAACTGAGAAGGTATCTCTTCTAGGAAGCCTATCTGACCCTCCTCTACTCCTACAGTCCTCTGAAATTATTTCACTATACTGAAGCTTCCCATTGACTGGCTTCTTTCATTGGAGAGTGAGTGCTGTACTAAAAGATCTCTCGACACCAAGGTCTGTAAATGTTTTCTGTAAAGAGCCAGGTAGCAATTACCTTAGGCTTTCCAGGCTTTACACTACCTGTCACAGCCACTCAATTCTGCCAATGTAGCATAAAAGCAGCCATCAACAACACATCCATGAATGGGCATGGCTGTGTTCCAGTAAAACTTTATTTACAAAAACAGGCAGTGGGCTGGATTTGGCCTGAAGGCTATACTTTGCCAAACTCTGTTCTAGACTAACACTGTATCCCTAGGACTAGAAGAATTCCTTATACACCCAAGGGGCTCCATAAAGATTTCTTGAATAAAGAAGGAAATATTGAATGAAGGATATATGAGTAAATGAATGATACATTTTATTAATTTTTTAATTTAAATTTTATTTATTATTTTGAGAGAGAGGGGGGGGGGGGGAGGGAGATCATGAGCAAGGGAGGGGCAGGGAGAGAGACAGACAGACAGAGCCCAAGCAGGCTCCACACTGTCAGCATGGAGCCCAATGATGGGCTCAGACTCATGAACCATGAGATCATGACTTGAGCCAAAACCAAGAGTCAGACACTTAACCCACTGAGCCACCCAGGTGCCCCAATGAATGCTGTTTTAAAGGCCAAGCTGACCTAGTTTGAAAAATATCTTTCCTAGAATTAAACTTGTATTTTAGGAACTGTCCCTCTTCTTATTCTCTCATGTTTGAAACTCTGTCATGAAATAATATTTGTTGAGTGTCACCCTTTTAAACACTTGACAACGATGAATCTATTACATCCTCAAAATAACCCTATGAGCTATGGACGATTTTGTCTTCAGTTTACACAGGAAGAAACCTCAGAGAGGTTCCTCAAAGTTAGAGGTCTGCCTTGCCTTCAGCAGAGCCCTCCTTCTCTAGAGACCCTTGCTCAGTGCCAGTGATCCAGACCTTCACTGGGCTTCCTCCACCACGGTCTTTGTGGTGGGCCTGAAGCCTTGCCTCCCCCTGGCCTGCTGTGCCTATGTGCCATGCACCCAGTCTGAGGTCACACATTCCTAATTTGGATCGCCTGCCTGCCTAACCCTCTAAATGCCTCACCCACAATCTCTGGGTCTGATACTGCTGGCCTTTTCCCCAGGGGTTTGGCACTACTCTGGGCCCTACTGACCCTTTGAGCTCCATTCTCTCACTTTTCCCCTCTCTCGTCTCGATTCTGTACTCCAAGGAAGTTCTAATACCAGCATGACCTATTTCAAAGTCCAGGGCACAAACGACTGCATCTAGAACTTGAAAAGTGTGAGAAAAATCCAAGAGATGAAAACTGCTCTGATAGAAGCAGTAGCAAGCTCAGCGGTCTTCCTACGGAGATTCGGCCAATTACTAAAAACACTTCCTTTGGCTGAAAAGCTCACCACTGAATCAGACTTGAGGAAGAACACGCTGTAATGTTAAACCCCAAAGGGCCGCTCTTTGCTCCGAGGCCCTGATTTCATCTGTAATTCCTCGATGTTTATCAGAAGTATGTTCCCTGCGAGGATTTAAGGGCTCCCAACAAAAGCAGATCCCTCATTGAGAAGCTAGAGGCGGCACTTTCAGCCTGAATTTGTCCTCTCCCCCTTTTTCCAGACATGGGTCTCTGCCTCTCACCCTGAACTCAGCAGCCCCTGGCAACTCACGGCACTGGTTTGAATCTAACTTATGAACCGATGGGTATCACCATGGCAGGATGTGAGGCTGAGATGTTAATTGCTCATTAGCCATCTGTGCAAGCTGCGCCTCAGCTAAAAGACAAGAGAAAGAATGTGGGCTGCCGATACCTGGGAGTCCAGCTACCGACACACGTGGAAACTATCCAGGGGGACCTCAGGTTCAATCTGCAGCTTGGCCACATATTTATTTCTCACTAAAATAACATCTGGCTTTCATTTTTTGGTGACAACTCGTTTGGACAAGACCTTGAGTAAGTTAAAAAAAAATTAGACTTTCCACCCTTCCCCCAGCCTTGGGGAACTAAACTTTGTTTAAGCTCTTTTGTGAGCCAAGGGTGTGAATAAGAAGTTGGTGTGGGGACTGCAAGCTGGGGTGTAAACAAGGAGTTGTTTCTTCTTATTAGAAGATGATGACTTTGTAGAGTTCACACACTCCCAAATTGTAGGCAAGGCAGAGTTCCTGGGGAGAATATATAGCAAATTATGCACAGGTCTCAGAAGTCTACAGCTCGATTACTGGGCAATCTGAAGGTTCAACTCTGTGTCCAAGGCTTTTGGGACCCCAGTGTAGGATGACTGGGTTTGGAGAGCATGTTTGAGTTGTGCATTGACCCAGGAGAACATGAAAGAATACCACAAACACTCTGTGGGTTCCACCAAGAGCTAGTAGCCCTGGCTGCTACAGGCTGGGATTCCTGAGGTTCTTTGCCACAATACAAGCTCCGTGAGGTCAAGAACACTATTGCTTTTGCTCTTGACCACATCCTCAACACCTAGCAGAGCATCTGCTTGTAGTAAGTACTCACACATGTTTGTCCAATAATGAACAAATGGTACCAAATACAGGTTCCCTTGTGATTCCAGCCCCTGCCTATGGCCACATCTCCTCCAAACAACACCTGGAGTAATTTCCCACAATACTAAGAGGTGGGAGGTTGCAGGCTGCCAGCCATATATATAGTAAGGAAAGTTCTCTGAGACAAAAACCAAGATTCCTTAGTGATTGGAGCCACCACAGCAGAGATGGATTAGGAGGCTCCTGTTTCCTGGCTCTCCAACTGGGGCATTTCTGAGGAGGAAATGGGTGAGGTTGCATAGTTAGTGAGGCCCTGGCTTCAAACATCCGAATTTGAAATTTAATTCCATGCCTACTGTGTGCAAAGCATGGTGCTAAGTGCTTTGGAGATTTCAAATAAGAGGAAAGGAGGGAGATGGTGTTTGCTCTTGAACTCTCAGAAATCATCTCATAGGACACGTTCTTTTCCACCACAGACCATTTGTACATGCTGCTTGCTTATCTGCATGCATGCCCTTCATGCTTCCTAACCTTCTTTTGAGAAGCTTCAGATCTTTGCTCAATCATTACTACCTCAGGAAATCATTACTTTCCCTGACTACCACCCCGCCCATACTAAGTCAGATGTCCTAGTATGCCTTTGTGCAACCATGCATTCCTTCTGCAGAGTACTTAGTACAACTGTAATCTTCCATTGTTTTGTGTGTGTGTGTGTGTGTGTGTGTGTGTGATTATTTAACAGCTTTTTCCCACTACCTGCATTGTCCAATACAGTGTCCACTAGCCATGTGACTAGTTTAATTAAAATTAATTGGGGCACCTGGGTGCCTCAATCTGTTAAGCATCTGACTCTTGATTTCATCTCAGGTCATGATCTCACAATTCATGGAATCGGGCCCCACACCAGCTCCATGTGGACAGTGCGGAGCCTGCTTGGGATTCTCTCCCTCCCTTTCTTTCTGCCCCCCCCCCCCAAATAAATACACTTAAAAATTTAATTAAAGGCCACCTGGATGGATGTCACTTAAGAGACCAACTCTTTTTTTTATATTAAATATAATTTATTGTCAAATTGGTTTCCATACAACACCCAGGGGGAGGGGAAGAGGGAGGGAGGCAAACCATGAGAGATTCTTAAATACTGAGACCAACTCTTGATATTGGCTCAGGTTGTGAGCTCACCGTCATGAGATTGAGCCCTGCAGTGGGCTCTATGCTGAGTGAAGCCTGCTTGGGATTCTCTCTTCCTCTCTCTCTGCCCCTCTCCTGCTTGTGCTCACTCGCTCTCTCTCGCTCTCTCAAAATAAATAAATTCAGTCCCTCAGCTACATTAGTCACATTTTAAGTGCTCAATAGCCACATGCGGCTAATGGCTATCATATTGGACAATGCAGAGACAGAACACTTCTACGACTGCAGAACATTCTATTGGACAGTGCTGTGCTAGACTGTACACTCTGTGAAAAGAGGTATCATGACAGTTATTAGCTCCATTATATACCTCGACAGGTAGCATAGTGCGTACCATGCAGTGAATGTGCGTGAAATATTTGCTAATGAGTGAAAAGCCAGGGAGGCAGACTCAAAAACTAGAACACAAGGAAGCATGATTTCATACTACATGGGAGACAGAGTACAAGAGAATCACAGGACAGAGAGCTGTTCTTACACAGGTGAGATTGAAGGCTTAGTGGAGGAGGTGACATTTGTGTTGGGCTTTGAAGAGTAGGTGGGAGTTTGAGAGTGGAGAAGAGGTAAGATACCATCACAACAAAGGAAAGTAGCATTTGAGTAGGATCATGGAATCAGGAAAAAGTGTGCCATACCTGGGAAAGAACAATGCTTTATCTTGGGTGATACATGGGTGCTTGGAATGAAAGTTTTGGAATGGCATGCCGAGGAACATAGATTTCATTCACATGCAATTTCAGGTAAGATATTGTCCATCTACTATATGCCAGTGTTAACTGCTACATACATGACCTTGTTTGGTATCTGCAGCATCCCAGTGGGGTAGGTACTGTAACAATTCCCATTTACAGATGAGAAAATGGAGGTTCATATGGGCCATATAGATTCATATGAGTTGAATTACCCAATAAAAGTCACATGGCTAGCAAGTAGCAATAATGTGATTACTGACATGAAACTCCACACAGGTAGGGAGTATACCTGTATCACTAGCAATTGTAATCACCAGCACCTCACATAGTGCTGGAACATACTGGAGGCCTAATAGGTAGCTGGTGAATGAACAAGTGACCAAATGTGTTTGATCGTGGTGCCTCTAGCTGTAGTGGAGATGGACAGAAAGGATAGAGGCAGTATTGCATAGGGTTAGGAGTGAGAGGGTTGGGTTGGATGCTCAGGGTTCAGTCCTGGAGCCAAAACTTACTTTCTGGGTGACCTGGAGTGACTGGGTATCTTAACTCTTGTGTATATCATCAGACCAATGGCAATAATTGATAATGCCTTTGCTGGATAGTGATAGAGCTCAGTGAAGTAGATAATGCACATACTGGCTATCTAATAAATACCCGCTTCTTTTATCAGGAGGTGATCAGGGCCTTGTCCCTTTCTCCAGGTTTTGGAAGGCAGAGATGTCAGAGATATTCTGCGGGCTGAATTAGTTTGAGATATGACAACTGAAGGAAGCTGGGGTTAAGGAAGGATTCAAACTCCTGAAAATATTTGAGCCTGGGGGGAATGAAAGGGTGAATGAGACGATGATCAGAGACGCGGGGAGCACAAGAGAAAGAGGTCTGGGTAAAAGATTAAGATCATGGTAGCCTCCCCTAGGTCTCAAATCCAGAAACCCAGCTGATACTAGAAAAAAAGAAACATTCAGGGGCACAGAAGGCCCTCAGTCAGTCAAGTAGGATGCATTCTTAGACCTTTTAAGGGCAGAGCAATGGTCTCAACAAGTACCTTTGCCAAAGACTCTAAGAGTGTATTGTTTATTGCGTCACTTGTGGAGAGCCCTGTATGACATCATCTTCACCATGAGGAGGTGAGCTGATAGCTTTCAGGGAACTGTGTGTGAGGTCAACCCTTAGACCCAGCCAAAAAGATAACATGTCAGGTCAAGGCTATGTGACTTCCTGGTTTGGTGCCATGTCACTCAAAGCATGGTCTAGGGACCAACAGGTCAGCCTGTGAGAAATGCAGTTTCTTAGGTCATGCCTGGCATCTGCTAAACCAACTCTGCCTGTTAGCCATATCTCCAGGTGACTTGTGTGAACATTAAGGTCTGAGAGTTTAGAGCTCTATAGACAGGCTGCATCAATTTTGGTTCTGCACTTACAACATCTGTGACCTAGGCAAGTGATTTAACATCCCCAAGCTTCCATTTTTTTCATCTAGGCAGAGGAAAAAACAATCAAGCTGACTCATCGGGTAGTTCTGAGGCTTGCCCCAAACCATGCATATGGAAGTGGTTAACACAAGCTTATAACTGGTAAATGCCCAATTAATGCCAGCAATGGTTATTAAAAACCCAGTGTCCAAGACAGGGGGCAGAATGATGGTCCAACTGACCACTCTCTTCAGGTAACAAGATGGTCTCAAAGGAGTGAAACAGTAAAACTATGATTAAGCTACCACCAACCCAGCCACCCTCCCCAGATACATTTATTTATCACTCCAAATGTTTGAAAGGCTCCACCCTGCAGAGTACTTGAACCAGATCTGGCCCATCTTCTTGGACTTACAGTTCAAGACAGACAAGATTAGGCTGAGTGCCAACTTAAACATTGGAATGGGCCCTGAATCCCTCCCCTGATTAGATCAGCTAACACACCCGGGCCTCCAGAGGACACATTCACAGAGGACCGATGCAATACGAATTGGGTCAACCTCAGGCCCAGCCCAGCAGTGGTTTATAGCCAAAAGGAAGAGAAAGGCCATAGGATTGGACTGACCCACCTTTGTTACAGACAGTGCTATCAACTGACAAAGGAAGCAGAACAAGCTTCCAGAATAATAGCAGCAACACCTAACCTCTTTTGAGTGCTCACAGGCAGTGTTCTAAGGGTTTTTTAGGTTTTAACTAATTGAATCCTCTCAACAACCCTATAAGGTCCAGACCGTTATTTATCTTATATCATTCTACAGATGATAAAACCAAGGCTTGGAGAACTTAAGTTACTTATTATATGATTCATCACCCCACTAGTAAGTGGCAGAACTAGGATTTTGGCAGGGTGCCCAATGCCCCTTGCACCTCATCTGTGCCTTAACTGACCATTGCTCTCCTGCCATCTGTCCATCCTGTGTGGCCCGGACATCCTGTGTTGCCCACAAAAGGCAAGGGTGGGCTGACTGAGGCATGCAACAAGGAGCTCGCCCCATCTTGGGAGGGATGGATTCCACACCCCGCCTGAGGGAGGGCTTCTCATCTTACTCAGCCTCAGCTACAAGCAAGTGGTGACACTTTCTGGGATGCCTATTCCTATCCCAAGGAATAGCAACATGGAAATTCAAAAGATGAAATCACAGAAGCAGTTTATCACACTAAGTACAAAGACAGGCATCTGTCAACAAAGGCACATGATTATAGGTGAGCATTCATTGAGTGGCTCCTTCCCTGCTGCTCTCAGAAGTCTTTTGAGACCCCGAGTTGTCAAGAAGTCTCTGGTTGCAGAGACTCAATGTCTCTGTGTATGTGCGGAGACAGATGCAGACGCAAGCATGGAGGCTGTGATTTCTCCTCCGTGCTGTCTCTTCACCGCCTACACACCACGCACCAGGTGGCCAATGCGAGTGAGTATGGGGCTCTTGTCCCAGCCCCCAATTCTCCAGTAGTGTCTCCTGGCTCCCCTCCTCCTCTGTGACAGTGAGACACAGCCTCACTCCCCGCCTCTGGTCCTGCTGCACTCATGGCTTTCCCATTCAGCCCCTGCCAATCCTTGGGACCCCATGCTGCTCTGCACACCACAGTGCCCAGTGGGCCAAGTGCCCCCATGTGGCCCCACAGGCAGAGAAAAGATACTAAAATCAACCCACTTGCAAACAGGCCCTCTTCATTCACAAATGGGCAGATGAATCCTAGTCAACTGCAAGAGAAGTCTTAATTTGGAATTAAAAGAAAAAAAAATTTAAATCCAAGCCCAGAGACCGTACAACCCAGAATGAATAGTAATAAAAACTGTGTTTTCTTGAGTGATTTTGATGTGTCAAGGTAGGTTCAATTGTCTCAACTCTCCCATTCTGGTGGGTGACGTTGACAATGGGGGAGGCTATGCATGTACAGGGGAAGGAGGCATATGGCAAATCTCTGTACCTTCCCCTCAATTTTATTGTGAACCTAAAACTGCTCTAAAAAAATAGTCTTAATAATTTTTTAAAATCTAAAGAATAATTTTCAAATAGTTGAAAAAAAAAACAAACAGGGGAGCCTGGGTGGCTCAGTCAGTTAAGCATCAGACTTCGGCTCGGGTCATAATCTCACAGTTTATGGGTTTGAGTCCTGCCTCAGGCTATCAGCATAGAGCCTGGAGTCTGCTATGAGTTCTGTGTCTTCCCCTCTCCCGCTCCCCATCTGCCACTCATGCTCTGTCTCTGTCTCTCAAAAATAAACATTAAAAAAAATTAAAAAACAACAACAACCTTGGATCCATGGTAGGCCCTGGGCATATGTTTTTTTGGCTATGGGACCTTCTGGCTTCCTTCAACCACACCAAGTAAATGATTATCTTCTCTATCTATGAATAGAGTTCTGATTGGTGTAGAAAATCACACATATATACATAAATACATATGTACACACACACGCTTAAGTATCTATAAGAATAATTTTTTTCATTTTTTAAATGTTTTTTTTTTTTTTTTTGAGAGAGAGAATGAGACAGAGTGTGGGCAAGGGAGGGGCAGAGAGAGAGGACACACACACACAGAATCTGAAGCAGGCTCCAGGCTCTGAGCTGTCAGCACAGAGCCTGACACAGGGTTCGAACTCATGAACTGTGAGATCATGACCTGAGTCAAAGTCAGAAGCCTACCCAGCTGAGCCACCCAGATGACCCTGTATAAGAATAATTTCTGGAAATTTACAAAACAAAAACAAAAAACAAGACAACAGCTACATTTGGGAAGGGGAACCAGGTATCAGGTAAAGCAGGGACACTTTCTTTTATACACTTTTAGTCCTTAATAGTTTGTACCATGAATACGTAGTATCTGCTAATTTCAATTTCAAAACCAGTCAATAATAACAATAAAAAGTATATGGAATTAGTGAGAAATACAATCATTTCATGTGTCCACTCTAAACTGGTTCTTCAAACCAACTCCTTTCTGACAAAGCACACTAGACACATGTCAACAATGAAAAACACACTTCAAGACAAACATACAGCATCCACCTCAATCCTCACACCAACAGTGGCTCCTCTTTTGTACCAGACCCTTCCCATGTGTGACCCTGCACATGACCTCTACTTCCAGCTCCCACTCTTTGTATTAATCAACTGATCTGTCTTCTTAGGACAAAGGACTCTGCCCATGATAGGCCCTCAGGGTTTTCCTTAGTGTGGGGTGTCTTGTGTTCACTCCTGAGATCCCAAACCTAGAGGGATTCTCCCAGGCACTGTGAGGAGTCAGGACTCAAGAATTCACTTTTTCTATCAGGCAAAGATGGCTTTATGCTAGTTTTTGATTTCCCCATGTAATCAAACTTAAGCTCTTTTGGAACTCCAAGTGTAAATGTGAAGTTATATACATATCAAGTTTCAAAATCCCAACTTACACAGATAAAAGAAAATCTCACACCTAACTCAGAACAAACATGGCTCAGAAAATTAGTGCTGCCCCTCCAGCTCAGGCTGTTTTGTTTACGCACTACTTCTTCCCATTCAACAGGCTGTCATTATGTGAGCGCCAATAAACCGGGCGGAATCGTGGACACAATATATCACTGTTCAGTGCTGCCAGAATTGGAACATAAAGACCACTTAACTCAGAACAAAATCAGAGAGCCCACAAATTAGTCACTGCAGAGATGCCAAGACGATATTAGTCTATTCACTGCACTCAACAGTATTACACATCTGAATGGGTTTAAGGCTCCTCAGAGGGGTGTGTGGTGGGGTTTATACATTGCTTCTGTTGCAGGGGATGGGATGTCACTAGCTGTGGCACATCAGACCAGCAGTCCCCATGCCTCAAGACATCCTTTTACCTCTGTCTCTCCTCTGACCTTGGGCCATCTAGCTTGTGGTGCTGTATCCGCCTTTCATCATGTCTCCAGCATCTCCCTTCCAATGCAAATGCTTGGAATGGGATGTGCAAAGCTTAATGGGAACCTCATTTCTCTCTACCATGTCTCCTCCACATCAGGATAGTCAAGATGGCAGGAAGTGGTCTACATCTCAATGTTACTGCTGTGTGGATGATGGGAAGTACACAAGGACATGTGTGAGCAATTTCATTAACATCCATCATGGCTTGGCTGTGCAGTGAGCCATGCAAGCTAATGACCAGGTATCGTCAAATACTCAAAGGCCCTTGGCTTACCTTCCTGAATAATAAACTGACTTGCTTCCTTGGAGATGTGTTTCAGTACATCTAGGATAGTGGCTTTTGATATTCTAATAAATCACCAACTACCTTGTTATCACTTCTAGGTATCATCTATATTATTACTTAATGTATTCCTAAGTTAACTCACCTTTTTTATTTTCCTTAAATGCCTGCTTTACTCTCATTCATAGTGAAATCACCCACAGGGCCATGCATTTGAAGAGCTATTTATCTAATACACATCACAAAAAAATCATAAAAATGAAAATGTTATGTCTCTTACACCTTGGCACTCTTACAAGGCAAATCATGACTCAGAAGTCAATAGACTCCATTTTGTCTTGAACTCTATCTCCCATCATCACTAGCAAGGGATTTTTCACACAGTAAGTGCTCAATATAAATTCGCTCATTTGAATTGATCTCAGGTGCCATTTAACCAAACTCTACTTCTCAGGATTGTGGTAAAAAAAAAAAAAAAGATATTCCACGATCTAAGCGAATTATTTCCCTGATTTCCACGCCTTGAGATTTGGAAACTGCTCAAAAAACATCAGCGCCCTGAACTTCTTGGTTCAATTAGAAGGGTCTAAGGAAACAGACAAAGTTATGCCATAACTTATTCTTAGCAAAACAGAAAGCAGAGCTTGCAAAAGAGAACTCTGCTTTAAGCGTCTTTAGGAGGAAGAATGTCTGCAGATGCAGACCTTTCATGCAGAGTTGGTACATGGATGGTAATCCACATGGGTGGGTACAGTGCTTTAGCCACTGTCAGCAGACATAAGCATCAAGGGCCATGGTGAAATGCCCCAGCCCACGCTTGATCAAAGCTTGTTCTTAACCAAAATGGTCAAGGCATGGACATTTCATTCAACAAGGACACAAAACTGAATGGGGAAGGTCTGCTTCTCACTGGAGAAACCAGACTATGCATGCAAAATTTCTGCCACAGTTCAAAGGGGCATTGTGACCTAATAAATTGAGTTGCATGGGTTATTAAATGCAACTATAAATTCAGTCAGAGGCTCTCCCAACCTCCCCCTAGCCCCCCGCCCCTGGTGCTTTTCCCTCAGCTGAAACACATGTGAAAGTGGAGAAAGTTCCAGGGAAGCTTGGTGCCTCTTTTGGTTGCATCTGACATGCCATGTGCCAGGATAAAGGATTCCTCTGGAAATGACTTGCTGCTGAAACTGTGACCCCAGGAACACCAGGCTAGAATCTCTACTGAAGGCCTCAGAGTGGGGCTTCATGGACCTCCAGGTAAAGATCAACAGTGATTGTATCTGCAGCCAGCCAGAGCTGGGAACATTTCCTTTTGCTGGCTGGTTGCAACACCTAATCTCACCAGAGAAGCTCTGTCAGAAAGTGAATAATTCATGTGCTTGCTCTTCCTCTGTGGGGTTTAGCAACGTAGGTGTCCTGACAAGTCAAACAACAGTGACAGAGACGTGTCTTTAGGGATTAGTGAAAATCGGACTCCTACCTGCTGGGATTTAGCTCTTCTCAGCCCCTATCCTGCAACCTGTGTGCTCTCAGGGTCACAAAATAAAAAGGCAGAGCCTTGGTTTAGAAAGCATCACACAGGGAATAGCATACATAGCCTCTCTTTTATTTCTTCAGCTTTTTAAGACAGACCTTTGGAGATAAAAAAAGATTTTGAAATTCCAAAATGATGTACAAAATGGGTCCTTGTCAAATAAATCAACCAAGAAAAATAAAACCAGCAAAGAGATTTCTTTTTTTCAAGGGCTGACTCAGAGATCTGATTCTGTAGCAAGGCCTGCGCATGTCTCCCAGACCATCTGCAGAGATATCTCGGAGGGAAGGGAGGAGGCTGCAGGGAATGGGAAGGGCTGAGAGAGGAGTCCTCCACCTTTGGTGGAGGAAGCCCCTTCAGAGTCTATTTACAAGGCACACAAAACAAGCAGGCTTTTGATCTGTAACCACATCTTGTCCTTACTACTTAGATCTTAAGGACATGCACAGGATGGGACAATGGCAATGTCATCTGCTCTGGAGGCAGGGAGAGCTGCTTTCAAATCTTGCCCCCATTTCTCACAGCATTGAGACTTTGGCCAAATTATTTAACCTCTCTGGACCCTCTCTGTTTCCTTACTGGTAAATGGGAGGCTAATAGTAAGTACTCCCTAACATTACGGTAAGGATTAAATAATGAATGAATGCCAGATCCATAACAGGAGATCACTACAGAAATTAGATGGTATAGAGAAAATTACTATGATACGACATTGCTCAGCTTACTGACATACTATAATTACTTGACCAGGCCCCAAATGGATCACCCAGTTTTTAAATAAAATGTAGATTCCAACAAGTAATTACATAACATTCAAAATGTATACATTTTCTTTTACATACATACCTATTTCAATAAAAAATATTTGCTATGCAGAATGGTCAAAGTAATATGCTGCTGAGATTTACCAAATGTTCCCAGAATACCTACTATGTGCCAGGTCTTCTCTCACCACCACAGGAGAGGTGAAGGTAGAGGTGTTCCACAAATGGGTTCCTCCCTGGGATCAGTGTAGGGCTTCACAAAATAATGAGTATAACAAGAAGGTACCCCAAAGGAAGTTCTGCTGGTAGTTCTCATTATGGGTGGGGTGGAGGAGAGCCCAGCAGAGCCTCTCTAACTGGAAATGGAAGGGAAGCGGTGAGGGGTAACCATAGTGTGGCTACATCTGTATGCGCGTTCTTCCTGGGCTTCCAAAGCACGGACTCACCAGTGATGTTACTCACACACATGACAAATGTTAACAAATTCAGGGTGTGGCTAGGCACACCTGAATGTTAGGTGCTAGCATTGCTGTGCTGAGCACTGACACATTTGTCTCAGAGGGCTTACAGTCTCGTGAGGGAGACAAACATCAATTGAGCATCACTAAGGAATGTTTAAATACAGACTGAGATGAACAAAAGGTCAGGGTCCTGTAAGAATGTGTGAGAGAAGAACTGAGCAGGCTGGAGGGGCACAGAAAGGGAAGGGACCTGAGGAAGGGACCCTGTTGCTAAGAGCCAAAGGATGACTGGCGGTTCCTAGCTGAGGAGGGGGCGAAGGAAGATGGGACAAGGGATTGAAGTGGATTTTAAGAGCCAAAGGAAGACTGCAAAAAATTTTAAGCACTACATGTATTTGAGAAACTCACTCTGGCTTACTCTAGAGTGAAGAACACTTTCTCTGCAGCCAGAATGGAAGCAGACAGGTAAGAAAGGAGAACTGTGGTCCTTCAAATAAGAGCTGATGACGACATGGGTGAGTTCAGCAGTGGTAGGGATGAAGATGAGAGGAGAAACGAGAGGCCATTGTTGGAGACAGCCCCCACCATCTCCCTGTCACTCTGCAATCCTCCTCCAGGCCCTGCCACCCCCTAGGAATATCAACGTGGATGTGAAATCCCCACCCTCATGTCTGCCAACCACTCATCATTGAGCAATGGGAGCTCCAGAGGTATAGAGCTAGGTAAATCTGAGAACTCTTAGGGGGTAGAAGGAGGACTAGAGAGTGGGGCTGAATGTTTGTGCCTCTGTGGGGGACAACCTCTTTCTAGACATGCATTTGGGAGACAGGATGGACTCCTCCTCAGCCCTTGTCTTCTCCCTGCTCCTTCCCCACTCCTGGGGTGGAAAGAAAGTGGCCTTATAACCACTTCCCACCTACTTGGTGCCTAACACAAAACCAAAGACCCATAGAGACCAAAGCACTTGGCTTTGGTCTAAACTTAGGTTGCAGCCTCCGGTCTCTGCTTTGTGGGGCTGAAAACAAGTGATTTAACTTCCCGGAGACTCAGTGACCTCATCTGTAAAATGCTGACAATAACCTCTGCCTTGGAAGATAGCTCAGAGAATGCAGTGAGGCAGTATTTGTACAGAACCATGCACTGTGTCTGACTAAGAAGGTGCTTAATTATTGCCAGTACTTATTCACTATTCTAAGGGCAAGGTAAAGGCCAAAATCACAAACACATCTGTTACCCTCAGTCCCTTTTCTCACTCTGTCACAAACTCTAAAGGTAGTGATGGTGGGTCTCAGGATGCTCAAAGACTCAAGATCATCTTCAATTTTGCTAAGATCCAGGCCTGGAATCTCTCTGATATCTTACAATGTGGATGTTGGAAGAGTTATTTTAACATTCTGAGCCCAGGGGATGCTTCAGTGAGATAGATGCTAAGGCTGGAGGAGTGCCAGTGACTTTACTGAACTTTCCACATCTGTGGACTCTCATCCTTCAGTCCTGTCAAAATAGCCCTCACCATACAGGAAGTGGGGACCAGCTGGGAAAAGGATGGCTCCCAGGCAATAGCAGGTCTACAAGATCATGGGTGAATGGGAGGCATGGAGGCCACTGAGGAGATGAGTGTTGCCGGGTACAGATGATTGGGGTGTCCAACCCAGGGTGGGCATTAGCATATACTTGAGCGTTCATGAGTGAGGGAACAGCTGAACAGACCATCCCCACATTTATATTTTTTTTCCATTTTGAGGAGAGATTTTTTTTTTTATATGCTAAACACCACTTAAATCTGATCATGATGATGTTGTAATTAATAGTTAATATGTATTCACCACTTACTTTGTTTTGTGTCAGGTGCTTTGCTAGACCCAAAACATGCATTATTTCATTCAATTCTCTCAACAACTCTGGGGTAGGTAATTCTATTACCCCTTTGTACAGATGAGAGATTAAGGTACTTGCCTAAGGCTGTGCCGCTGGCCAGTGGAGAACCTGAGATTCCCAGGGAGGTAGCCTGAGGACACAGCCTGTGCTCTTAATCACTGAGCTAATCTCCTATGAAAATCAGTGTTTTAGCAGTACAATTTGGGTAGCGCTCTACAATCTTGTACAAAGGGCTGCAGCCCTAACTTTATTTCACATGACCCCATAAAAACAAATATCAGAATACATGCCCAGGTTCCAAACAGAGGGTTGATGGCATACTGTTCTAGAAATGGCCTCAATTGCCCTACTTAATCAATTATATATGGTATATTTATACACTGTATGGTACAAAGTTCTCTAGTGTATACCTATATCAAATACATAAAGCAGTACAAAAACCAATCACATACATTTAATCATGTTTTATTTACTTTGGTGCTCCTGGGAGAAGCTTAGCTGTGCTGAGGGAAGGCTGGGGACTTTGAGGAAACAGGTGGAAGGATCCTGGGAGAAGGTCTGAGGCCACAAGCCAAAAAAGGCCCCCAAGAGAGGGGAGTTGCCATTTAAGATAGATTTCCTAACTGACGGAAGAGAACATGCTCTGAAAACATGAAAGCTGTCAGAGAATGAAATTACTGGGTGACAGGGAGTGAGGACTGCCAGACAGAAATTCTCCAGGTAATGACATGGGTGCAGATGACAGGGGCCTCTAACTGTGTGAATCACTATAAGCAAAGGTGTCCCGGAAACTTTTTTTTTTTTAAGTCTCTCTACAGCATTCACATCTCAGACAAAAATTGTGTGACAACATATATTTAATGTGTGTTTGTTTTGTGTTTTTTGGTCTCTGGATCCCTAAAAACAAAGTTAGCACACTCAAAATGTAAATTTTATTTTTAAAGTGTGTTTCTTTATTTTTTAAAGAGAGGGAGAGAGCAAGAGAGAGAGAGAGAGAGAGAGAGAGAGGAGGGGGGAGAGGGAGAGAATGAGCAGGAGGGGCAGAGACAGAGAGGAGAGAGAGAGAATCCAAGCAGGCTCCACACTGTCAGCACAAAGGCAGACACAGGGCTCAAACTCACGAACCATGAGATCATGACCTGAGCTGAAACCAAGAGTCAAATCCTTAACTGACTGAGCCACCCAGGCACCCTTCAAAACACAAATTTAAAGAGAAAAGAAAAAAGAAAGAAAGCATCCTGGAATATTGTTTTTCATTTTACTACTCCAAAGCTCCTAGGGATCTTCCTGGTTTGAACCTCAATTATGGAAATTCTCATTTGTATTACATGATTTATTTAAAACCCTGTCTTTCCAAGAGAATAAAATCCAGGTTTTGAAGCACCTCTCAAAACAATTTATTCTTCTCCACTGACTAACCGCTTTGGCCAGCAATCGTAAATTTACAGTACTTTATGCCAAAGCAAAACACTCTAATAACTTAATCAAACATTTAAAATCCAGCTCACAGTCATATAACACACAGAAGCAGTGCTCTCAGCTCTCTTGTTAAAGGTCAATTACCATTTTCATTCCAAACCTCCACGTCTTGGAGAAGCCCAAAACACACACACACACACACACACACACACACGTGCGCGCGCACACATACACACACACACACATACACACACACACACACACACACACACTCACCCCAGAGAGACAGAGCAAGAGAGACACAAGCATTTTGAGATTGAAACTTTGGCTGACATATTCCCAGACTTAGAGCACTCTACTTGTTATACTTTGAAATGAGAAGACCAATCTTTCAGATAGATCTCTACTTCCCACAAAATAGTATAATATAAAGAAAGAGAATAAAACAAATGAACCAAAAAGTATTAATTCTTTTGATCTTCAAGGCACTCAGGGGAAGAAGTGGGTACAATCTAACCCGGCTATGTTGCTGTGCCCCCACATGATGATAGAAATAATCATGACAATTTGCTGTTTTGTCTGCCTTTTTAGAGTATTTTAGCAGATACATATTTTCTGACAACAGCCTTACTCTTATCAGACAGAAAATACTATCAAGCTCATTTTCCATATGAGAAAACATGCTTTTATGATTTTTAATGGGAAAATAAGAACAGGAAGCCAAGTTGGCACGTATTTAGCACAGGGTCTTTGGCCTAAGAGCTGGAAACAAAGCAATGCATAAAAATATAGTTATTTGGCTCATTTGGTCAAATAAACTGCTGTTTTTATTTATCCATCACTCTTAGCCCATGATGGACGATGAAGAAGAAGAGGAGGATCTGCAAGGATGACTCAATACCCTGAGTGACAATTGTGCCAATCACTGTGTGAATGAAGCCCTTCATATGGGTCATCTCGTGAGCGCCTTATGAAGTGGTCTAGTGGAATCACAATACATGTGCCTGTAATTTATGGGTGAACCCAAGTACAGGCACTCAGCAAAGATTAAAAGACAATAAGATACAAGGTACAGCAGGTCCTACCAACATTCTTCTCAATGAACCTGTGCCCCCAAATGACTCGGATGAGAGACAAGAATCTGCCCCTCCCTCAATCTCAGTCTTCCTGTGCCACTCACCCTGAACATTTTGCTGATGGGGATTCCAGTGGTCAATAGTGCTTTTCAGTATAAAACAGTCCCTACATGTCTTGTTCATGGGAGACAGAACTGTCAAGAATTTTGAATATTTTCCATTTTTAATCTTTCATGCCAACTTTAGAAATGGGTTTCTATTTAAAAGGCAATGCTACTCAACAATGATTATCCCCATTTAACAGATGGAGCTTGGAACTATTGAGAAACTTGCCTGAGGACACATGGCTAGTAAGGGAAACGGAAAGACTTACCCCAGTTCAAATCCAGGTCTACCCTAACTTTGAGTCCACATTCTTAATCTTTAAATCACTAGACTAAATATCTATCACACACTCACTGTATCAAAATTGGCAGATCTAAGGGCCCGTGGAAACTTTTAGAGACTGGCCCTTGCTATTCTTGTTTCTATTCCAAATGACCCCAGATCATATAATCCTTTGCTGATGTGGTGGTCACGAGTTGTACTCCTTGATAGTCAAGACTCAGTTCAAGCGATGCCTCCTGGGTAAAGTTTTCCCTGGCCTCACTGGTAGAGATGGCCATTCCTCTGTACTCTTGAGGGTTCACTATTTGCCGTGTTGAAAGGTTTGTGATTACACGTTTGCTTCCTAAATAGACTGTAAGCAACTTGATGGCATGGGTTCTACTGTATTCTTCTCAAAAACTCTTGAACTGACATAGTACCTGGTGCCATAGCAGATGCTTAACAGATGTTTGTTAACCTGGAATTGTCTGCAGATGGGTGAGCTGCTGTAGGGTGGAGTGGGAGAGGAAGTCGCTGGAAAAAAGTCTGAAAATGCCGGTCTTAAGGAATCTCCAGGAACACATAATCAGTCTTTTTTTTCCCCCCAGAGACTGCAGTGAAATGCTTACAAGCATTTACTACGAACCAGACCCTGTTCTAAATTCTTCTCATGTATGCTATTTAGTTTTACCAGCAACCCTATGAGGTAGATATACAGATGTTTTATAGATAAGGCAACTGAGGCTAGGAGAGGCTCATTAATTTGTCCAAGGTCAAACAGCATGTAAGTGTGGGCCACGATGTCAGAGCCCACATTCCTTACTACTTTGCTACACTTCCTACATATTCACTTAAATTTCCTGCCATCACTAAGCTTATAATCCTGAGTCTTGTTCTCTAGGGAGATGGCCCCAACGCCCATTATACGAAGTTATAGTTATGGTTATGGTTATGGTTATGGTTATAAGGTATAGTTGAAGATTTTAGGTTTGAGTCTTCCAACAACCTCCTCCTCATCTGTCTTGGTCCTTCAATGCAACCAGAGAGGAAAGGGCTTGGTGGGAGAGAATCAAGCAGGCTGGTCTATGATCGCAGGCCTCCAGGCGTGATGGTGAACACAGTCTTCAGTTTTTACTTTTCCCCTAACATTTCCCTAGTCTTAAGGCATACCCTTCACACTGTTTTGCAATTCTTAAGGAACCAATGGAGAATATATTCCAAGATAGAAGTTTTTTTTCTTAAGGGAATAAAAACATAAACCAATCAAAAATCTGTCAACAGTGGTGTTTCTGGTGTTGGCAGCTTATACACCCACACAGGCACTGGGTTTTTTTCATGGACGTAGAGTAATTTAAGTGTAGACACCGCAGGCGATAAAATTGCACAAAGAAAACCCTGTCCATAATTCTGAGTTAGTAACAATGGTCAGTGTTTGATGTTGATACAAATGAGGCCAAAGGAAGAAAAAGCCACATTCATGGGCTGTTTGAATGTCTGGCCTCTAAATGATTGGCTCAAGGAACATAACACAATTTTAGTTCTGGTGGAACAAGCAGACTTCTATCCTACCAGAAACAAAATAAATCTTGCAATAATTTAAAAATATATATTTGCCACACATATGCATTTAAATATATAATCTAATTATTGACTTCACATCTAATTAAAGAGTAAATGGGAACTCTGGCTTAGGGCTAAGAACACCATTGTGTTCTGCTCTTTGGAAAAACTGAGCTAACACCAAGGCAACTCAACCCCTCAAATACTGCATGCTGCATTAACATTTCATAGAAGTCAAATTCCTCTCTAGCCTGTTTCCTTGTCTGTAAAATGAGGAAACTGGATAATACAACATCATAATCTCCTCCAAATTCCTGACAGTTATGTTTTCTTTTCCTAGCACCTAAATTCAGAATAGTCCTGGATTTAAATCTCAGCGTGGCAAGTTACCTTAATTTTAGAGCTTCAGGGTTTTTTCTCCATGAAAAGTACATGATAATTAAAAAAGATTTAAATTTTAATAAAAAATGCGCCTGGGTGGCGCAGTCGGTTAAGTGTCCGACTCTTGATCTCGGCTCCAGTCATGATCTCACAGTTTGTGAGTTTGAGCCCCACATCAGGCTCTGCGCTGACAGCGTGGAGACTACTTGGGATTCTGTCTCTCCTCTCTGCCCCTCCCCAGCGTGTGTGCTCTCTCTCTCTCGCTCAAAATAAATAAACTTTAAAAAATTTACAAAAAAATTAAAAATGTTCAAGTGTAAAGCAAAAATACGCCCACCAATTAGATTCCACAATTATTTTCCTTTTGCTGTATTTGTTTTACTCTGAACCATGTAAGGTAAATTATGGAAATCAGGATGTTTGATTTCTGCATGCATCTCAAAACCTTAAGAGGCTTTCCCAGATAACTAGAGTACCATTATCACATTTAGCAAAATTAATAAACGATTCCCTGACATTGTGTTCGTGATATCTAATCCATGTTCAGATTTCTCCATTTGTCTCAAAATTTTATTTTATATATTCGTTTCTTCAAACCAGGCTTCAATTAAGAGCAAGGCACTGAATTTGGTTGTTATAACCAAACTTTATAAAGTCTCCTTTTAAAATAATTGTTTTGAAGTAAAACATATACATAGAAAAATAAACAAATGTAAATTTTGTGGCTAGAAGTACTTTCACCTAGTGGAACAGATCCACAAAACCTCTACTCAGATCTAGAAACAGATGATGACACACCCCAGAAACCCTCGAATGCTCTCTTCCATTTATAGCCCTCCAATGATAAACACTACCTTGACTTTTAATACCATAAATTAGTTTTGCCTATTTTGAAGATTATATAAATGGAATCAGGTAATATATATTCTTTTATGTCTGGTTTTTGTCACTCATTCTGTTTCTGAGATTTGTCGTGTTGTTACATATTGCAGTCGTTTTGTGTTGGTGTAACTTTTCATTTTCCATCAGTCTATTCCATTATATGAATATACCACAATCTATCTTTTCTCATGGTGATGATCATTTGGCCTGTTTCCAATTTGGGGCTATTATGGATAGTGCTCCTATGAACATTCTTGTGTATATCTTTTTATGGGATGTATAGCCAAGAATGGAATTGCTGGGTCACGGGGTATGTGTATGTTCAGCTCTAGCTGATACTGCCAAAGAGTTTTTCAGAGTAATTGCTTTAGTTTTCTTCCTCAGAAATTTGTATTATAAATGTGATAGAAAGACTTTGACTTCTGTATCTATCGCTTTGTATTTAATCCTCTTAATCTCTGTATTAACTTCTTATTGATTGAAAAAACTACTCCTTTCCATTTTTCATTTCTCTTAAGACATCATCCATTACATTTATATGCCCTTGAATTGTATCTAGATTAATATGTATGTATATATTTTTGGTGTAAAACAATAACCACATTTATTTTGCTTATGAATCTGTTGTTCAAGTAGGGATTGGCACAGTCAACTTTTTTAAAAAATAACCTTTTTATAGAATAGATTTATATGTACATAAATTTGGGAAGACAGCACAGAGAAATCTCATATATCCCCTGCCCAGTTTCCTCTATCATTAATGTCTTACATTAGTACCTTTGCCACAATTAATGAGCCAATATTGATACATTATTATGAACTAAAGTCAATACTTTATTTCGATTCCCTTAGTTTTTACCTGTATGGTTTTTTTTTCCCTTTTTTCGGATACTATCAAGGATGTCACATTATAGTTAGTCATCATGTCTCCTTATGTTCCTTTTAGCTCTGACAGCTTCACTGACTTTTCTTATTTTTGATGACTTTGACAGTTTTGAGGACTGTTTAGATGTTTTTAAGAATGTCCCTCAACTGGAATTTTTCTGATGTTTTTCTCATTAGAATGTAGGTAGGGGTTTTTGAGCTGGAGATCACAGATGTAAACTGCTATTTTCATTACCTCATATCAAAGGTACATACTATCAATGTGACTTACCACTTTGGACATTGGCCTTGATCATCTGGCTGAGATAGTAGTGTGTGTCACATTTCTCCACTGTTAAATTACTATGCTCTGCCCTTTTTCATACAGTACTCTTTTGAAGGAAGTCAGTGTGCAAAGCCTCCATTTAAGGAGTGGAGAGTTATGCTCCTCCTCCTTAAGAACAGAAAATCTACATAAATCATTTAGAATTCTCCTGAATGGGAGATTTCTCCTCTCCCCATTCATTTATTTATTCAATCATTTACTTATGTTTCAGTATGGACTCATGAATATTTTATACTTTGGTTATAACCCAATACTGATTTGCTTCTTTGTTGCTGAAATGGTTTCAGCTTTGGCAATTAGCTCTTTTGGTTTGCTTCTATGTTCTTTTCATATATCCCCTAATTGTGGGTTTTGTCTTGTTTTGTTTTGAGCACTTCCTTTCTGGTACAACCTATCTCATACCAAGTCCTAGAATCAACCCATTTCTCCAAGAGTCTTAGCTCCCTTTCATTGGACAATGGTATTAGAAACCAAGATCAGGACAGTAGGTATGCTCACTGCTGCTGTGGTGTCACTGCCTCTAGGCTCTCCTGCTAAGAGAACAAGGACACATCTGCTTGTGTACAAGCCTATGTATATTTACATATCAATATATTTCTTTTTTTATATCTATATATTTCTATATATATCCATCTATATTATGTGAACATATATTTATCAGACTAAACATTTGTTCATACTGATGTCTCCAACTCTTATCCATTGCCACAAAGATCATTATAGTTTTCTTCATTGCTTGTCTGTAACCATGCATTTCAGCAATGAGAAACCTGTCTCTACCATCCACCATCCATTGTTCAATTCCAATACACAGGTACAGTGATTTCAGAGTAACCCATACTCCTGTGGGAAATTTTATCAACCACAGTACAGTTCATGTGTGTGGTTCCCTCTGCTCATTTTCAAATCCATTTAGGTCAGCAACTTTCCCCATTACCTTTAAGAGGTTGATTCATACATTCATCATCACAGTCTGTATTCCATGTTGGGATCCTCCAATTTTCTAAATGATTTTTAGAAATGTTCATACATTAAGGTTCACTCTCTATGCTATAAAATTCTATGGGCTTTCATCAATGCAAATGTCATATATTCACTATTTTAGTATCATACTGCATAATTTCACCACCCTAAGCCCCTCCTTTCCCATGGTTTCACCTATTCTACCCTCCATCCCCTCTTCTCTGCACCACTAAACACTGAACTGAACTGTAAGATATGACTATATTTAGCTTTGTAAGAAACTGCTAAATTGTCTTCCATAGTGGCTATAGTATTTTGCGTTCCCACAACCAATAAATGAGAGTCCCTAGTACCCTACCTTCTCACCACCAATTAGTATTACCAGTTTTTAGTATTTTAGCCATTATAATTAAGGGGGGGGGGAGTGATATTTCATTGTTGTTTAATTTGCATTACCCTAAAAAAGTGGTATCAAGAATTTTACATATGCTTACTTGCCATCTGCATATATATGATGCAGTACTTGTTCAAATCTTTTGCCCATTTCTTTCCCTTTGGGGGGGTAGAAGTGTTTTCTTATTGTTAAATTTTTGAAAGTTCTTTGTATATATTGTATGCAAGTCAGATATGCATTTTGCAAAAATTTTTTCCCCGTCTGTGACTGGTCTTTTCATTCTCCTAACAGTGTTCTTTGTGGAACATAAGTTTTTAATTTTAATAAAGTTCAATTGATCAAGTTTTTTTCTTCTTTTTATAGATCATGCTGTTGTTGTTATGTCAAGAAACATATCCCTAAACCCAACGTCATGTACATTTTTTCTCTTGTCTCTCCTAGAAGTCTAGTAGTTTTACATTTTACATTCAGGTCTATGATCCACTTTGAATTGAATTCTGTGTAAGACATAAGGTTTATATCTAGGTTCAATTATCTACATATGAACATCTAATTGTCCCAGTATCATTTGTTGAAAAGACTATTTCTCCATTGAATTGTCTTTGCACTTTTGTTAAAAGCCAGTTGACTATACTTGAATGAGTCTATTTCTGTTTTTTTTAATTCTGTTCTGCTAATTCATATGTCTATTACTTCATCAATACCATGCTGCTTGATTACTGTAGATTTACAGTAGGTCTTGAAAATGGATAGTGTGATTCTCCAAGTTCATTCTTCTTCTTCAGAGTTGACAGCATTTATTTTTAAATTAGTTCTTTTATTTCAAAATCATTCCCTGCATTCTTTATCCTTCCTTTCAAATCCTATTTTTCTCTAATCATCTAAATTCTGAGTTTTTTTAATTCAAATTTATGTTGTAGTTTTATAGTTTGTAAGACCTCAAATTTGTGTAGCTGGTTTTGAACTATTCTATTATAATTTTCATCTGTTTTGTGGGTACCACTTTCTTGCATGTTTTCATTGTTTCTAGAAAGGTTATTATACTTCTTACTTTTTTAATTTTTCTTATGAAAAAGCACTTTGTATGAGCTTCAACCATAATCTTTTTGGTTATTTCTTAAATGAAAGAAATTCCTGTAGTTTTATGAGGAAGGGGTGGGAATTGATAGCTTTTTTAGCTTCAAGAGTCTAGAGTTCATTCTTGCTTTGCTTTTTTTTTTTTATTCTTTTTTTTTTTTTTTTTTTTTTTTTTTTGCACAAAATAATGAAAACCACGGCCTTGTATTTTCTGAGATCTAACTCTTCTGGTGATTTCTAACACTTTCACGAAGAAGTTCTCTTTTCATTTCTACTATTGTTCCTGTTCTGATCAACTACTCTCAGGTTACTTATTAATTACTTATTAATGCTAGGCCTTTCTTTGAAAAAGAGCCCTGTTTTTGTTAAAGAATTTATAGGGCCCAGAATACTCCAACTACTATATAAGTCATTATCACATCATGGTTCCTCTGTACTTACCATGAAGTGCATCTAATCCAGCTCCCCTCCATTTTTGGCAGCCTTTTTCAGGCTGGCCACTGTGTTTTCCAATGACTACATATTAGTCATTTAAGTGATCTCCTGCTCCCAGAGTCATAAGAATTTCAATTGGCTTGCCTCTGCTTTGTCCCACACAGATGAGATAACACAATGGTTTTGTAAACATCGATTGTTTTTCCCTGTCTACTTTTATCAGGGGTGGAAGAGTTTACTAAGATACTTTGTAAACTAGTTTTATTGTAGATGTTGTGTGTGTCTCTGGCTTTGTTATCCTAGTTGTTTCGCATTTTTTTATATAGGAGAGGGATCTTTAAATATTAAACCAACCTTGTATTCCCTGAATAATTCAAGTTTGGTTGTTAATATATCTTTTTCATGTACCACTAAATTCTCTTTGCTAATATGTTGTTAGGAAATTCATATAAATATTAATAAAATATGTTGATTTATATTTTTTCCTGAAATGTTTTTGCTGGATTTTGCCATAAAAATTATACTGTCCAAGTGACAAATGTCCATTCTTTTTATACAATAAGTTTATGTTGATATTATTTATTCCTTAAAACTTTGGTAGAATTCACTAGTTAAGCCATCTGAGTGTAGATGGATTTGGGTGGGGTGTTTCAGTTGAAGATTTAATTTCTTTAATATAGGACTATATAGACTTTCTATCCCTTCTTGCTTCAGTTTTTAATTTCACTTAATCTTTAAAATCATTGAACTAAAGTTGTTCAAAATTTCTTCTTGGGGCATCTGGGTGGCTCAGTTGACTGATCATCCAGCTTTTGACCTTGGCTCAGGTCATGATCCCAGGGTTGTGGGATCTAGTCCTGTGCTGGGCTCCTGCTGAGCATAGAGCCTGCTTGGGGTTCTCTCTCTCCCTCTCTCTCTGCCCCTCCCCTGCTTACGTGCTCTCTCTCTCTCCCAAAATAAATTAACTTTAAAAAAACTACTCTTTTATCATTTTAATCTGTAAAATTCATACAAATGTCCTCCTTTTTATCTTTCATACTGGCAATTGGAAAGACTACTTCTTTCTTTTTGTATTCCTTTGTTCTGTTTTATTTTTGTTTTGAGAGAGAGAGAAAGAAAGAGAGAGAGCTGGGGGTAGGGGCAGAGGAGAGAGAGGGAATCTTAAGCAGACTCCATGCTCAGCATGGAGCCCTATGCAGCGCTTGATCCCATGACTCTGGGATAATGACCTGAGCCAAACTCAAGAGTTGGATGTTTAACCAACTGAGACACCCAGGTGCCCCTCTTTTTTGTTTTATGATCAGTCTTGTTAGTTTTTATAATTTTATTGTTGTAAGAATGAAAGCTTGGCTTTTCAGAGTTAAAAAAAAAAAAATATATATATATATGTATTTCATATACTTCTGCTTTTACTGACTTCCTTTCTTCTATTGTTTTGTTCTTTCTCTAGCTTCTTAAGATGGGTTCTTTCATCAAGATTTTATCCTTACTTCATTTTAAGTCTATGATAGCATATATCATAACTTGAATAATATAGCTTAAAGACTATACACTATCTTCTGAGCATGGCTTTGGCTATAATCCATTGTGTGATATACAGTGTGTTTATTAACATTCAGAAAATATATCTTCCAGTTTCCATGTGATAGTTTAAGATTTTATTTAGAAGTATAATACTCAATTTCCAAATATATTGAACTTTTCAGTTATTTTTTTCTTACTGACTTCTTAAATATTTCTGCTGCTGTAGTCAGAGAAAATATTCCATATGATTTCAACCCTTTGATATTTGTTGAGACCTGACTGTAGACCAGTGCTTGATAAAAGTTTTATATGCACCTGAAAAAAAATGTTTATTCTACATTTTTTGGTTGCAGTGTTCTCTACATATGATTTGGGTCAGATCTGCAAAGTTTGTCATATTATTGCACATTGTTATGAATAATACTTCATATTGTTACTAATATCATAATAATCCATGTTGTTACTAATAACTGTATCTGTTTATTCCACTAATTACAATAACAGTATCTTAACTATGAATATAAACTTATCTATCCTTTTAATTATGTCAATATTTGCTTTGTGTATTTTTAGGTTATGTTTTTAGACACATACAAATACAGATTCTCTCTATTTTTCTGGTGTATTTACTCCTTTATCATTATGAAATAGCCTTCTTCATCTCCAACAGTGTTACTTTTTTAAAAGTCTATTTTATGTAGTATTAACAGAATCACACCAACCTTCTTTTGGTTCATATTTTCATGGTATCTTTTCCATCCTTTTACTCTCAATTTGTCTCTATCTTCATGCTTAATGTTTGTCTTTGTATAAAGCATATAATTATTGTTTGTTATTTTATCTACTCTGCCTTTCAAATGGAGGAGTAACCTGTTTACATACAAAATAATTGTGATATTTCTGTGTTTAAGATCATCCTCTATTTGTTTTCTCTTTGTCTTATCTGTCCTATGTTCCTTTCTCTTTCCTTTTACCCCTGATTTGAATGAATCGTATTTCTCTTTGTGTCATTCTATGTCCTTTCTTCCTCTACTAGGCTATTATATTTTTTAAACCATTCTTTCTAGAGGCTATCCTACAGATTGCAACATGCATCCTTGATTTGATAAGGCAATAAACATTAGTTCTATTATCACTTCCTGGTTAATTCAAAGATCTTAGAACACTTATACTCTATTGACCCTTCCAACTTTTTGCTACTGTTTATATCTTAAGCTTCTTTTAATCTGCAAATGCCAACTCCCATGTCTTTCATGACATTGATTTTTGAAGAGACCATTGTCTTGTAGAATGTCCCACCTACGGGATTTGTTTATGTTTCTTGGTTTCATTTAACTCGGTCCTCTACCCTATCCTCTTTTGGGAAACCAAAAGTGAGATGTAGCTAAATTAGATGTAGGTAAGACATATTTAACAATACAACTTTAAAGGCAATGCTCTGAATTTTATATTGTCATGTCAGGGACACAGTCATTCTAACCTCATAATATTGTATAGATTAAATGAGATGGCATACGTCAAGTGTCTGTGATGCTATCTGACACATAGTAAATAAAGAGCACAGTTTGTCACCCTCAGCACTGTTAATATTTTAGATCAGATAATTTTCTGTTGTGGGAACTGTCTTGTGCATTGTAGGATGTTTAGCAGCATTCCTGACCTCCACCCATTTTACACCAGTAGCATCCTCCAGTCGTGACCACCAAAAATGTCTCCAGACATTGCCAAGTATTCTCTGGGTGGGGATGGGGGGTGGGGGGGATTGGTCCCAGTTCAGAACCACTGGTAAGAAACAGAAACCCAAGTATTTGATAAGTATTCCACAAGCACTAACCATCATGCCTTGTGCAAAGCTCTGAGATTAAGACCTAATGAAACAGGATTTCTGACTTCAACACATTTATGGTTTTGGGGAGGAACAATCAGGCAAATAGAGAATTAACACATGGTATGATCAGTGCTGTCATAAGGACAATCATTGCTGTATGTGAAGAGAAGCACCTTACTCAGTCTACAGCAGAGGCCTTTCATGGAAGAATGAAGAACTCAGATTTGAGACGTGAGGGACAGAATTCTCTCTCCTTCCTCATTAAGGCTCAAGAGATCAAACCAATAAAGACCATTCATAATGAAAATCAGTACTTCAGAAATGAATTATCAAAACCCATAACATTTCTAGGCTGTATTTCAAAGTATGACAAAGATGAATCTACCACAAAATATGGAGACACAGGTAAGGGAAGCCAGGAGTGAGAGCTACAGACGGCACAATCAGCCATCTACTTCTTTAGCTGTTAACAACAAATATGTTACATTTTCCCATTCTATAGCTCGCATCTGTCTGGGAGCAGACTGGAAAACCAACACCAGAATAACACATCAGGATAATGTCACATACACCCTCCCCCTCACTGACACCGGGAAACCCTAACTAAAGGGGCCCATCTAACTGTGCACACTGAGCCAGCTACCTCTACTTCCATTTTCCTTCTTGCCCAACCATTTCTTTAGATCACTTGCACTATAAGTCAGAGACTGGTTACCTTTTCACTAACCCCATTTCCTCTATTTCCTGGGCATATAGCTTGATTACCTTTCCTAGCCTCTCCTGCAGATTACTGTGGCCACGTGAACAATTTCTAATCCAAGGTATATAATGGTGAAAGTGATATATACTCTTTCTAGGTCTTGCCCATGAAAACCTTCCACGTGCAACCCTTCATGCTGTTTTCCAGTGGCTTGATTCAGACACACATTGGTACCTTGGAAGCCAAGGTTTAATGATAGCGGAGCTGAAGAGTAAAAGGAGTCTGTGTCCCCAACTCTCCCCTTGAAGGGGAGAGGCCCAGAAACCAAGAACACCCTTACTGGGTTTGATATGAATAAGAGGTAAACTTCCACTGTGTTAAGCTGTGAGATTTGAGGGTTTATCTAGTACAGCAGCTAGCATTAGCTTCTTAATACACCAAAGTAGAGAAACAGCCAGGTTTACCCTGCAATTGTAATCCCCTCAGTCCCCCAGACATGCACAGTATTTCAGCTGTGTTCAC
Source organism: Prionailurus viverrinus (assembly GCF_022837055.1). Classification (NCBI taxonomy): domain Eukaryota; kingdom Metazoa; phylum Chordata; class Mammalia; order Carnivora; family Felidae; genus Prionailurus; species Prionailurus viverrinus. Next base: position 180,822,909 of record NC_062561.1, on the reverse strand, counting down.
CATGCCAAAGAAAAGTGCCTTTTGCCAGCATATTTCACTGATATTCCCTGGAGTTAAGTGCGTATGTGAGAGGCCATTTGCAGGGCCACTGCTAAAGATCACACTTCATCTAATGTCCGAGCACAGAAGTATGAAAGGGTGTGGGACTTTGATGTCAGACAGATGTGGCTTTGAATTTTGTCTGCCCCCCACCCTTGACATTTCTTTGGCTTCACCTCCCTGAGCCTTTGTTTCTTCATCTGCAAAATGAGGGTAGTAACACCTCACAGGAATTTTATGGGGATAAAATAACAGATAGCACATAAAACATCAGCATAGTTCCCAGCATGTCTAAGGCACTCAATTAGTTCCCTCCCAACAATCATGAAATGAATAAATTAGGAGTTTGCTTACCCTTCTAATCAGAAGACTAAGCAAGAGGTGGCCTTTTCACAAAGGACTGTACAGGGGCGCCCGGATGGCTCAGTCGGCTCAGTGTGCGACTCTTGATTTTGGCTCAGGTCATGATCTTACAGTTCATGAGTTTGAGCCCCACATCAGGCTCTTTGCTGGCAATGCGGAGCCTGCTTAGGATTCTCTCTCTCCTCCTCTCTGTGCCTCCCCCACTCATGTTCCCCCCACCCTCTCAAAATCAATAAACATTAACATAAAACACAAGGGATTATATATTTTACTCTTCCATAGAAATGTTTAATATCTCATACAAAGGAACCAGGTTCAATAAATACTTTTATTTTTCCACTGGTCTAAATAAGGAGAAGAATTTAAAGTTTAAGAAACTTAAAAATATAAATGTAAACAGAGGCAGCATTCATTATTTTTAGAACTCTTTTCCTTTATAAGAAATAAATGTCACATTTTTTAAATGTTTATTTGTTTTTGAGAGAGACAAAGACAGAGCATGAGCAGGGGAAGGGCAGAGAGAGAGGGAGACACAGAATCCGAACAGGCTCTGGGCTCTGAGCCGTCAGCACAGAGTCTGACACGGGGGCTCAAACTCATGAACCAAAAGATCATGACCTGAACCAAAGTTGGACACTTAACCGACTGAGCCACCCAGGTGCCTCACATTTTTAAACCAACAACAGAACATATGCTGACCTATGACCTACAAGGAGAGCAATAAATGGGACGGTTCACACAAAAGAGGAGCAGTAAAGGGTTTTGCTGGATAATACCTGTGTTGCCCCAGATGCAATGACTCCAAGGGAAAAGATGGCGGACCACAAAGCTAACATGGTGGTGGCAGGCCCTCCACCTCACCCAACCCCATCTCTGTAGACGAGATTTGGCAACAGGTAAATCGAACAGGATCCTTCTAGGGAGGATGATGGAGCAGGGAGCTGTTGCAGCCCTATTCCCAACTACAGGAGAAAGAGGCTGAAATGTCAGGCCAACCAGGATGTGGAGGGAAACGGGGAAGAGAACCGCCCACCAGCATGACTAAGTGCTCCTGGGGACAATCCCCACTTAGAGCGCAGGAAGCAAATCTCCAGATGTTATGAGCTGCCAGATGTGATTAACTGAGGAAAGGTGAAGCTGCCCACTTAACCATCTGAGCAGCACCCCATCAAAGTGACCCAAGAGTTTTCTGCAAAGGCATTAATCACCAAAACAAATGGAGGCTCCATCCATCTCCATCCCCACCCCTCTTCATCTCTCCCTCTGATAGTCAGAACAGCAGCCTATTTTTAAACCCTGGCACCACATTCTCTCCTGGAAACACGTGGGCTCCCTGACACAGGCTGATGCTCAGAGGAGATACAGGCACACCAGCGGGACTGCCCACTCTCCCATCCTTCTCCCGTGAGGGGCAGAGGGGGTTCGGGGAGGAGAGGGCCTGACGAGGGAGCCTGCTACCCATGCAGGGGAATAGAGCGTATCTGACACTGGCCTCCATGGCAGGGATAACCGGCTTCTGGCTTCCTTCCTCTGCAAAAGGGAAGGCTGAGGCTTGGGCCAGAACGACCCCCATGTACAGATACCAATAGCAATGGCTCAAGCCTGGGAAGAAGGAAAACAAAGCCCAGATGCCAAATCTAGCATCTTTTGAAGAGAAAGACTTTAAAAAAATAAAATAAAGCAAAAGAGTTTAAAAGGATCTCCATGTCTCTTTAACATGCATCTGATGTGCTTTAAATAGAACAGCAAACATTTTATTAAACATTGGAGACTTTTTTTTGGCAAGGTCGCAATGAAGTCAATTTACAAAAAAAAAAAAAAGACTTTTCAAGAAAGGAGGTTGTATTATACTTACAATCGCTCCAGCTGCTTCAGATCCTGGAAGGCGCCTCTCTCGATGATGCTGACCTGGTTGTCTTCCAGATGCCTAGAACCACAGAGACAGCAGCGGTCAAGGACAAGCGGTCTAAGGGGTCTCCATGCTAGGCATCAGGCCCAGCGGGCATGGTCACTCAGCCCCTCCCACAACACTCTGCCCTGCCCCCCGCCCCCCAACTGGGATCAGTCTGGTGGGACAAGATAATTCACATGCCAGCTTGGTGTCACGGTAACCAGGGTTTCGCCGCCTGCACACTTCTACCTGACAGATTGGTTTCCATGCCTCTATTTTAAGAATGTTCTCAGCAAATGTCCCCCCAAGCACTGCAGGATGTTGCACAGAAAAGGAAGAGGTAAAAGCAGCTTCTTATGAAAACCACACATATATTCAGCATCTCTTCCCTTGGAGCTCCCTCCTCTAAGGATTCAAAAATACTTCATTAAAAAGGGCCTTCTCTGTGCACTGTCTCTGGGTCACCTAGCAGGAAGGGTGACCCTATTGTTGGACAACTGCCCATGCCAGGAACTCTGCTTGCTCAGGGCCTGGCTGTTCCCAACATCTGGGTGATGGTCATAAAAGCTAGTCCAGCCACAAACTCTGCTGACCTCCAAAGTCCTCCACTAATTAAGTGAGGTTGATTCCTGCATATGCCATATCATAAGAATTGAGTATACAATGAAACATTTGTTTTCCTAATTAAAAAAAAAATGGCAGCCTAAAATGGATTAGCTGAACAGTAGGGAAGGGAAATATGGAGGCTGCACAGTTTCCATCTAGGACTAACCCTGGTCACTGAATGAGACTTAGGAGGCTGCATCTGTGATTGGAGGATGTTTGTTTGGAAGGTAGAGTCTAGGGTTCCTCTGGATTAGGCAGGAGGAGGGGTGCCCTGAAGCACCTGAAGGAAAATCAGAAGGACAGAAGGAAACTTTAGGGAAGGTTGGCCTTCATTTCAAAACAACTGCATCTATGCTAGCCCACCACCTCCAAGGCATTTTATAACCCCTATACTTCTTGGGCTTAACACTTGGGTCTTTGCATTTGTTTTCAAGTCCATCTTTCCCACTATGTGTAAGGACTAAGAATGTGAGAACTTTTTTTTTTTTTTTTTAATATTTTTGAGAGAGAGACAGAGCGTGAGCAGGGGAGGGGCAGAGAGAAAGGGAGACACAGAATCCGAAGCAGGCTCCAGGCTCTGGGCTGTAAGCACAGAGCCCAACACAGGGCTCGAACCCACAGACTGTGAGATCATGACCTGAGCCGAAGTCGCATGCTTAACCAACTGAGCCACCCAGGCGGCCCAAGAAGGTGAGAACTTCTGCTTGTCATCATATTCCTAGCCCTAATACAGTTGCCTAGCACAGCAGCCACCTAATAAAGGCTTTTGACAAATGAAAAGCTAAAGAGGACTTTGGGCTGCATAACATATTGATTTTATATCAAGGAAAAGTCTAGTCTAGGATGTATGAGGTGTCTGACTGAGACTATCAGAATGATAAGGGTATTTTGTTTGGGTTCAATGACATTCTACATTTTTGTGAGTTTTTTTTTTTTTTTTTACAAATAATTAAAAATCACTATCACATCACATCACATCACATCACATCACATCACATCACATCACAAAAGAAACTCCTTTTGAAAAATCAGCTCCTGCATTTCCAAATACCAACAATTGGCGGGAACTGAGTATGGGGTCAGGCAAGGCACACAGGCTCCTCAGTCTTCCACCGTCCTCACCTACTCCAGTCTGTACATTCATGTTACTCTGCCTCTGGAGGCTGGCCCTCCTTACTTAACAGATATGGACACCATGGAGCAGGGAGGCTAAGAGACTCACCCAAGGAAAAATTATTTGTATATTGGGTAGACTCCCTAACTCCCAGTCTGGTGTGCTTGCCAAATCTGGTGTAAAATCCCTTTCCTGCTTTCTTACCAGCTGATGGTGTGACATTGGGCTATCTAGTCAACCTCTCAGGGACTCTGTTTCATTTGTAAAATTAAAATTTAAATAAATAAATAAATAAATAAATAAATAAATAAATAAATAAAACATCACATAAGTCCTTGTCTGAATAAAAATGGAACCGAGTGTATAAATTATCTAGCCCAGGATCTGGAGTACAATTAGAGGCTTAATAAATGTTCTTTTTCTTCCCTTCTCTCCCTCTCCATTTTGCCATATGGCAGGGAGTGCCTTGGAATGCTAACAGACTCACACTAGTACATCTTGCTAACCAGGGAGCTAGCTCAATATTAGTGGCTGGGGGTTTGTTTAGCTGGGTTTTTACTATCAATCAATCCATCACAGAGCTTGTTGTGATTACTTCCCAATAATAACAAGGAGCAACATGATGGGGACTGAGTGTCATATTCTCACTGGGTTTCTGAAGGAGTTTAACTCCAACTTCCTATGATGAATCTTTTAGTTCTGCTTCTTTCAGAAAGGGGGGTAAAAAAAATGCAAATATATCTTTGTTAGATATCTTCCCCTTCTCCACTTTGCTCAGGCTCTGGGAAGCTAACTTTTATCACTTCAAGAAGCTTCTCTGACTTTGGCTTCCAGTTGGGTTTAGCCAATGGAAGTCACCAGCAAGAGATGAGAGGGCAGGACAAAAGTGAGACTGAGGGATTTATTGCCACCTCCTTCCCTGCCAAGTCATTTCAGGTTGATTGTGTCCCTCTACCTAAGACCATAGGTCCAATTATCAGGTAGCTCCTACCTTTGTAGGCTTAGATAACTACTTCCTCCCACTGCTCCTTGAGGCCCAGAGGGCTGCTGGGGCTCTTTGTTGTCACTATACCCAGGAAACTGCACCATGTCTCCTTGGTTTCTCTTAACTTTGCCCACACTTTGGTAAATAATTCTTTATTTAGCTCTGAGTGCCATCTTTTTCCTGCTGGCATCCTGACTGGTAAGGTAGCTAGGGTTCCTTTCTAGATCTAATTCCTAGATATCAGAGTCCAGCCTAGTACCTGACTTTTAGAGGCTCAATGAATAATCAACATTTGATGAATCAATGAATCAGTGAATGCAGACATTGTGAACCTTCCATCCAGAATTCTAGGCTGGGATGCAGTTCAGGAGAATGTGCTAATGCCACTGATATCACTCTCATTTTACTGACCAGATGCAGGAGGTCAGGGATCCAGGAAAGGCTGGAAGACCAGAAGGCTGCCCATGGTTTGAGTCTGTTCTGAGTTAAAGACACACAGACTGTGTTCATTTTCAGCTCTTTTGGCACTGTTATTTTTTTAGTTTTAACACTGGATCAGAATCGGAAATCGCCCCTTGTGATGATGGCTGGGTGGATTTTAACTCTTTTATTAACCCCATTTGGGATAAAGCTGGTTCCCACATTGTGGGCATAGCAGAGTTCTTGCAACAGACTACTAAGAAAGGGAATATAATTGATACCACCAGAAGAGATCCTTCCTCACTCCCACTCTGTGGGACAAAGGATTGTTATGGGCAATTCTTATATCTTCTTGAATGTACTTTATTTGGGGAAAATTGCCTTTCGATGAGACCAAAGTTCCCTAATCTCCATTTTATCTGCTTTTGCCCATTCACCTGCACTGTATTAACAGTTCTGCATGGAAATAGGTGGCAAACTCAAATTATTCAGGACTATTGAGTCTTTTCTGGCTTCACTATAAATTGTAAATAAGAAACAGATATAGGGAATGTGCTAAGGTGTGATGAAAGCTTTTCAAAAAAGATAGTTGTCTAGGTTACTCAGCTGAAAAGAATAGAGTGAGGGAAAATATGGTTTAAATGTCTGGGTATTTTACTGGTGTTAGAAAGCATTTCAGCTATCCCACCTAGCAGATTCTTTCACAGTAATAAAGGGCCACTTGAATGGAATTGTCTTTGAGTTGATAAGGAAGGTAATGAAACACAGTATATTAACAGTGTCTATAAAGCAGGGGAGGGGCAGTGTTTTGGCATTGGTTATCAAAATAAGAAGAATGTGCCAATTAAACAAAAGATAAACTGGAGTCAAAGAAATGCTGTAGACCATCCAGAGGATATTAATACGATCTTCTGTGATTATTTTAAACTTTCTTATTTGTAGAGAGCAGATATGGAAATCGGAATTTTTATTAGTCTTCTGATGTAATGGTAACAAAATCAAAGGGTTTTCTTTGCTAACTTGGTTAGAAAATGAAACATTAGGCAAAATTTCTGACTTATGTAAAAGGAAATCTCTTACAGATACAGGGGGCGGAAATGGAAACAGAGAAGTTACATGTTTGTTCTTTAAGCTGTCAAATGACCTGGAATCAGGAGTTTACTGCCTCTATTTCTTCAATAAAATTACCCTGAAACTGAGCCATAGAATTCCCTCAACCTGTCCCAGTCTCAGTTCTGACCCACATACATCTTGTGAGAGCTGCTGGTCATTTCACAGACACGTGACTCCTCAGGACAAAAGAAAGACTGGGCAGAGGGTGGAGTCTCCCCCTTCTGCCCTCCACCTTCTCTCCCCATCCCCCACCACTCCCACCCAGAGGATGGTGAGAGGAGCGTGAACATGTCACAGACTGGAGAACACATCAAGGGGAAAACATCTGTTATCTGGAGGCCTGACATTCAGATCCTAGTGCCCCCACACACTGGTGTTCAGGGAAACTCACATAAGCAACTTACTCGCAAATCAGGGCTGCATTTACAAAATGGGTAGGCTGTTTCTTCTTGGTTTTCTAAAATTTCTATAATGTAAATGGACAGCAGCTCTGCACAGAGGTCAGAAAGAACATGTTCAGGGTTCTGATTTCTCTTCCACATGGTTACCTGCCATGTGAAGCTGGGACAACTAAACCAACTACACCCCTTATTTCTCCTGGGCAGAGAGGCGTTAATAACCACATAACACAGAGCTTGGTCTGTGAAAGGTACCGTATATACATTGGTTGTCATCACCATCATTACTACTATCTACTTCTCTTTTCTAAATTTTTTTTAATTAAAAAAATTGTTTTAATGTTTATTTTTGAGACAGAGAGAGAGACAGAGCATGAATGGGGGCAGGGGCACAGAGAGAGGGAGACAGAATCCGAAACAGGCTCCAGGCTCTGGGCTGTCAGCTCAGAGCACAACATGGGGCTCAAACTCAACGACCGTGAGATCATGACCTGAGTGGAAGTTGGACGCTCAACCGACTGAGCCACCCAGGCACCCCAGTACTATCTACTTCTCAATCAGGAAAACAACGTAGCACAAGTAATATTCCACAGGTTGCAGTGAGAATAAATAGACTACATGAAAATGTTAAAACCATAAAGCATTAAATGCACAATTATAAGAGTTAGAAGAACTTATGCCCCCCAAACTCATATGTTGATGTCCTAACCTCCAGGCTATCATAATGTGACCTTATTTGGAGATAAGGTCCTCACTGAGGTAATTCAGTTGAAATGTGGTTATTAGAGTGGGCTCTAATCTGACTGGTGTCCTTATAAAAACAGAAAATGTAAACCAGAGACCTGCATAGAAGGAAGAAAATGTGAGAGACTCAGCAAGAAGACAATTATCTAGAAACCAGGGATTCCCAAGGCCACCAGAAGCTAGAAGGGGGGCCTAGATCAGATCCCCACCCTCTCTCAGCCCTCAAAAGGAAACCAAACCCGCTGACACCTTGGTTTTGGATTTCAGGCCTCAGAAACTGTGAGATGATAAGTTTTGTTGTTTAAGCCACCCAGTGTGTGGTACTTTGTTACAGCAGCCTTAGCAAACTAGTATACTAGCCATTCCTCATCTTACACACAAGAAAACTGAAGCCCACAGAGGTTACAGTGATTCACCTAAGATCCCATGGGCAGTTAATTCTGATGCAGGACCAGAACCTGGTGCTTCCTGTCCCTACCACAAAATTCATTGTATTACAAAGGGTTATTGGTAAAAAGGAGGTGGCTTCAGATACCAAGACTTTAGCCGCTGCTTCTAGTAGACATTTGCCATCCACAATTCCATAACACAACAAACACCAAGGCAGTGTCCAGATGGCCCAAACGGTGCTCCAGGTCTGGAGCCATACTCATGGGTCAAAATCAACCTCTGAATAAAGTAGGAAAGAGGCTCCAATTGCTCCTCTCCTATACCTCTAAATGTCTGAGACTTGCCAATAGACAAGCCTTTAGGCACATTCTTACCACTGACAGATTTAGGGATGGGTTAAAGTGTTCAATATTTAGCAAGGAAACTTGATATTCCTTGCTCCCCTTTTGCACCAATACCCATCCCAAATTTTGCTACCTGTCTATACAGCTGTGGGTGTATAACAAGGGCTCTGACCCTGTCTGACTCTCCCCCTCCCTCCTCTCCTCCTCTCTATTAGGCAACAACATAAATAACTTTTGTTCTGATTGCTCTTTTAATGCACAGGCTGGAGAAGAAATTATAATCTCTATGGAAGAGTAGCATGGTCAGTCAACCTGACATTGCTGTCATCCTAGAAGCTGGGCCTTTTGATTTATTTGTGAATAGCCCTCTGTTTTCCCTGTCACTGGAATTGACTTCTTCCATCGGTCTAGCCCAGCCAGCAGCATGGAGACACAGAATGAGATACCTGTGAAAACCTGGGTACACTAATGAAGTGCTTTCTGCTGCAGAATGGTAAGTCCTGTCACCTACTGCATACGGGTGTGATGTCAGGGCAACAGAACATTTTCACAAGGCCTAAGAGTTGAAAATGAAATGCACTGGAGAGCCATGCATTACTTACAAGACCCGGAGGTTCTTGAGTCCAGCGAAGTCCATCTTGGTAATCCTGGTAATATTATTTCTGTCCAGGTCACTGCAATGGAGAGCAGATCTAGGTCAGATTTTTGCAGGTTACGTTTATGGTCTATTCAACCCAGACAGTCTTGAAGGAATGTTGCTTGTCAAGGAAAAGGTAATTCCAATGATTAATGTCATCCCCTGAGCATGCCCAACCAACTTAAGGATACTGTATGGAATAAGCCATCCATTATATATGTAGTAGAGCCCTGTTATATTTAGCTTCCTGGCTTCTGTTGCCCCTTCTTTGGGTAAGAACTTTTCTTTAGAAGTCTCCTTCCCCAACTCTCAGATCATGTCACATAAGTGAGGCTTGCCCCTCTTCCCAGCTCCAGGCTAGGCTTATAAGCATCTTCACTCCCTCTGACCACAGGAATTGTTTCAGGAATGTGTACATGACTCAAATTTCTAACAGCTCTCTCCCCACTAGGTTTCCAAGCTGTTCAGCACTGCCAAAAGCCAACTTGCCACTATGAAGAGAGAGTTTTCTAGAGTCAAAAGATAAAGAGAGACTGATTCCTGGTGCTATCTTATGAGTATCTGGACCTACCCATGCTGAAGCCAAATACTTCTGTATTTCAAAATCACACGAGCCGGTCTATCCCATATCCCTATTATCTTTAAACAGTTTGAGTTGAATTTTCTACGACTTGAAAACAAAAGAATCTCGACTGACTTTGGTACCTACCTAGGTATTTATTTATTTTCCAGCTAGTTTGTAAAGTCCCTGAGGACAAAGATAATATCTCATTTAACTCCATACCCCAATATAGAAAGTATGTGCCTGGCAGAGAGTGGAGGTAATTTTACTAATCTCATACATTAGGTAAAGACAGCTACATGGATTGCTCCTGCAAAAATGGTCCCAAAGAGAAGAATTTGCCATGGAAGAACTGAAAGCATCATGGTGATATTTGTGTTGGTGAAAAAGGGTACCATGGGTATTAGGACACCAGGGTTAGAGAAAACCAAAGTCAAAAATGAACCTATGAACAAGTTATATATATATATATATATATATATATATATATATATATATATATTCTATGTTTACTAAAATTATCTAAGAAGACTAGATGCAAAAATAAATAAACGAGTAAGACCAGGAATAATATGTTACAATTCTTAATAATAGATACTGAGTGATTAATTCCTATCTACTATGCCTTTTTGAGAAACTTTTCAGGTTTTGGCCACACTGTAGTTTCAACAAGGTATTTGTTTTGTTTTGTTTTGTTTTTAAGATTTTTAAAAAATATTTTATTTACTTTTGAAAGAGAAAGAGATGGAGACAGAGCGTGAGTGGGGGAGGGGCAGAGACTGAGGGAGACATAGAATCCAAAGCAGGCTCCAGGCTCTGAGCTGTAAGCACAGAGCCCAATGTGGGGCTCAAACTCATGACCGTGAGATCATGAACTGAGCCAAAGTCAGACACCTGACTGACGGAACCACCCAGGCACCCCTCAACAAGGTATTTGTAAAATGACTTTGCTCCTTCCTGAACATTCAGGAACTAAGAGGCCATTTTCCCCATGACAGATCCCCACCCACACGCTCACTATTTCTTTGGTTTACCTATCCAGGTCCTAAAGTTGCCATCCATCAGTCATGCCTCAGAGGGACTTGGGAGCTCTACAGCTGCATAAAGGGAATGGAGACACAATCTTCAGATTCTCATACTTGGTATGAGGAGGGATTATTCTCCTGGTATTGAAAATAATATCAAAAATAAAAATCAAGTGAGTCCTTGGGTAACCTCACCTGGGAACCACCTCCCTTCCTCATCCAGTTTTCCACTAACAAAAATAGTAACCAAGTTGTTTCTTAGCCAGCCTGTGATGGAGTGAGGCAGTATATAGTCTTTTCAGATGTAGTGGAGTGCTGGTAAAAGGAAGAGCAAGAATTACACAGGAAAATGAAGAAAGTTGCTCGTGTGAGGGTTAGAAACGAGCACATAGACAGGAATCTCATGCTTATCCTCACTCTGAGTATTCTTCTCACCTCCGGTCTCAGTTGGGACTGATGTTTGGGGACACTGAAAATTGCAGATATGACAATGCATCTCAGGGTTTAATTACCAGGACACAGCATGATATCTTAGCAGCTTGTGCTGGTGGCTATCGCACCAATATTTTCAATTAATATTTATTATGTGATGGGGCACATAGTGTGCTCTGCTGAAACATTGAGGATTTCAGGGGGGACGGGTCATAGGGTTGCCCCAGGCACATAGTCCATGTTTGGGAAGCGGAGCTTCAGAAGCAAGCAGCCCTGAGTTTGACTCCCTGCCCTGCCACCTAGTGAGTGACCTACCGGTAGTTCACTTCATCTCTGAGGCTCAGCTATTCCATCCACAGAATGAGGGTAATCACCTCAACCTCCAGAGCTTTTAGGAAGGTCAAATGAGATGATACGTACACACTGCTTATCCCAGTGCTTATCTGGCACTTGTTAAAGACTCAATCGTGGCAGCTACTGCTACTGTAATTAGTTGAACTGCATCCCTCTTACCTGCACCCCCCCACTGCCACTCTGAAATTTCAGTGCACCAAGAGCTGCTGCCTGCAGCACCTCAAACTCTGTGCCTACAGATGAATCCTGGGATCCCCAAGAGACTATCTTCCTACAGATGAAAGAGGGGTGCATTTTGTAACCAATAAGTGGTAGGATGGCACTACCAGCAGGCCCCTCACGCTGCCTCTCTCTCACATTTCTATGACACCTATTTCCATATCTTTCCCAGCCCCACCAACTGATGCACTGCCTGACTGCCAGGGAGGAGGTCAGGGAACACGTTCATGGGCTTTGAGGTGGCACAGGTCAGGGTTCAAATCTCTTCCCCATCCCCCCACTCCCAGCTGGGTGAGTTTCAGTATTTTACTTAACTTCGCTGAGCCTCCATGCTCTATGTCAGCCCCTCCTACTTGCAACCTTCGAATGGCAAGAAACACAAACTAGACTGCCAGCATGCTTGGCTGAACATAAGAATTCATTAAATGGACACTGAGAAGAGGCTGCAGTACCTCATGCGCCCATCGCTCCTCCAGCCCCCCATCCCAGTCCAGGCTGCTCTGGAACTTTAGCCAGATTTCTTAGCCTTCAGCTTTGGCCTTTGAGGGAATTAGTATATCTTAGCCTACCTAGCACGAGTTCCAAACCAGCTGCAAGCCTGCTCATGAGATGGGAAGCCACTATGGTTCTAGATGAGGGGTAGGGACGTGGGGTGGCAGGAAAACATGTCTGCAAGTTGTTTCTTTGACAAACCTGCCATGGACATGTACAGTCTGTGTCCCTCTCCCTTGAACCTGAGTGGGCCTCATGACTGCTTAGACAAGCCTGGGGTAGGAATGATGTGGAATTTGTGAGGCTGGCTTAAAAGAGGTAAGAAGTGACTGCCTGGCTCTCTTTCAGAGCACTTGCATGAGAGTCCTCAGCTGTCACATTGGAAGACCAGAAGACCTAGAGTCGCCACTGGTTAAGGCCATGTAAGAAGACCAGAAAGAGAATACAGAGAGAGACAGAGAGGTGCTGAAGGAGCCCTGGTGGTTCCACCCTGGCTGTTTGATTCTTTCCAGCCTGGAGGTCAGGCACGTAAGTGCAAACACCTTTGAGATTTTAGCTCCAGCCGCCATCTGGGTAGGACTTATGAGAAATCCTGAGCCAGATCACCTAGCTGAAGTACTCTTGAATTCCTGCCCATAGACACTATGAGGAAGAATACTAAAGTGAGTCCTGTGTCTTAAGCCATTAAGTTCTGAAATGAGTCATTTGGCACAATACAGATATGGAAGAGAAAGGAAGAGAAAGACATTTTCTGAATATTTAATTTACCATTAACAATGGAATGCCCTTCAGATATCTCTCAAAGGCATGTCCTTTCTGCCCCTGACTGCCACTCTTGAGATCCTCAGTCCTGTCATATGGTCAAGGATGGATCACAAGGGGCCAAAGATACACTGTCATCCTAGGAATGAAGTGAGAATTGGCCCTCCTCTCTGGTTCTCAGGAGTAAAGACTGTGTAATTAAGGTTGTCCATCCCACCAAGTGGGCCTTAGGACACCATGAGAATCACCCTGGTGTATTATTAGTAATCACAATAGTGGGTACCATTCATTGAACAGAGCCTGGCAAGCTGTCCACCGAACCATTTTCCCTGTCTGGTACACACAGATAGTGTACATTTGTCAGCTTCTCTGGCAGGTAGGTGCAACCATGTGACTGAGTTATCACTATTACGTGGGCAGAGGCAATATGTGCTGCCTTCAGGCCTGACCCATAACACTTCTTGCTCAGTCCTCCATGCTCTTTCTCTTCCTTCATCTTGGGCTGAATTCAGTAAATCCAGTGGAGGACTCCAAGACTGGCAGACAGAAAGAACCTGAGTCCCTGAATGACTTCACAGAATAGAGACCCTCCCTCCCCTGTCTCTCCATTTACCCACATAAAACTCATTCAATAAATAATAATTCACATTCATAATACACATTCAATAAATAATTCTTAAGCCTCTGAAATTTGGGGCCTATTTGTTATAGCAGTCTACATGGACAAATGCAGTATCTTTGAGTCAGGAACTTTCCATCTTTTTTTTTTCCTTTTTCTTTGCAACAGTTTCTGAAACATAAGTGTTATGATCTTCCTTCAAGATAAAAATACTGAAGATAGGAATTAACAAAAGCTGATGTTTTGGGGCCCAAACTCTGCACCAGACACTGTGCTAAAAACTGTATGTTCATTCTCTCTTATCCCAGACAGCAATCATATATGGTAGATACTATTATTACCCCATTTTTCACATGAGGAAGCTGAAGCATCCTCTCTTCCATCACCAGTCTAGCTTAGATTTTACCAACAAAGCAACTTGCCATGAGGTCACACAACCAGTAAGGGGCAAAGGCTAGGATGTGAATTTGGGCTCTCTGAATGCAGAAGACAAGTGTTTTTTGTGGTTTTGTTTTGTTATGTTTTGTTTTGTTTTAAATCACATCATGCTGTCCATCTACATCTAGAGTCTAAGCATTTTCTACTGCATCAGGTGAACTTCTGGCAGGAAGAAAAATGAATGAATGAATAAATGAATAAATAAATAGAACAGAGCAGTACAGAGTAGAATTTCCCATCCCATCTTGAAGAAAGCAAAGGGCATTCCTGGTGGTTTGGCTGCTTCCCTCTCCAGCCAACAGGGCCCATTTCCTCTTCTGTCTTCCAGTGAGGTCTGGGCCAGTGGGAGTGCTGAGCCCCTCTGCAAACTCCAGGGGGGAGTGCTATCTTGCTGTTTTTGCCCATGTCTGGTTTCTGCCATGATGCTCATAATCTACCATATTGCCTCCATAAACAGGCATCACCATGGTAATCTCCAGCATTATCTTCCCCCATCCCAATCAGTGAATCATAAACCAATGCTATGAGTCGCAGCTTTGTGATATTTTCACATCTGCTTGACACCTTGGGTGGGGTAGGGAGGGCAAGGAATTCAGAACAACACTGGAAAAAATGAAACAAAAATGTTCTAGGGCAGACTACTGTCCCTAACTTGGCATATGTATATTCACATCCTTCTTTTGATTCATTCTGCGGCATTCCATCAAAACATTCTTTTTGCCATGGCACATCTGGGAAGAGGAAGCAGTAAAAACAACCTCCAGTAAAATAGCATAGTGTGGAGAAAAGGGCTTCAACACCAAACCCAGAAGATGTAGATTTGAGTCCCCTCTTCCTTCTCAGCTGTGTGACTTTGGGAACATCACTTAAATCTGTTGAACCCCAGTTGTTGGTATTGTTGTTGAGACTTTTATAAAATATGACCAAGAACACCAGCTCTATAGGACTATCAGAAGGCTCAAGAGATAAACTGTGTGAGGAAACACTTTCTAAACAGCATTTGGGGTGGTTAATTTTTCACTCACAGCCAACAACTTGTTGAAAGAGGATGCAGAGGTAGAAGTTAGGACTGGTGTCAAAAAAAGATGTTTCTGTGTGATGGTACAATGTACAGAGTTAGAGAACATACCATCAGTTCAGATAAGACCATCTGCCCCTGCACAGCAAGTATCTACAGAGTGCTGCTTTCTGGGTTTCAGGAAAGAAAATCTCAGTATAAGGTGAACTTGGAAGGGTTACCTCACAATGAATTAATTCCCTCTTACAGGAGTATATAAGCAGAGATTAGTAGTTAACTCATGCCAGACATGATGTACTTGTGATGGGTAGGAAACTGGACAACATAACGTATAAAGTCTTAGTAATTTTGAGATCTATAACTCTTGTGTTTTGGGGGCCCAGAACCAAGTGGCCTTAAAAAATATGGCTTAGACCTTGCCCTCAGCTTGGAGTCTAGTTGAGGAGATGAACTGAGACTTGCAAGCTACTTAGAGAACAATGTAAGAGTATGCAAAATTTAGATGTTAAGAGATGTGGTTTAGATTCCATGGAGAGTGAACAATCAAAGATTTGAGACTGCTGTGAGAACAGGAGCTCAGAAGACCTGGAGCAGATGGGAAGCAAGTGCATTGTGATGGGGTGGTGACAGCAAGGGCCATGATAGGAATCACAGAGAAGTGGAGGGTCTGAGGACAAGGAAAACAAGCTACTGAACAAGCCTTCAGACAGTGTGATGCATTCACATTCCAGATCCCAAAGCCGAATCTGGGGATTAGGAAAGTGGTAAGAGGGGGCAGAATTAAGATGTCTTGTGGTCCAGCCTGACCCCTTGTTTACCACTAGCAAAGAACAGGTTCCAACCAAACCAGAATAACTTAGTGGAGGGGCTCTGACCTCAGTTTCAATTATTCGCTCTCTACCCTGGGAAACTAACCTGATTGGACCACATTACAGGGCTGGCTCTTGTGTCTTATTTCGCTTTGAGTTGAGCAGCAGATAGAGGAAGGGAACAGAGTGAGGACAGTGTATTTATTCTCCTGCTTCCCTCCCTGAGAGGTCATCCAGGTTAGCTACTGTCTCCACCAAAGGTCACGGTTCCTCTTCATGACTGACCTCTTCCTGGTTCCAGAACATTTTGCCTCCTCTCATCTCTTCTGGCTCAGGGGCGGTAACAGCTCTACTGCTTCTAGTCCTGGTTCCCTGAGCCACACCCAGTTTCTGAAATAGTCCCTTTATAAATCAACCTTTCTGGAATAATTCTAATTTGAGTTTTTCTACCGGTTTTCTTTTTCTGACTGATATGATACATCATTCATTCATTCATTCATTCAATAAACTGTCTTAAGCCTTAAGATTCAGCTACTATACTAAATGTTGAGATGCAAGTGTAAACCAGACTGGTATGGTCTCTGACCTTAAGCAACTCAGAGTTTAGTAGGAAAAATAGAAAGGATCAATTACCACAGGCTGTGCTAAATAGTCTACACTAAGTGTTGATTAACTCTGTCTGTTAAGGGCCAGATAGTAAATAATTTAGGTTTTTCCAGCCATGTTTATTATCACAACTATTCAACTCAGTTGTGTAGCATGAAAGCAGCCATAGACAATACACAAACTAATGGGTATGGCTGTGCTCCAGTAAAACTTTATTTACAAAACAGGCTGAAGGCCAGGTTTGGTCTGGAAGCTACAGTTTACAGACTCCTGTTCTATACTGTGCCAGAGGTATAAACAAAAGCTTATGGGAGAGTATAGAAAAATCATGTTTTAAGGGTCAGGAAGAGCTTCCAGGAAAAGGTAATGTTTTAATCGAGACTTCAAGGATGAGTTGGCCATGGCCAGGTTGGCTGGCATAGGACTATGTGAGAGGGAGGAAAAGGATTCTAGGTAAAAGAAAGAGCACGTATAAAAGCCTAGAGGCATTACCTGAGGATAACTGCAAGCAGATTTGTTGGGCTATTAAAGCATGTTACAGGAGAAAGCAGGACATTCCTTCTCTCCATCTTTCCTTCTTTCTTCCCTCCATTTGTTCCTTCCTTCCTCCCTCCCTCGATCCCTCTTTCTGTCCTTCCCTTTATCCTCCTTTTATTCCTACAATAGGCTTTTATTACACACCTACTTTGGACCTGGTACTTATGACTAGGGATAGTGTGTTGAACAACAACAAAAATAGTTCCCTTCTGGGAACTTTATTCTCTTAGTAATCATGGCAGATAGACTATAGGGTGGTTTACATGATCCCTGTCTCCTAGTACTAGCACCCTTATGTAATCCCTTCTCTTTGAGCAAAGCAGGACCTACTTATTTGCTTCTCACCAATATAACACGGCAAAGTGACAGGATGTCACTTCTGTGATTATATTACATACAAGTATAATGCCCATCTTGCTAGGGGACCTTTACTCTTATTACCTGCGATCAGCGAGTGGCCATATTAGGGAGGCCCATATGAAAAGGAACTAAGGGAAGCCCCCCACAAAAGAACCAAGGAGGAACTGAGGACAACCAGTCTTCAATCTAACAGACTGTAATTCTGCTAACAACATAAAGAGCTTAGAAGTGGTTTCATCCCAGTTCAGCCTTCAGATGAGACCACATTCCCCAACTAACAGCTTTGTGAGATCTCGAAGCAGAAGCCTCTGGTGAACTGTAAGGTGATAAACAGGAGTTGTTTCAAGCCACCAAGTTTGTGGTAAGACTGTTACACAGCAACAGAAAACTAACACAGGGGGCCACAGGCAACCACGAATAAACCACAGAACTACAGATTACAAAAAAAGAAAAAATAAATATCCAAAAATCATTTCAGGGTGAGGCTAAGAGAATGAAAGTAAGCATGAGAGGAAGTGGAGGCTCTAGCAAGGGTGGTGGGAGGGGCCTCTCTTTGGTAGAGACATTTGGTCTGAGACCTGAAGGGAAAGGAGGAGCCAGGCGAAGGGAGAGGCTGAAGGGAGATATTTCCAAATACAGGAACAGAATCACAACAGCCCTGAGTAGAGCAAGCATTTGGAAGGCCTAAGCAACAGAAAGGTCAGGTGACTGGAGCAGAATGGGAGTGACTGGAGCAGATACCAAATGGGGTCACAGATGCAGGGGGCACCCAGGCTGTGGAGCATCCATGGGGCAGCCTGCATGCTTTCAGCACTCAGAACCACAGAAGAGGTCAAGCAGGGAAGCAACTGGTTTAACAGCCCTCAGCTCTTTCCCCTGACATTAAACCTGCCCCCACAACCAGATTTGTGTCCCCAAGATGCCAACATCTCTCACAGTGCAGCAGCACTGCAGCCAGGTGGGCATCATGGCTATCCTCAGCCTGTCACATTTAATTCTTTCTTCTTTCAGTCCACAAACCTTTACTGAGCATCTTACAGATCTGGGACTCTGTGAGGCACTCTATCAACACATACGTCCCCGCTATCTGCTGGCCTCGAAAGCCCTCAACATCCTTTCTCCCTCCAAATCCTACCACTATGTCTACTCAAAAGATATGTTGAAGTCCTAACTGCCAATACCTGTAAATGTGACCTTATCTGGAAATAGGGTCTTTGCAGATGGAATTAGTTTCAGATGAAGCCATTAGGGTGGCCCCAATCCAATATGCCTAGAGTCTTCACAAGACAACAGGACAAACACAGGGAGGACAGGAACAAACACCAGAGACAGGAGCTGGAGTGAGGCAGCCGCAGGTCAGTGGATGCCAAGGACCACCAAGGACCAGAAGCTAGAAGAGGCAAGGAAGGATCCCCCCGCTATACACTTCAGAGTGAGCATGGCCATACCGATTCCTTGATTTTGGACTCTTAGCCCCCAGAAGTGTGACAGAATGTGTTTCTGTTGATTTAAGCCACTCAGTTTGTGGTACTTTGGTTTGGCCACCTCGGGAAACATATGGCTTCTCTTCAGGCTTTGCAAGGCCCCCCCAAGCCTCTTCTCTGCAGCTTTCCCAGCCTCTCCATCCCACACTGATCTCTCCCTTCTCTGAACTTCTGAACTTCTGCATCATTTAGCCTCTGCACAATCCATTTTGGCCTTTCATCACATTTCCTTCCACCCCGTGTGTGCTGCCTGTTTCCTGTGTGTTTGTCTCATCTCCCAAAGGACTGTGATGCTCTGTGGGAGCCAAAACCACATATCACACTCCCCTCACTTCCTCCCAGACACCTTGGATGAAGTGAGGTCCCTTGGAGACACTCAGAGAAATGTACACTAGTGTTCTCTGGATGCTGGGGTGAAGAGTTTTGTTGGTTTTTTTCTTAAATATTTTACATTTTGCTTCTTAGGACTGCCAATGTTTTCTTCAATAAATATGTATTACTCACGCACCCTTCCCTCTCTCCCCCGCAAAATGTTGGAAAAAGTGGCCTGGCTGAAATAGGACTTTTCTCATGGCTAAAGTGACCAGCAGAGCTAAAGCCATCTAAGACCTGGAAATCTGGCCAAAGGAAGATGTACTTTGATAAGCCCAAGGGCAGTTCTTAGAATCTGGTCAGATGGCCCTATGCTTATAGGTGTCTTTCTTTCTTTGCTTTCTATCCCCAGCCATCCATTCATCTTTCATGATAGAGGAGAGGAAACAGTATGTGTTCAAGAACCATCAAATCACCACCCCACTAGGTCATACGTGGCCACATTTCACTGTGGATCACCCTCACAGAGCTTCCCCTTCATGCTACCCGCCCCCCCCAACCTGTACAACAGAGACATTACTGAATTATTTTCTGACTTTTTCACTTCATCCTCATCAGTTACATAACTACATACAAGTTTAAAAACACATACACGCATTCGGGAGAGAAATGACTGAATTTGATTTAAAAAACTGGCTTCACACTACCTCAGTTGTTTGGGAACTAAGCCTCCCTGGGCTGAATTTCTGACTTGGCAACACTCTCGCATATATAATTTTACACCTGCAGAAGTTTGCAGCCAGTGCTATACAGACAGCTACCTGCAGGGAGGAGAGGAGCCAGACAGAGGGGCAACCTGGATGGTTGGATGTGGGGGTGGTGAGGGCCCTACAAGGAGGACGGGCAAGCATGGGTCTCTGCTCTTCCTCTCCCTGCAGCAGGAGGGCTCCCTGCTGGCCCCTGTCTTGCTCTGTTCAGCTTCATGCTCCAGCAGGAAAGGGCATACAGGGGGCATATCTAGCTCTTTGCTGGAGGCAGTGGAGTAGAACTTGTAAACTGGTAGCCCATGGGCCAATTCTGGCCTGCAGACATGTTTAGTCTGGCCCTTGATATACTTTTAACATTTATTAATTAATTGCCAATTTGGAAGCATTTCACATATAAATCTGGAATTCTAGATTGTCTCCAAAAAATCAGGTGATCTGACCCACTGGGCTCTCATGGCCACCGGAAACTGTAGCTAAGAGGCAAGTGCCCATTTTGGATAAGGTATGGACTCTCATTCATCTGCTTCCTCACTTATGCCACCTGCTTGGCCCTTACAGGCACTGCAGTTTGAGATCCTTCTCCCTGCTCCAGAACATAATGCTTAAGGAAGCAGGCACTAGAATCAGACAGCCTGGGCTCAAATTTTGCCAGACAGTGGTAATGATTTTAGGCAAACTCATCCCTAAGTTTCTGTTTTCTCATCTGTAAAATGGGTATAATAACAGTACCTATTTCCTAGGGTGTTGTGAGAATTAGATTAGATGAGAAAGTGACTTAGCACAGGACCGGTCATCTAGTAAATACCCAATATGTAAACATTGTCATTAATTTGTTGATTATTATTCATACAAAACATGAGCACAGGAAGATGGAGAATAGGTTGGTGAGACCTCAGTGCTGAACTAAACTCAAAGGCGCACATACTCCAATCCACAGCTCTCTTCCCAGATCTTCCTAGTCCACTCAAGCACACCCTTCAATAAAACATCCAGAGGGATTATCTCTCCCTTAATGACACACCCCAGGGCATCCCAGTCCTGACTCTCAGAAACAAACAAACAAAAAAAGAATAAATCCTTCCCCAATTCTTCCTACAATGACATATGACAATTTCTTTCTTTCTGAGCACTAACCTCCAGGTAATGACTACATGTCCAGAAATCTCAAACCTTCCAAATTCTTCCCAGAAGGCCCATTCTTAAAACCCCTCTCTACCCTATAGAGGAGGGCATCTGAAAAAAATGAAAGGCTCCACAAATCGCTGGAAATTATGAAACAGAAATCTCAGAAGAGATTGGGATCAGCCTTTGAAAATGTGGCAAGAAATGTAAGGCACATGATATGGCAGGAACAATGCTATGTGTTCACCAAACGATTCTATTTTCCTCCTAGGTAAACAGCAAGATTAAATTTCTGGGCACCCCTTATATCTAGGTGGGACCACGTGACTGATTTCTGATTGAAGAAGTGTGGATGAAAGTGATACAAGCCATTTCCAGGCAAGGCTATAAAACATCCTTCACATTATACTCTCTTCCCTTCTCTTGTCTTCTTTGACATGTGTAGGCCATGTCTCAAAAATGATAGTGTCCTGTGATGGAAGGAACCTGGGTTCCTGAGTGACAAGATGGTCACAGCCCACTACCAAGACCAACTACACTAGACTCTGATATAAGAAAGTAATACACTATTATTGTATTTTGCCACTGCTAATCTGGATTTGTTTCTGCAGCATAGTCTTGTACGTACTAACTGATACACATGGGAGTTTGGCAGAGTGGGAAAGAAAGGCCTAAGAAGCTAAGTATCCATGATTTTTCTCTGTGCTCTGTTTCTAACCCATAGCATGATTTTGGAAAAGCTACCTGCCCCCAACCTTTGAAAGGAGGAAAATAAACTGGTTGATCCCCAGGGTCAGAATCTCACTGACCCTGAATTCTCACCCATGAAAATTCTCACAGGCTTTGGACTCCATTAACACACATTACCTTAAATTATGTTTTTAAGAAGGCCACCTAAGTTCTAGTCAACAGAGGTAGGAAAGCTGCAGCCAGCCCACATTAGAGTCTAAATAAATATTTGTGGAGTAATTATTATGCAAGAGCCAATGTGTGCTGGGTGTTGACCATGTGCTAAGCACTATTCTAAGTACTTCACATTCAGTGCCTCTTGTAATCCTTACAACCAGCCTGCAAGGCTGGTGCTATTATTAGTTCCATTTTATGAATGAACAAATGGAGGCACAGGGAGATTATGACCCTTATCTATGATCACAAGCTGGTAAGTACACCAAGGGCATTTATATTCAGACAGTTAGAGGTCAGTGCCTGAGAACTTAGCAATCAATCAACTTGCAAAAAATAGAGTCCTGAGGGGTGAAAGGCAAAATGAAATGGTCTGATCAGAGAGTTTCCTTAACATACCCACTTTAGCTAAACCAGTAAACTCCAACTTTTTGGGAGTTGGGGCTGTATCTTACTTATGTTTGAATCCCCAGGGTCCTGCACAATGTCTGACATATAAAAAGCACAAATAAACATTTGTTGAATGGCTGAGTGATCTGAACCTAGCTCTTTATCGACATTTTTAACTGAGTTACATTTGTCTTTAATTGACAATGACTTGAGATCCAAATTCAGTATCAGTATTTCATTTGTACCAGTAAATCTGATCACCAGTTAGAACTAGAGTGATCATATAATTTCTCATCCAAACTTGAATGCTTTTGTGAATCAAAGGAGATGCCATTAATGATTATTTCAGGCAAAGAGGAAGAAATTAGGACTGTTCTAAGCAATTCAGCACAAGTGGTCATCCTAGCTACAGTCACAAAAACCCACAACAGAGGTGAGTGACAAAGGAAGTACTTCCAAGGGGCCTGACTGTTCACAATGTCTTTGTTCTTAAGGAATGTCCCTTCTTGTCCACTTGGGCGGCAAACACTTCAAAGCTTATACCATTTGTAGGACATGTCATGGTTAAGTGTCATTCTCCAAATGATGCACATCTCCAAACCCAACAGCCATAGAGCACACACACTATTAACTTTTAATATAGGTGCAGTAATCACTTTAAGAAAACAGGAAGGAGCAGCCCCAGGAATGCAATGATTGCTACAGGAATATAAACATGGATTGCATTGGAACAGACTACATACTTTGTATAAACACTAATAAAGTGAGTTCAGGCTGAGCTGTGACTTTAAAGGAAATTCTTCCCCATAAACATGTCCTGCCATGCCCTAATAACTCTTTAATTTGATGCACATTTGGGAAGGATGATGCGAAGTAATCACAGAATAATGTTAAGGTCTGTTGCGAAGGAGGAGGGGGTGGAATGTGATGCAACTTGGAGCTAACACCATCTACCAGAGAGTTGGCTCCATTGCTCATTTCACACATGGAGGGAATTTGCCGAGTGACATGCAGGAAATCAGAGACAGGTCTTTGCAGGTTCAGCACAAGAAGATTCTGGGTGTCATCTGATGGTTCCATTAGAGGACTCTTAGCCAGTCCATTTCTGGCCTGCTTTCTCTTGCTGGAGACAGCAAAAGTGGCTTCTACTTGTATGTGGACTCTCTACTTCCTAGAACAAGGCTCTTCAAATCTCAACTAGACTATAAGCTCCTTGAGAGCAGAGAATACTTCTCACCTATCTGGAATCACCCATCAGGCTGACATGGCCCCGTACCCCTGCAAGAAAGCAGAATGGCACAGAGCTGAAGCTGTACCATCTGGGATCACGACACAGTATAACTGTGTGGTTGGGGCAAGCCGTTCTGCTCATGTGAGGATGGGGTTAATAGCACCTACTGAACCTTAGCAGGCTTTAAAGATGATAAAATATTCAAGATAAAGGGCCTGATATATTAAAAGAGTTGTACAAATGTTGGAAATTATAACTGCTGGAAAGCATAATAATAATAAACAGTAATAATAATAATAGTTTGGCATGTGTTGATTTATCACTATGTGTCAGGTACTGTTCATCTCCTTTGAGTTCCCACAGAAATTCTAAGAGGTGGGTACTATTATTGGCCCCGTTTTACAGAAAACTGAGCTCCCTAGAGGTTATGCAACATCCCCCAGTTCGCACATCTAAGTATTATCCACAAAGTAATGATTTTGGAGGGAAGGCTAGATTGTCAGGGCTCCCTGCTCTCTGCTCTCCTACATCACAAGGAATTGAAGGAATTAAACGAATTATATCTGTCTACTTTACCATGAACAACCAGAGGGCAAGGGTTGTGTGGGAGTCTCCTGTACATCTCCAGGATCCAGCAAAGAATGGGAAAATTAAGGCTTTTGGATCAAATGACTAGCTCCTCCCTCACCCAGCCACTCTTACTTGTGTACCAACTCTTGGCATCCATAACCAAAAGCATCATTGTGCTTCTCTGCTCTCAGCAAGACAAGAGGCCTCAGCCTTGTGCCCTGGCTGCCTTGAAATGTAGCCCAAAGAGCTCATCTATCTAGGCAGGTTCCCCACACCACCCACTGCCCCCCCCCCCCCACATACCCCACATACACACCAGGCTCATCTCAAGTACCATGCCTTTGCTCAGGCAAGTCTCCCATTTGTAATGCCTTCTCCCATGGACCAAAATGAATGTAGCTAACAGGAAGCTTGGCTGAGGAATAAGGACCTTCTTTAATAGCGTGCTAAAGAAGAAGAGCTAAAAAGGAAGAGGATACCTTTAGAGTACACCAGCGGGGCAGCGATGGACCCACCAACTCCAGTCAGGTGGGAGCCACTTTCCTGCATCTGGCACCAATAAAATGCCTAGGGACAAGAGCTAGGTTGGGAGAGAGAAGGGCTCATCTGATTCTCCAACCAGTCCTGCATGTCCAGACCCAAAGAGGCAAATATCCCTTTCATCATTCATGAAACCATATCTTGCTTATTATGACAATTTTTAAAACTTCTCTGATGATTCCTTTGAGAATCCAATTTGTTTCCTTTGTAAAGAGGAAACAATTCTCTTCTCAGTTTGGGAGGTGGGGGACATTCCATTTATCTTCAGGGGAAAATCTGTTTCCTATTACAAATCACATTCTGTAGGTCTATTTGCGAAGAATAAATCTCTACACTTCATGCAGAAAAAAAAAAATTCTCTTTTCGCTGTTCTACAAAAATCCCTGAAGGGAGGCTCCTGCCGTCTTCTAGCAATTGTGACAAAGACTGGATTTCCATCCCTTGCTTTGAGTAAAGGGAACTTTTTACTCATTTTCTGAAAATCAGTATCCCAGAATCATCTAGTATACCTCAGAGAGCCTACTATGCAGTAATCCGTTCAATCAGCATTTATGGGTGGAAACTGAGGGTCAGGATCAAGAGAGATCCTGGGAAGCCATGGATTAAAATAAATACATAACCTTCCAAATCCCTGTACTCTGGGATGGAGGTCAGCAAGGTATGGCCCACAGGCCAAATCAAGCCCACTGCCTGTTTTTGTATAGCTCATGAACTAAGAATGGCTTCTATATTTTTAAATGGTTGAAAAATCAAAAGAAGAATAATATTTCACGACACATAAAAATATATGAAATTCAAATTTCAGTACCCATAAATACAGTTTTTCTGGAACACAGCCACACTCATCTGTTTATAGACTGTCTGTGGCTGCTTTCGTGCTACACGGGCAGAGTTGAGTAGCTGCTATTGAGACTGGTACCAAGGGCCTAAATATGTACTTTACAGAGAATTTTTGCTGACCCCTGATCTAGGAGCTTACAAAGTCTGGTAGGTTTGAAAACAAGGAAATATCAGTGTTATAACTGAATGTGTCTCCCCCAAATTCTTCTGTTAAAGCCCTAATCCCCAGTGTGATGATGTTCGGAGGGGGTGCCTTGGAAGGTAATTATGTTTAGATGAGGTCGTGAGAGTAGAGCCCCATGAGGAGATGAGTGCCCTTATAAGAAGAGGAAGAGACATCAGACCACTCTCTTCCACATGTGAGGAAGAGAGAAGGCAGCCATACCCAAGCCAGGAAGACAGCTTTCACCAGAACTCAATCGTGTTTGTACCCCGATTTCAGATTTTCAGCCTCCACAACTATGGGAAATAAAAGTCTGTTGTTTAAGCCATCCTGTCTATGGCATTTTGTTATAGCATCCTGAGCTAAGACAGGCAGCATTCACAATAACCAGAAGAATAAAAACCACAATATTAACATGGAGGGTGATGCATAATGCTTAAGTATGGGCACCAGGGTTGGACTGAAGCTTATTCTGCACCGTGGCTGACTTAGCATCATGATGCAGGGAGTTATTTAAATTCTATGTGCCTCCATTTCTCTATCTGTAAAATGGAGACAATCGCAATGTCCTCTTCATGGGTTGAGAATTAATCTACTGTATGCATATCAAGAGGACAGGACAATGCCCAGCCCATAAATGCTCAACATCCCTTTACTCTTATTATCACCACTCCTGCTGCTTGCACAACTTCAGGAGATGCTGTTCAAGAGAATACAGTGAGAATGGCACCCCTGAAGAACATAATGTGCATAGTTACCCAGGAGTTCAGCAATATGGTGGCTCTGATTACAGCTAATATTACAATGATGCCTTCACAGAGTTTTGAGGAAAGAGGGGAGCAGACACACCATTCCAAATGGAGTGGGTGGTTGCCATGTATTTTTATTGCCATGTCATTCACTTTTCCATTATGAAAAGAGACTCAAGAAGACAGTATTAAATGAACTGTGGGGGACTCCAGCCCAGACCCTCAACTTCTATGCCTGTCTTTCGCTCTGCCCACAGTCTCTGCCCAGTCATTCCGGGGTGGGTCTCCAATGCCCACTCCTACGATTACACCTTGCTCCTGGTCCCCCAAACTCTCAGGCTGTGGGCTATTTTAAGCCCAAATTAAAGACTCCTCTTTCCTGAATGGTTGCAATTTCAGTCTGTGGTTTGTTCACTCTGACGTGGCTTGGGGCCATGGTGTTGGTGTGTGGGGCACTGCAAAGGGGTAAACTGTTTTAGGAAGGAGGCAAGGGGCTTTGCAGAAACCATTTCACTGTAGCACACTCACTGTGGAAAATACAAGCACATGGATGAACAAATAAAAAGAGAACAACAGTGGGAGAGTCCCATATATCTGGAGAACAATGCTAAAAATAGCACCATGTCAGAAGCGAGCAAGCACTAGAAGCTATGTAGTGCTTCAAACCCCAGAGAAAGGGACTTGCCATTCAAATTCCATAAGCACAAGTGACTTGTTTCTTCACAAGCCTCTTGCTGGAAGGACCTTTGAGGCTCTGACCTTTGAAGGCCTCGTGATCTACAGAAACCTTGCCATTGACCCTAGTACTGCAGAGTAGAGCTCAGGAGACTGAGACCACAGGAAAAGCCTCTGGGGCTTCCCCCTGGGAGATCTGGGTCCATAGTCCAGTGATGGATAAATGAACACAGTGCTGGGTAAGGTAGGCAGGTGAGGAAAAAGGAGACCAGAAGGAAACTGGGTGTGAGCAGGACAGAAATCTACCAAGCTCTCCCAAGTCTAAGTTGAAGGAAACATGGATAAGTGTGTTCAGGGTCCCTCTCTGTTCCTTCCTCTGTCCTTTGCTTCTCATGTTCCTAAGGGAACAGAAAGGGAGAGTAAGGGCAGAGCCATTGCAATTTCTTCCCTATCATGTTTGCAGTCTCATTAGATACCTCCACCAGACCAATTCCTGATTCCCGATTCCTGGTCAATTCCTGATTTGGCCAGTTGCATTCTGGAAGCTTTCACAGATGCTCAATGTGGACTCCCTAAGCAGCAACTGTGGGTGCAGCTGGCCCCAAAAGACAACACCTCCAGGATCATGAGTCCATTCTGAAATTTAGGTTTCTAGACCTGCACATAGACATGAGGGAGCCTGCAATCTTTTGGCTGAGTACTCCCCACCCTAAGTGGCTAGAAGTGGGTGTCACATTGGTTCCCCATCATTGATTCCCACTGTACAGACCCTGTTTTGTTTGCTTGGCAAACAAGGGTTTTTAAATAATGAGTTTTTGCTGAGCATGTGGTCCCCCGTTCACTTATGCCCTTATGAGCCCCCATAATTCCCTATGTCTTCACAGGCAGCCCAATTCACCCATTTATATTATCTATCTGGCTCAAGTATGTGATTGGATTTGATTCCAGACTTTATCCTGACTAAATGCTTTCCCACTAGTATAACCAAGTCTCAGGAACCAGTCCTTGCTCCAGGGCTCAGCACAGTGCCTGCCTTACCTAATACAACCACTCAGACAACAGTGAGTGATTTGTATGTACTAACGTGATTGTGTCTCTCACACACAGCTTCTGAGAGGATATGACAAGAGAGAAGAGAAGGGAAGAATTACTCACCCAACCATCTCTCTGGGATACTTGATGCTACAGGTCCACTGAACCACACCCCAAATGCCCAGGGACAAATTGGTGCAGATGGCTGTAGGTGAGCCAAGTCTTGGCTCCAATAAAATTGAGAACAGCTGGCACTTCTGAATACCCTAGTCCCTGGGGGCCTGGGCTGAGTGCACACTGGTAACCGCTAGCCTTTTCCCCCTTTTCTTCTTGTCATGCTTAATTACACCAGGATTATGCTGAGTCAAGCAACCTGTTAGGGTGGGGGCCCAGGCATGACCTTTCCCATTGCTCTCAGCCAGCTCCTGGGTCTCAAGTAGCCGTGTGCATTTCCACTGAGAAACCCAAGAATAAGCTCAGCACTGATGTGCGTGATGCCAAATACTAAGCCCCACACCTCAGCCCCTGGGAGGACGGCCCCTTCTGATTTGAGAGTGAACAAAAGGGCCTTGCAAAAGCCACACCACCTGCATTCAGCCTTGAAACAGAGCCTCCTTGGCCACGGAATGTGGCAACCAACAGTCAGCTAAAGGCAGCCATGGGAGACAGAGGCAGGCCTGCTCAGCACTCTCAAGTACCCTCTGGCTTTGCCAGAGTTTTACCCAAGGCTTGACTTCTAGTTCCTGCACCCTTATTCTAGCGTCAGAGAGGATCACTCTGTGCCACTCCAGGAGCGCATAGCCCTGCACTTCTCTACACACATGTGCACTCATATTCACATACATGCACAACCTTCTACAAATGCTCAAGAGAAATTTATGCCACCAAGTGCTCTAGATCAGGGTTCCCATTCTTGGATACACAGTAGAATCACCAAGGGATCTATACAAAACTTGCTGCCCAGGCCACACTGAGAACGATGAAATCAGAATCTCCAGGGGTAGGTATCAGTCATCAATATTATTTTAAAGCCCCCCAGGTGATTCCAATGTGTAGCTAATGTTAAGAATCATTGCCCTGGGTAAACCAAAAACCCTGGAAAATTCCATCCTCCAAACTACACTTTGAGGCTGAGCTCCCAAGCTGGAACTGCGCTCAAGATATGAGGGAAACCTGAGGTTTTTGGCCACAAAGCCACAGAGATTGAGGATATTCATTCAACAGGCACTACTGAGCACCAACTATATACTGGGACCTCTTCTAGGTATCTAGAGATTGTCTCCAGAGCTATATGTGCAGAGTTCAAGTGGCTTGTAAATTCGGTCTTAGTGAGGCTGGTCTCTGAATCAACCAACCAACCAGCTGACATTTACCTAACACCCAGTGTGTGCGAGGCTGGCTCTGTAAAAGATGCTACGAAATATCAGGTGAAATTCCTTTTTTTTTTTTAAGAAGGTGAAGTTTCTGACCCCCAGGAGTTTAAATCCTACATGGCAAAGCCTATTTGCACATGGAGAAATAAAAACATGGTACATGAAGGAGAAATGAATATGTGATCAAACAATTCAAAATGACAAAGACACATCAAGCATCTACTTTGTGCCAGGTACTGTAATGCAAGGAGAACAACAAAGATAGGATCCTTGTCCTCAAAGAGCTTGGATTAGAACAGTGGTTCCCAAAGTGGGGTCACCCAGCCAGGAGCATCAGCATCACCTGGGAACCTATTATTCGAAATGCACATTCTTCAGCCTCATTCCAACCTCCTAGATCAGAACTTCTGGAGGTGAGGCCCATCAGTCTGTGTTTAAACAAGCCCAGGGGATACCTGAGTGGCTCAGTCGGTTGAGCATCTGACTTTGGCTCAGGTCATGATGTCGCGGTTCATGAGTTCGAGCCCCGTATCGGGCTCTGTGCTCACAGCTCAGAGCCTGGAGCCTGCTTCAAGTTCTGTTTCTCCCTCTCTCTGCCCCTCCCTCACTCATGCTCTGTTTCTCTCTCTCTCTCTCTCTTTCTCTTTCTCTCTCTCTCTCTCAAAAATAAATATATGTTAAAAAAAATTACTTTTAAACAAGCCCAGGTGATTCTGATGCCTCCTCAAGTTTAGGAACCAATAGTTTAGAGAACTAGTTAATGCTACAGGCATTGAGAAAGGGAAGACAGTTCCTCGGATCAAGGGTTGATGAAAGGATTTGACTCCTGGCTCTGACATACTTCTTGGAACCTTAAGCAACTACTTTAGCCTCCTTATGGCCTCTATTTTGTCAACTGTAAAGTAGTAATAAGCAGTAAGTGGTAATGAGGTCTACCATGTAGAGTTGTATTATGAGTACCTGGGTAATGTGTAAAAGTCACCACAACAGTGCCTGGGGTCCAGTAAGTACTCCATAAGTGATCTCCAGCACTAATAGTCATGGTCCAAAGGAGCTGTTGAGCAAATGAATGTTGACAGAGTGAATGAAAGAATGAACTAATTAATTAATGCATGATTGATGGGGACTGGATTTGGCAAGCCTGGAAAGGCAACAAAGAATGGGGACTTCATTCTTGGGCAAATGGGGAGATTTTCAAGATGAGACAAAGGCTTCTAAGACTGAGTGGTCATAACACATGACAGATCTTGAGACTGGCATCTTCCTGGCTCAGCTTGCAAAGCAATCTCAAGGAAGGTTTTCCTGCCATAGCAGCCATGTGTTGCTTATGCACTGGGGCTCTGGAGTCAAACTATCTGGGCTCAAGTGCTTACTAGTTGGGTGGTCTCAGATGAGTCACTTAAGCCTCAGTTTTGTCTTCTGAAAAATGGGTATAATAATAGGACCAACATATAGAGTTGTGAGAATTGAACACGATAACTTGCATAAAGCAATCAGCTTGGTGCTTTAAATATAGCGAGTAATCTCTAAATGTTAGCTCTTTGTATCACGGCATGCAGCTGGATGCTACCCTGACCTCTACTAAATTACGACTGGCTGGGATTTTTCCAGCAGACCAGCATCACTATGCTTGAGTGCCAGATCCAAACAACACAAAATAGCTGTTGGGTTTCTTCACACCAGCAGTAGCTGCCAAGTACTGGACAGATGCTTACTTGCAGGTTGTATGCAGGTACTTCTCATGAATAGGGGCTGTACAGTGAACCCTGAGACCTAACTACCACTGTGCCCATTTTACAGATAAGGAAACTGAAGTTTAGTGACTCATCACAGTTTTACAACTATCGAGTGTCAAAACCTGGATTCAAATGCAGCCCTAATTCCAAACCCCACGGTCTTTCTACTATCATGAAATCAGCTCCAGACTTCCTCCACAGGCTGCCTAAGAATCTTTCCAAATGGGGTTTACCCCCCCAGTAGTGTCAGAGGGCCAGACTCTTTCATGGTGATGCTGTGTCACACAAAACATAAGAAGGGAATACAGCTCCCAACTCCGAGTCTGAAAGGAAGTCACAGGTGGGCTGACAGCAGGATGGTGGACACTGCAGGAGATCAGGCTCTTGGATTCTAAGACCCCCACTTGTTAATAATGATTAAATGTGTATATCAGTCAAGAGGGAAAGGGTGTTGGAGGGGAGGAGAAGAAATGACTTTCTTTCCCACCCAAAATGGTTATCTAAGCCTCTGTTCACAGAAGGAGCACAACTAAATGTAACACAAAACTCACACCAGCTTTTAGAAACCATTTTCTTCGAAACGAAGCTTTTGGCCCATGAGACAACGCAGCAAGATGAATCCCTCTCATCTCTTCCCAGTCTATTTCCTTAAATGCCAAATTGTGGTCTGTCTTCTTCCCCTTAGATAGCGGATAGCATTCTGCCAACAGCCAAGGAGATGTGTAGACCCACAATGCCTCTTCCTGAGGATTCGAACTATGTCATGAATAAATGGAGAGAAGTATGGTTGGCCTCTCGTCTGCCCTTGAGAGCTTCGAACAAAGATTCCTGGAGTCTAATACCAACATGGATTCCAACCTTTTATCCATTTTGGTTCCATTGGCCCAGAAAGCTGTCTGAATGCTCCCAACCAGAACAAAGAGGACACTGCTTGGGTGCTTTCTGAGTTTTTGTAACAATCACTAACACTTCGCTCTCCCTCAAATCTTATATTTACCTGCAATGGGCCATGTTACCTCCGGCTGACCCCACCTGCCAAAAATATTACTGCATTTTCATATTTATTGTCTTTGTGCTCCACAGTTGCCATGGTAGTAAAATTTACACTCAACAGCCTCACTGCCATTTTCAACTACAAATGGAATTAGTCTGTTCCCAGTTTGGTTCAGCAAAAAAAGGAATATGCATGCACTATATACCAGGCCCTGTGCTAGGTGTAAGGCCTGGGTGCTGAGATGAATAAGAAAGAGATGTCTGTAAGATTTTGCTCCTTTACAGAGAAGACTTTTTGCTTCTCTTGTGATGAGATTATTTTTTTATCATCTTTTGGTAAAATATATGTAACATAAAATTTACAACTGTAACTATTTTTAAGTACATAGCTCAGTAGCATTAAGAACATTCCCAATATTACACAACCACAGTCACTATCTATTTCCAAATCTTTTCATCACCCCAAACAGAAACTCTATACCTATTAAGCATTGACTTCCTATTCCCCACCCTACCCCCACCCCGATAACCTGTATTCTACATTCTATCTCCATGAATTCGCCTATTCTATATGTCATTTAAGTGACATCATGCAACATTGGTCCTTCTTTGTCTAGCTTATTTTGCTTAACATAATGTTTTCAAGGCTCATCCTTGTTGTGTGTCAGAACTCCATTCCTTGTTAAGGCTGAATAATATTCTATTGTGTGCATACACCACATTTTGCTTATTCATTCATCTGTTGATGGACACCTGGATTGTTCCTATCTTTTGGCTAGTGAATAATGCCACAGTGAATAGTGGCATAAGTATCTGTTAGAGTCCTCGCTTTCGATTCTTTGGAGTGTAACCTTGGTAGTGGAGCTGTAGGATCATATGGTAATTCTATGTTTAACTTTCTGAGGAACCGCCATACTGCTTTTCACAGAAACCGTTTTATTTTTATGCTTTTCACAGAAACCATTTTACATTGTATTTTAATTTCTCCACATTCTCACCAACACTTGTTACTTGCTGGGTTTTTGGTCTTTGTTTTGTTGTTTTGACTACAGCCTTTGTGGTAGGTGTGATGTGTGGTTGTTTTTCGGAAGAGCGAATTGAGGAGATAAGAAATGGCTTGGTCATCAGAGCATCACAGGTGCATATGGGTGCACTGAGTACAGCTTTGCCAAATGAATGAATGGATAGTATGTTGGTACCTGATGTCCTATACAACTCTTCCCTGAGTCTCCTGTTTACAGGATTTGAAACTTGCACAAGGAAGCACAGCCCCACAAAAGAGACCCAAGCAGCAACTGAGATGACAAGTAGCTCAGGGCTTTAATTCACAGACCATCTGCACCATCTTTCTGCTTTTGCTTTCACACTTAGGAATCAGTAAAATTTACTGCTTTGGAATCAAGGAAGCCCACTTGGTAGTTCCTCAAAAGTAAAGAAGACTATAAGCTATAGAGCATGGTGGCTAAGAAACCAAAGTTACGGGTCAAACAGATGGGCCTGAATTTCAGCTCTACTGTTTGTCACATGTATGACCATGGACAAACTATTCATCCCTTCTGTGCCTCAGTCAGGCCCTAATCCTAGTCTTGTGAGGATTAAATGAAACAATAAGAAACATTTAGTACAGTGCCTGACACAATGTAATGTCCCCATGAAAGTAAGCTCTTATTGTTACTCTAGGGTTACTGCACAGACCCAACTCTCCTTCCACACCCTGCTTCAGCTACTTCCTCTAGTCTCCAAGACCCCTGGGAAAGCAGAAGAGCTCTGGGATGAGGGCAGACTCATCACTTAGTCTCCTAATGATCTTCCAGGCTGACTGGAAGGACTCAGAATAGCCATCCAGAGTCACAGCCAGGATGTGAGACGAGGACTTAGTCTTATTTCTCATTTTGGTAAAGAGAGTGGTGCCATCACCATATGGTTCTCCTGCAAGGATACAAAGCCCATACCCCAAAGGATCAGAGAGAACTTTCATTAAAACCCACAGAGAGGACTCCAGTTGGGTAGAGTTTCCAAAGACAAGGCTCACTAACAAAAATGCAGTACGTATAGCAAGGGGCTTTACCACAAGGACCCAAGGGGAAACAGAGAAGGAACGAGCCTAGGCAGGGTGGTATTTCATGCAGGCAGCACCATAATTCTTAAGTGAGTGGAAGCCAACACATTCAGTTTGGCCTGACAGGAAGCTTTATATTAGACTGAAGCATATTGAAAATATCAAAGTCCATGGAATGAAAAACAGTCCCTGGGCCCAATACTTTACCTATAACTTACAAGTTTTCTTGGACATGGAGACCCTCAAACCAAAAGCCAAACCACTGGGGGCGAAAGGACTATTACATATCAGGACTCTGTAGGTGTGTGGGGAGCCATGGCTGTGACTGGAAACAAACAAAACAAACAAACAAAAAATAATGGATCCTATTTTCTGGGCACTGTGCTAGGTACTCTCCACACATGGTCTGACTGATACGGTATAGCAATACCATGTGTTACGGATGCTGGCCCTACTTTATGGAGGAAGAAACGAAGGTTCAAAGTTGGGAATTCACTGAAGGTGAGAGAAGGAAAAATTTCTGTGACTTACGTATCATATATTAGGATGAACTCTATGAAATTACTACTATTCAACATTTCCTGCTAACAAACGAGGCAATCTCATAGGTTTCCACCTAATATAACACATTATATATTAATTACTTATATGTTAATTATCTTATACACAATAAATTGTATCATACATAAATTCCCTGTTTTATTGCTTATATAATGTCACCTACACATTATACAATATGTAAAGGAGGCTGAATGCTTAGTGGTTGAGAAGGTGGATTCTTAGACTGCATAGGAAACCTGGCTCTGCTGCTGACCAGCTGTGGACGCTGAGTAAATAACGTATCCTCTCAGTGCCTTTGTTCTTCATCTATAAATTGAGCTAATAATAGTACCCCCCTCATAGGACTGTCGTAGAGCAAGAAAACACAGCAACATGCTGGAACAGTGCCTGGCACATGTTACTTAGAAGCAGTCAGTGCTCATGCTTTTGTTCACTAATTCTTTGCAACAACTCTTGGCAATGGCCAGTGCTACCTTGGTTTCACAGTAAGAAGCCCAAGACTCAGAGATTTGCCCGAGATTATACATCAGGTCTTTCTGAGTCTCAAGCCTTGCTGTTCCTTCGAAGCTGCCAGCTTCCCCTGGTGGCCTCTCTGAGCTCTCACTGCCATTTGGTGAAAGAAGAGGTTGAGCCAGCTGATTCTGTGGTTCCTTCCAGCATCCTTATGCAAGGGGGGTATATCAAAGCAGCAGCAGCAGAAATAACAGAATCAAATGCCTTCAGTTCCACTGAACACAGCATCCTTAGCCATGTGGCCAGAAGCATTCCATATTTAGAGTTCCAATTTTTTTTTCTTTTTCAGCTATTTCTTTCCAGAGTCCTCAGTACATTTCCTAATTAATCACTCCCACTTAATTTCCTAAAGCAATCACAGCCTCCCCACAGGCAAGCAGCCTCATCTTAGGCAGAAGCACACACACCAGCTGGCCCCTCGGCTACGTGGGAGTGTGTGAGCAGCCCTTGGACACAGACCAAAGAGTGGCACAGACATAGGGGAAACGCAGCTTGGGAGCTACACTCAGAAGACACTCTTCCTATGCTGGTGACATGTGGTTTCCTGGTGAGCAAAAGGGCAATGAGATTTGGTTCTCCAAGGAAACCCTAAGCTGCCGAAGATCTGGCTGGGGCATCCTGGGATGCAGGGAGGCTCTCCCAGCAGCTACTCTGTGATGTCGGGAAGGGGTATACTTGCTGGCAAGGTCGGGGGCTCAGGTTTCTCTCCCAGCTTACTTGTTGTGTGAATTTGGACAAGAGCTTTCCTTTGGCTGAGGCTCTGTTTTCCCATCTTTAAAATGGGAACTGAGGCTCCCAGGTGACTCAGTCGGTTCAGGGTCCAACTCTCGATTTTGGCTCAGGTCATGAGCTCACATTTCATGGGTTTGTGCCCCACATCCAGTTCTGTGCTGATAGCACAGGGCCTGCTTGGGATTCTCTCTCCCTCTCTCAAAATAAATAAATAAACTTTAAAATTGGAACAGTAATATATGCAACACAGGGTAGGTATAAGGAAGGAGCCACAAATACAACAACCTAGAGGAGCCAGGCACGTGACATCAATGAGGGAAGCAAAAGAAAAATAACATGATGCCAAATGGCATCTGACACACAGTTG
The DNA here is from genome assembly GCF_022837055.1 of Prionailurus viverrinus. Taxonomy (NCBI): domain Eukaryota; kingdom Metazoa; phylum Chordata; class Mammalia; order Carnivora; family Felidae; genus Prionailurus; species Prionailurus viverrinus. The sequence goes on along the minus strand of NC_062561.1, from coordinate 180,786,520 downwards.
GAGTCCCAGCCAGGAGTGGTGGGGACTGCAGTGCAAAGGAGATGTGCCTCATCTAAAAACCAGACAATTACTACCACTGAGCCAATCTGACACCCTACTGCCAAATTTACCTTGAAAACTTATTTATTGAGAGAGAGAGAGCATACGTGCGTGTGGGGGAGGGGCACAGAGAGAGAAAGAGAGAGAGAGAATCCCAAGTAGGCTCTGTACTTTCAGTGCAGAGCCCAACGTGGGGCACAAACCCATGAACCATGAGGTCATGACCAGAGCCAAAATCGAGAGTTAGACACTTAAGTGACTGAACCACCCAGGTACCCCCAAATTTACCAACTTCTTAAAAAGAAGCTGGAGCTAGATTTTTATATGAATTCACTCAATCTTAAAATGTTGGCAAGAAACCGACATTCAAAAGAAAAATAACAACTCTATGAGCCAATACCATGTGAGCCAAGTACAACACACTGGAAGGCTGAATTTGGCCTACTGGCCACTGGTTTGCGAGCTCTGTCAATGTAACTATTAATTGAGACAATATAATATATAAAGCACTTAGCCATGCACATAACACATAATAAACACTCAATAAATGGTAGCCGGTGGTTATTATGATTACTATTAACTTTTCTGGAACTCAGAACCCCCATCTGTAACAATGGATATAGGGATTCCTGATAGCTGTCTGGCTCCCTAGGATTTGAGGGCACTAGGGAGGTTAACCACTGTGCACCCACAACATTTATGCTGCTCTGTTTACTTAAACCCATTTTGCTGAGACTGGAAGTGAAGACTTGGCAGTGTCTGACGACATCTTTTGGATGTCAGACAGGAGAGGGGCTTGCTTATACTGGAATCTGTGGGTAGAGGTCAGGGATGCTGCTAAATATCTTAAAATGAACAGGACAGCTCCCCACAACCCCCCAAAAAAAATCCATCCCCAAATGTCAATAGTTCCTAGGTAGAGAAGCCCTAGGCTAAGATAGGAGTTTCCCTTGGTACCCTCTCTATAGAAAGCCCTTCATAAAGATAGAGGTTTGGACAGGTTCCTACATGGTAAGATGTGGGAGAGGCTGTGGGGTAGGGGAAGAGGGGAGATAGGAGAACCGATATCTATAATTATCTTTCCTGAGAGGCTCAAGGCCCTGCTTTCACTCTGTTTCCTATAGAATCTTTTCATCAGTGTCTTAACAACAGTCACATCAACAGATTTCCTAAAAAATTCTGTTGAAGTTGCACCCATCAGAAAATGTGCTCTCAGGAAACCGAGGACTTGAGTGATGAACTGTCTGAGCCAAGGCCACTCAGCAAGTTACAGGGAAGACGTGGGAGAGAATCCTCATGGGTCCTGGTCCAGGTCCCTTGGGGAGACATCACTCTATTTTGCTGTTGCCATGGTAATTATAAATCAATTTCATCTCTCATTAAAGCAGTTACTCCATAGAACGCTCTCACAAAACACTGTTGAACTCGTCCTAGTTATTCCCCAGATGTGCCAGTAGTCACATTTTTGTATATTCTATAATTCTGGCTACATCTACGATTGGCCTTCACCTCAAATGGTATAAATAAGCAGGGTTATATTGCACCGTACTTGTCATGCATGGCGATGACTGTTCCAAACAAAGAAAACCGTACTAGAAGCAAAGGCAAGCGATTCTGGCTCACCTTAAGAAAGGAAAGGAAAGGAGAATGACTTTTATCAATCCCTCCACTGTGCTTATTATCATTTAATCTCCTCTATAATTTGAAGAATTTCTTTAGGTCAATTTTCTCCAATGCTGCTGCACATCAGAAATACCTGGGAGCATTATAAAATCACAACACCCAGGAAAGCACCCCAAAATCATTCAAGAGAATCTCTGGGGATGGGACCCAGGCACCAGTAATTTTAAAATCTCCCCAGGTGATTTCCATGCACAGCCAAGTTTGAGAATCAAGGTTTCAGGACTCATTATCCCTGTTTTGCAATGACATTGACATCCTAAGAGAAGAATGAACTTGCCTCAGGGTACCCAGCTGGTGAACGGTAAAACTGTGATTCAGACCTGGGTCTGCCTTTCTCCAAACGCCAGTCATAATCTTTCTCATTATGCCACTTTCTCCTCCACAAGTTTGTTGTCTGTTGCTTTCTCAGTGTTATCTGGTGGCAAGTTTATAAGCCTGAGCAAAAGGCAATTCACTAGAAGGCTATCAGGAACTTCTGGATTCAATGGGAATCTGAAGAACAGGTCTGGGGAAAAGAAAAGCAGGCATGTCTGGCCATTTTGCAGAAGTGCTTAGATGAAATGTCAAGCCATCATGTCCAATCTCTTCATCCCTTGGGTCAAGATTCCATTTCCAGGCAGGAAGCACCCAAAGGACTTGACTTGGGGCATGATCTCATCCCTTGACTAGGGGAGGGCAAGGCCCCTGGTGACAAACCCAGTCAACTGCATCCTGTGGGCGCAGAAGATGATACTTGGCTAGGAAGGAAAGCCAAGTTCTTGGCAGCCAAACACATCACATGTCTACTGCAATGGACGGATGCAGGACTTGGAAAAGTGAGACCTAAGTCTCACAGGTACATTATGATCCTCAAGTAGAACTCAGCAAAAGGCCAGAAGATCGTGTAATCAAAATCACTGAAACAGAATCATTCCGAAGAAATATGCCACCTGGTGAGGTGGCCATGAATAACCTCAAAATCGTCTGCAAAATACATTGTGTTCGTATTGTGTCTGTGTATTTTTCTAAAGACAAAGACAATTTATCAGATTCTCTAGACTCGTTTTTAAAAAAAGGCTAAGGCTAGGGCTTTGGGGAGGGATCTTCAGGAAGAAAGGGAGGAGCTCCTAGTCAATGGTTCCTAATGGAGCCTCAGGTCCTAGGAACCACCTGGAGAAATGACTGAGTGTCCTTCTTGGCACCACACAGACCAGACTGGTATAGTTTGACACATCTGAGCTAGGAAAACAATGCTTTTTAAAAAGACAACAACAAAAACAGACACAAAGAGCTCACATGTTGCCTGTAGTTACACAGTAGTAAAGAACACGGACCCAAAGAGGGCGCCTGGGTGGCTCAGTCGGTTAAACCTCGGACCCTTGATTTTGGCTCAGGTCATAATCTCACAGTTCGTGTGATGGAGCCCCTTGTGGGGAGCCTACTTAGGATTCTCTCTCTCCCTCTCTCTCTGCCCCTCCCCAACTCATGCATGTACTTATGTGCTCTGGCTCGCTCTCTCTCTCTCTCTCTCTCTCTCTCAAAATAAATAAACTTTAAAAAAAAATAAGAAGACAGGCTCAAAGAGGAAAGGACACATGTGGATATCTGAGCAAAAAGGGTTATAACTGGAGGAAGCCAGGAGGCACTCTCGGGTCAAAAGTCAACAGGGACAATTAAAACTCAATTGCACCTGTGTTCAAATAGAATACTGTCCCAAGCAGCTGGCATGCACCTGTGAGCTCCTTGCTGAAGGGACAATTCTCCATCCATGAATGTATCTCCCCAGATCTAGGCATTAACAGGCCCTACCAAGCAAGGACTTAAGAAATGAAGCTATTATGAGATATGAGCACTAAATAAATAATTGTTCAATGCATAAATTCATAAAGGAATCAGTGTACAAACAAAAGAACAGCAATTTTAACTGTGGCTACTCAACAGGTACTCTTATAGGCCTTACAGGTATTAAGTCCCTGCTGTGTGTTAGGGACTGAGCTGGAAGCTTTACATGATGTATTAATCTTCCTTACAATAAACCTAGACATAATATACTATTATACCCATTTTGTCCTCCAAGAAAAGAAAGCAATGGGATTTGAAACCACTCTGTCACCTTGAGCATCTATGTGCTTGCCACAGTGCCACAACGCCTCACAATGCTCATTAGCATCAAATATGTGTTGCCCATTTGGCACATATTATCCCTAATTCTTACAACAATCCTTGAGATAGGTATAACGTCTCCATTTGAGCGGGGAGTGAGAAAACTCAGTCTAGAAAGACAAGTGATTTGCCAAAGGGCACATTTTTTTAATTCATTTTTTTAACCAAACTCTCTTTGGCTTTAATGATCAGGGCCTTTCCACTAAACCTCCTGCCTACCCAAGTCAATTTGATTTTTTTAAATGTGTTCACTTAGCTTTATGTTCATAAGTGTTGTACTAAACCTCTGTAGAGAAATGTATAGCTTCTGCCTTCAAGAAGCTTCTTATCTAGTTAAGAGATTATATACACAGTACAGAAAGTAACAATGATAATTGTGTGGCTACAGAGGTCTTAAAACATGGTCACAAATTCTTTGGGACTTCTCTTTGACAGGTGGTCCTTAACTTGAATGCAAGCTAACTAACTTGTGCTGCTTAGAACAATAAAATACAACAGAAGGGGCACTTTGTTGCTTCTAAGGCTAGTTCCTAAAAAGTCATGCAACCTCTGGATTGTTTACTGGCACATTGTTCTTGGAGCTCTGAGTCTCCATGTAAGAAGTTAGAACACTTCATGGCCACCATGTGGCAAACAAGCCCAAGCCACACAGAGAAGTCACATAGAGGGTCAACGATCCCAGCCTAAGGCCAACCTTCCTTCAAGTCAACCCAGCCTGTCTGCCAGATGTGTAAGAGAACAGCCTGAAGATGATTCTAACACCCGGCGGTTCAAATCTCCCCTAGTCATTCTCACATTCTTTAGCTGATGCCTCAGACATCAGGAAGTAGAGACAAACCATCCCTCTGAGCCATGTCCCAAATCCTGACTCAAAGAAGCATGGAGAAACCACCAATGAAATGGTTGTTGCTTTCCAACCCTAAGTTTTGGGATGATTTGTTAAGCAGAAATAGGTAATCAGAAAAATGACTTTCTGAGTGGTTATTTAAGGTTAAACACTGCCCTCTAAGCTTGAAATGTATTACCTCATTTGAACCTTCCAGCAACCCAATGAAGCAGGTTACTATCAAAGAACATGCCCAAGATTACCTACCTAGCTATGGCATCTAAGCCGGGTCACACTAACTCCAGTATCAATACTTTAAACAGCTATCTATAGAGGAAGGGAAATTATGTCTGTGCATAAAGTGTACAAAGTCCAAAGCCAATCGGTTTTAAGGAACCCCAACTGCTATTTTTGAACCTAAACATCTTTTTCTTTCTTAATTTCAGAAGGCTAACTGTGGAGCTGAGCTAATTATTTGAGCCTTAATCAAGGACCAGCCACTCCCTGAAGCAGCTGTCCTGGCCATTCTATTGCCTCTAGAAAGTCCCTTGGGTTGGATGGATGCTGGCTCAGGTCTAAACCTCAAATCCCAGCCCCCAGAAGTGAGGATGCATGGGGCTGAAAGGATCCTTGGAGATCATCCAGCCTGCTCCCTTCATCCCCTTTAAAGACCAGGAAACTGAGGCCCAGAGAGGTCAAGTGACTTGTCCGAGGTCACACGGTGGGTCAGAGGCACAGCCAGGTCTCCAAATTCCCATGCAAGCATTCTTTCCACTACACCATGCTGCAGTTGCTAAAAATTCCCCAGAGCTGCCTCCGTCGGCTCTCCTCTTGACAAAGCTGTTTTCCCCCCACACACAACTACACACAGTCACATTTGGCAAGAGGTGCTATCAGCCCCGCTCTGCTCGTGAAATGCTGTTTTGCAACGGGGCCTCTTTGTTCGTTAGCAACACAGACAAAGAAAACTGTAGTGCAGTCTTCTCAGAAGAAGATGTTTCTTGTTTTAAAGACGGCAAGAGAGCTTCCTGGCTGAATATGGCTTGAATCAGCATGCAGCTCCAGTCGGGAAAGAACGCAGAGGAGATTTAGGTCTTTGCAAAATTTCTAGAACATACAAGGAGGACACAGGGCATGAGGAAGCTTATGGGAAATGTTTCAGAAAGTATTAAAATGTATGAGTAAACAGAGTAAACAGAACAGACTGGTTACCATCTTGTGGTAAGAAGTAATTAGAAGGTGGGGGGCACTAGACTCATTAAAAACTCCCATGAAGTAGTTGGCCTTCCCATTTTGGATTCCCACTCCAGTCTTGGTTCCCCGCGTCCCTTCCCTTGCAGTTTTCCTATCTGAGGGCTTCCCTTTCTAGACTCTACACAAGCTTAGGTACTTTCTTGCACCTGGTGCTTAGGGTCTTGGGACTGCAATCCCAAGTCACCCATTTTGTGCCTCTCCCCTCTAGCTCCACATTATCCCTTTCATTTACTTATTTATTTTTGTACTAGATTTGGTCCCTCTTCTCTCTCCCTAGCTTCTCAGATTGGCAGAGGCTTCCTAAGGCTGAGAGATCTTTATTCAGGACTAATGCTGTGAGCAAGGCTGAAATGAAAGGAGGCAAGCTTCTCAGAAGGGAGACTCCCACCACAAAGATGACATCCCCTCCCACGATTTTTCTGAGACACTTCTCTGTCCAGGTGGGTCAGATCAGTGGGGAAGGGGCAGACCAGATGATCTCCAAACATGCCTCAAAAGCCTAAAAATCTCTTAGCTAAGGAAGGAAATGAGAGGGGGAGGGACAGAACTGAGTTCCATGGCAGAAATTCAGGACTTTCAAGCTGGCAGCAGATGGAAAGAAAACTGCCAACTTGTAGTAGGAGGAAAGGCGGTGCACACATTTCTTAGGGCTATTGCAAGCCACGGGTCTTCTATTCCACAGGACCAGGTAAAAGCTGCTTGAGAACCACCCTCCTATACACATACACATCACTGGTTTCCAGGCACAGGATGAGCTCTCCAACAAGAAACTGGGCCAAATCTAAGTTCTCAGACCCTTCCCTCCAAAGCTTAGTCTTGCTCATGGCCCACTGCACTCCCAGGAAAACTTGCCCAAAGAGCACATTTCAGTCCAAAGCCCCCTCTTTCATTTTCCCCTGAGAAAATTCCTACCTGCTTGTTAAACCTGAGAGAGAAGAATAAGTGAATTAACACCACAGGGGAACAACGTCCAGTGGTCTGGTTACAGCTGCAAGCGTCCGGGAAGGGAAGCTGGCCACCCAGAGGAGGCCCTGTATCTCCTCATAGCCTCAAATGCTGCTGTGCTGTGTGTCAGTGTTTATGAAATGCTTCTCAAATAAGGTCAGTGTTCTACACAGAGTTAGGGCTCTAATAAAATGCAGAACTTGTGCTGTTTGCCAGCTAGCTGCAGAGGCATACTTGAATGCTTTCTCGGATACAATTGTTCTCAGATTAATATTTTCCCCATGAGTTTTTTTAATTCCACTTGTACTATTTTTTTTTATGATGTGTGAGTTTTTCTGCATATTTGTACCCACTAAAAGGGATGAGTGAGACTCGCTTTCATCAGTGGTTCCTGAGGGCTTGGTGTCCCGCCTCCCTCATTGTTCTAGCATTTCTCCTGCCATCCTATGAATCTCCTCTCTGAACCTAGCATGGTGGCCTTTGCCTTGTCAGTCATTTTGTGGGAAGCAACGGCCCAGACTACATCATATTATTTTGAGCTATGCTAGTTATGAGGACATTTTGCTTGCTTTATGCATCGCCATTCCTGGTACATAGTAGGCACTCAATAAATAGTTCCTTTAAACAACTTCATCCTTCATACAGCCCCTTATGGGGTTCTACTTTCTTGGAAACTGCCACTTATTCATTATTCTATTAGACAAAAAGTCCTCTAAGCTCCACCTGGTTGGGCTGCTGACTTGGCTAGTGGGGCGCTTTCTTTGCTTTTGTAAACAATGCACCTTAGTAAGTGAAAAGGAACCCCCAACAAGAGCGTGAAGGCATGGGTGACTTGGAACTCACTGCATTTCCTCTTCTGAAAATTCACACTGATCATCTTTCAAATACAGGATTTAGTGGTTAAAATCAGATATCGTGGGTGGACTCATTAAGGTATTCGCAGAGCACTAAATTTAGGAGGTATCTGCAGACATCTGATCTCATATAAACCTTGCATCAGCCCCAGGAGAGAAGGGTTAGTCCTACCATTCTAAAGGCTACAGATGAGGCACCTAAGACTCAGAAAGATACTCCTACAAAGTCCCACAGTTAAAAGAAAAAGGGGAGGGGGATGGAAACCAGGATTCTGCCTGGGTCTTTTTACTCATTTTTTAAAATATTTATATACTGGGGGGGGTGGGGGAGAGCGCATGTACACACAATTGGGGGGGGAGGGGCAGAGAGAGAAAAAGACAGAGAATCCCATGCAGGCTTTGCACTGACCAACGCGGGGCTCGAACCAATGAAACTGATATCTGAAATCCAGGGTCAGGTGCTTAACCGACCGAGCTACCCAGGCACCCTCTTTTTACTCATTTTAAGTTATATCAAATTGGACTCCCTACTGGTTTCACATTAATACCAGTTAGAAACCCCATATATAAAACACTTCTCTATCTACATTTTAGGGTTGGGCAGAGATGCGGAGAAGAAAGAATATCAGCAAAGTACTAGATAGTCCAGAAACTTCTGCAACACATTTATGAACAGGACATCTCTTCAATGAAATCACCATTGCTGGGCTTTTCAATACAGAAAAACATGCTCTACCCTCTGTTTGGGTTGCAGATAACTTGGGAGCATGTTGCAAGCAATTTATCATTCACAGAGTCCAGCCCTGGAACATCTCTATATTTCATCTCTACATTTCACGCTAGACATCATAAAAGACTTTTCAGGTGGCCATGAAGATGAAGTCTGAGGTTGTTTCCAGGACATAAGCACAAGTTGGAGTCTCGAGTCTCCAGTGTGCAAGGAAGGTCCAGGCCACAAAGATGCTCCTGCAATCCAATCTCAGGACCTGAGGCTTAGAGAATGAATGTCTGAATTCAGCGCCAAGGCTATGGAGTGCTACATGGAAGGCAGGGGAAGGTGAGGAGGCAAGAAGCCAAGCTGGAAGGGTCAAGGCAAGGGCCAGGAGCAGCTCAAGCTCAAGGAGAGATGCAGAAAATACACAGGTCCATGGTTAAGCCCACACACAACTCAGTTCAGAAGAGGACCATGAACTCCACAGCCAGAGTCAAGGCATACACTAATAATTCTGGAGTGCAGGGGAGCAAGGAGTGGGTATGCCAGGTAGCAGACAGGAACTAGGGAGGCCGAAAAACTCAAGAGGGAGTCAAGGTGGGTGGTTAAATGTGCTGGCTGACTTTCAGGAACCACAATTCACAGTACTGCCAAAGTGCAGAATGAATCAGGGGTCGAGAACCCAGACTGGTGTTTCGGACAAGAGGAGTCTGAGGCCACACAAGCAGTGATAAGGTTGTGAAGAGTGAAGTCATCTTCACTCCAGCCAGGATGCATCTTATACTTGTCCTGTTCCATCAGGACCTGATCTCAGGGTGGGGAAGCCCAGAGATCATGGCTGAGAGAAGGCAAGCGGTACCTCTAACTGGAGAGAAAGGCAGTCCCTACAAAAATTTAAACAGATCCTTGTGGGGGAAGAATACTGGTCAAGAAGCCTCATCAGGACCCTTCTTGGAGGGTTTATCCCCTAAAATCCAAAATAAAAATAATAATTAGCCACATAACCATGGTGATACTTTTCCTAAGACCTGACCATCTCTAAACACCCTTGTTAGATGAAACTTCCTCAAGTATAGCTCCTATCATTTTAACTTCATTTATTTACTTACTTATTTATGAGAGAGAGAGAGAGAGAGAGAGAGAGAGAGAGCAAGCGCATGCAGGGGAGGGGAAGAGAGAGAGGGAGACACAGAATCCGAAGCAAGCTCCAGGCTCTGGACTGTCAGCACAGAGCCCAACACAGGGCTTGAACCCACAGACTGCAAGATCATGACCTGAGCTGAAGTCGGACACTTAACTGACTGAGACACCCAGACCCCCCCTTTGCTCCTATCATCTTAAAATGGGTGCAGGCTCTCTTTCGTTCCAGGTAACGATGAACTTCTGCAAATCTCTACCATGTTTCCATTAATACCTCTGGGAACACTATTCATCCTTCAAGCTCCAATTCGAATGCCGCCTACTTCCCCAAACTGGACATGACGGCCATACCACCAGCGGTCCAGAACACAGCACTGCCATTCCTCTCGGGGGGGGGGGGGGTGCCTTGCTTCGAACAGGTGCTCCCTGTTTCAACTGGGACTCACTTTTTTCTTCCTTCTTTCCTTCTTCTTCTTACTTGAGAATTGGGTTTGGAAGACAAGAAAGGGGGCCGACTTCAAAGGCTTGCTGAAGACTGGCATGATCAGCGGGTAGGGCACGGAGCTGAGACCAGCCTGCGTGAATGAGCTCTGACTCTACTGCTCCAACCCGGGGAAGTCACTTTGCCTCTCTTAGTTTCCTTATTTGTAAAATGAGGACAGGATGAGCTTCTGCTTTGCATGACTGTTAGATTAAGTGAGAGCAAGTGTGTAAAGTGGGAGAGCTGTGCCAGGCACAAAGAGGGGCTCAATAAACAGCAGCTGGTGCGGTGGCAGTGATTGTCATTGTCATTATCATTATTATTGTTTAGCAATTTGGGGAAAGCATGTGCACCTCTATGCTTCATCCTCCAACACATTCATTCTCAGCACTACTCAAGCAAATGTGCTCTGTGCCAATGGGCACCCAAGATGCTAAAGGAAATCACTTTACAAGAGTGAGGCTTCTCAGCTCAGCTCTGCCACTGACAGAAGAGCCCCATTTCTCAGGCTACAATGCTTTACAGGAGAGAATAACACACACACACACACACACACACACACACACACATATACACACGCCACATCCTATGCTGGTAGGGCTTCTGGCATCAGACTACTAGAACAAGGATGAAGCTAAAATCACAATGGAAAGTGCTATGAGAAACCAATAGTTTAGAAGATACTCAACAAACACAGGAATTAAGCATTAATAGGAAATCATTCCAGAGAAAATATGAACAGAACCCCAGGGAAAGAAGATGCTACAGGCCAATAAGACCTCAAAATTTCCCAGTCAGAAAGAACCGGACAATATATTTACATGATCCACATCCCGGCCATAGAAAGACTTCAAGAGAGCAGAGAAGACTGTGCTGATTATATTGACAACCTGGATAAAGATCCACAGGGCAAGCTCCTCACTGCAGAGGGAGTGGGGGGAGGAGTCACAACACACTAGATGGGAGAATCAAAATAGAAAATGTTGCTGAAAAGCTGATGAAATTAAACTATTTGCCAAAATTTAATTAGGGTAATGCAAAGTGTTGCGCTTAGACTCCAAAAAGCCAACTGCACAAATCTGGGATGGGGAAAATAGGATCAACAGCAGGGAAGGCTGGAAGACATGGGGGAGGCAGGGAATAGCCTGGTAGAAATGAGCCAACCTAGGGGTGTGCCTGTCTAAACTGAAAATGTTCCTTTAGGATGTCAACAGAAGTCAAGGTAGCAAGGCAGTGGAAGGACTCAATCAAATTAATACGAGCAAAGAACAGTGAAACGTATTTAGAAGAAGACAACTGGGAATGGGGAGGGGGCCTGTCTCAAAGTCTAACACATACAGAGCCGCTGAGGTAATTATAAAAATGTATGGAAGAGAGGAGAAGACTTAGATAAGTGGGTAGTGAGAAACACAACGGCAATAAAATTTTTGAAATCCTACCATTTGGAAGAAGGATTATACTTGCTCTGTGTAACAACAGTCAGTGGGAGATAAGCTCAACCCCCAGGCAAAGAAAATTTTCAGGTTAAAACTGTTTTCTAAAATGGAATTAATTGCTTTAGAAAGAACTGAGTTCTTCACCACTAGATGTAACCAAGCAAAGGAGAATGGCCGCTCTCTCCAAAATTACGCTGGTGGAAGATCAAGCTGCCTGTGAACTTGGACTAGAGGAGCCCTTTCAACCCTAACAATCTGTATTGTTTCTTTTTTTTTTTTTTTCAACGTTTATTTATTTTTGGGACAGAGAGAGACAGAGCATGAACGGGGGAGGGGCAGAGAGAGAGGAAGACACAGAATCGGAAACAGGCTCCAGGCTCTGAGCCATCAGCCCAGAGCCCGACGTGGGGCTCGAACTCACGGACCGCAAGATCGTGACCTGGCTGAAGTCGGACACTTAACCGACTGCGCCACCCAGGCGCCCCTGTATTGTTTCAAATCAGGCTTTATCTGGAGCTCTGGAAGGACTATAGTTGGTAAGAATTATGATGATAACAATAACAGCCACACTTATGAAGGCTGCACTATGATCTAGGCAGTCCATGCGAGTAAATTCAGTACTCATAGCACCCTATGAAGGCGGGGGGTGGGGCGGTATTTTTATTATTCCCATTCTACAAATGAGAAAACTGAGGTCACCCAGCTGGTAAATGGAGAAACCAGGAGCGGACCCTATCTGGCTCTAAAGTCTATACCTTTACCTAAAGATCCTTACTTTTCTCACCTCCCTCTCCCCTCACTATTGAGGACTTTTAATCACACACTCTTGAGGAATTTTTCCCAGAGAATGGCGTATCAAATATAGTGCTGGCAACAGAACTATGAAGACCACAGTGAGTGGGAAGAAAGTACAGCCTTTGGCAGACCAGCAATAGCACTACTTACAAAACATAATCCAGGTCTGCAGAACAGAGAAGCAGAAGATTCCCACTGTGAGCTCTTCCTACCTGGGCAAGACTGATTTAAATTTAAGGCTGGAGAATGACAAATAATGAAGAGCTTTGAAAACTCAACACCATGCACCATAGCAGGGCACCCTTTGCATCTATCCTATCTGGAATTAGTGATGGTCCACAACAGCTTTCTGGAAAAGCCTCCCATGACTTTAGTTTTGTTTCCTTTTCAACAGTTCTAAAAAGGGTTAACACCACCTTACATAATGAGGGTGGAGCATACTAGTAAATACAGCTGTTTCAAGTAAAAGCAGTAACAGAGGCAGACATGGGAAGTCAGTAAAAGGTATTTAGGGAAAGACAGAAGGAATGAGCACTGAAAAAAAAAGTCAGGGCCAAAAATTCCCCATGAAAATCTAACCCCCCAAAATAAATAAATAAAATGCATTCCTTATTTAAATATACCACAAAGCAGCACGCCCATGGAAAAGATATAAACCACTTCAACTGTAATCCCCTTTTTATAGAACGGAGGCCAACCTGGGCTTAACTGGAGAGGAAGGGGGAGGGGGACCAGGCACGAGCGTGCTGGGCACAGCCTACGTGCTGGCGAAGACCTTGCCTCCATGGGGTACATTTAGAGTGGGCATCTCAAGCTTTCCAGCTGGATGGGGCCTGAGATGAAGCCATAGAAATAATGGCCATGGTCACTACCATTAATGGCTGATGGAGGCCTAAGTGCTAGGTACTGTGTTAAGCACTTCCTGTTCATTATTTCATTTGATTCCCCAAGAGGAACATTTACTATGCATACTTTCCAAGTAAGGAGAGGTAGCTGGAGAATCGAAGTGCCAAGCACTGTGCTGAGTGTATGATGTGACGTCTCAGGCCACATTCACAACACGCACACAGGGGAGGGGGCCAGAGTGATCGTCATCCCTGTAGTACAGCTGTGGAAATACAGTACAAAGGGAGTAAACAGACTGCAGCCCAGAGAAGTGGAGTAACCCACCCAGGGTGCAACAGCAAAGATGTAACAGAGCCAGAATTCAAACCAGAGCCTTCTGCCTCCAGAGCCGACACCCTGAACTAATAGGCACAGGGTTCTGAAACCTTGCCACGGCCCATGTAGTCCACTTAGTCGGTGGAAAAGACTCCATGGCTCTCAGATCTACCATTCTCACTTTCCAGGGGAGGACGAACTCAGTGACAACAAACAGAACCGGAGAGAAACAAAATAACTGTTAAAATGCAAAAAAATGCAGAAATATACAAGACCCAGATGATCCGCAAAAGCAAAACTTAATAATGATCCTACAAATACGTCAATTAATACAAGAAGAGCAGCAATCAAAAACCACAGAGAGCGCAGGATGATGCTGATGAGTTCCTGATTAGAAAGGCCTACAGTTTAAGTGTTCGGGATTTCTAGCTCTTCTCAGGGGCATGTGCACAGTAGGAGTTTTGCAAGGTTGCTAAGCAATGCCTGGCAACCAGACTCCAGAGTTGTGTCACTCATTAGGAGTCCTTGCTAACTCTAGTAAGGCAATAATTTTAGTTCATGAAAGCTAAATTTCAGGAACCCTTAATAACTCATGTAATAGGTTACTAGTAAGTTGCCCTTGGCCATACATAAAAAATGCAAAGCTCTAATTGCCCATCTTTCACGTGCAAGAACCAAAGAAAAACTTGTAAATTTTTGAGATGTATTCATTTAGTCAACACATACTGGTTGAAAAACTACTATGTGCCAGGCACTGTTCTAGGCACAGGGGAAGAGGCCCATACAAGGAAAACGATTAGGACTACACGAGAATTCTGCTTTCAGGAAAATAAGCCCCAAAAGGTAAAGCAATCTGTTCAGCTGCACAGTACACTGGAGGCAGGTGCACTTAACTGCTCGTGTCCAACCCACAGGTTCACCAGGAGACCACTGTGCTCAGAGAGGCCCCAGGATTCACCAAACTGCCCCTAGTCCTCTGGGCTGGCCCTGAGGTTAGGAATACCAGGATGCAGGGCCTGGCCACAGAGCATCTTGGAAAGCCTCCCACTTGACCTGGAGACCTCTGTGGTCAAGTGAGGGAAAGCCTGTGACACGGTGTTGGTTTTTATTGGACGCAACCACCGGCGAAGCTTGCCATCATCTGGAGTGATGGAGAAAATTAAGTTACCACATTCTCACGTTTCAGCCTTTCGCCCGTTTTCCTTCGCAAACAGGAAATGTTTATTTAAATACAGCAGTCTCCAGCATGTTCCGGAGCCAAGTGAAAAACCAAAGATGTCCACTCTTGCCCCACTCTGCTGTTTGGGCCACCACCTCGCCGTGGGTGAGAAGTAGGCCTCTGCCTGCCTTTAGGCAGCACAGAGAGAAGGGGCCCCTCGTGAGAGTTCATTTTCATCTGTCTCCTCTTCTTCCAGGCTGAGATTGTGGTTGGAGAAGAATTACATCTGTGGGCTCCTTTTGTACTCAGAGGGGTAAATGCGACATCTGTTTACTCTGTGCTCCATGGTAAATGTTTTGTTTCAGGCACCACCATTCACTTCCTCTCCTCTTGTCCTCTATCTTTGCTGCACGGATAATAAATTACACTGAATTCTCCCCTGCGTTTATTTAGCTTTCTTGTGGGTGTCACCTCCTTATTGAGGGAAAAAGATTGTCGGTAGTTTATAAACGACATAGAGTTTCTCTGTCTGTGCAATGTGCTGACATTATGGAGAAGAAGCTGGACCACAGACCCCCCCCCCAACTCTGATACCAGCTTAATTATGAACAATATAACAGACCCCATTTCAGGCCTGAAGCAAAGTCCAAATGGTGACCACATTATCCCCCGGCAGATTTTCCTTAAGGGGTAGCATGAGCAAATGAGGCCTCAGAACTCAAAAACCCCCAGAAAACCAACCACACACACTCCTCAGGAAAGCCTCTCTGGGAGGTAAAGTAGCAGGAATGCAGAAGGCAGAAATGCTTCTTCTTTGTTATAAAACAGAACAGAAACATTTGAGATCAGAAAACTGGATTTTAGGAAGGTCCCGAGCATATGATGCTGATGCTGACAAAACATATGCCCCATGAAGAAATGAGTCCTGGAAAGTTTAGAAGACTCACTAAAGGAAGTTCCCTTTGCTCGGTCCTTTGCTTACATTCCTTAAGCTGAATTGCCAGTTTTCTTCTGTATATGCAATGATTTTATATACAGTTACTGGAATGCAGTAGGGGTTCAAGTAATGTTTGTTGAATGAATGAAGAGAGGGATGAATGAGAAATTCCTCCCTAAAGAAATCCTTTCCATAGCTTTGAAATGCCAAACATCACCCCACCCCCACCCCCCACCCCCCCCCCCCCCCCCCCCCCACACACACACACTGGACCCGAGAGTTTGCAGAATTCAAATGTTACAGCTGGGCTGACCAGAAGAGGGTGAGAGGTGGTGAAGGACTGTTGGTCGGCTGCTCCTAGCCCCGCAGCACTCCTTGCCCAGCTTTCTTCTAAAGGCTGCCCCCTCTCCCAGGGAGGAAGGAGAACAGAATGAGGAGCTAGACCGGGTAGCCGCGTCACCCAATGCACCCCAGCCGAAGAGGCAACAGTGACCGGAGACTATTCCAAAGTACAGCCCACTCTGCCAAGGTCTGCGAATGACTGTGACTGCAGCAGGGCCCCATGTGAACGCCCAGGACTCAGTCTCCACCCAGTTTCTCCAGTTGTAGAGCAGATGGACAGCCCCAAGCTGCCTGGGTCTCTTGGGGAAGGTAGGTGGGTGGCATATTGGCTGCTGTGCTGTGCTTGCAGCTTTTGAAGACTTCCTCCATGACAGCAGGAGAAGGGCTCACTCCCCCTGGCTTCCCAATTATGCACCATGTTTTTTTACAATGGAGGAGAGGGAGTCTCAAAACTCCCAACAGGAGAGCTAATGGCAAAGCAAACTGAATGTTTGCAGGGTATACCTGAAACAGTAGCAAGAGCACCCTATTCGAAGACCCAAGCCCAGCCAGAACCCTCCCAAGACTGTTTACAGACTTTGGCCCACACTGACCCTTGTTCCAAAGATGGCTAGCACAGTGTTAGCTACTCCAAAATACCACTAAAACAAAATTGTAACTGGTATGGTAAACTATAATGTCTGAATTAAGCTGTGGAAACCTAGATTGTGGCCCCTTTATTGCCATTAACTTGTATTACCTTGGGCAAGTTGTTTCACATTTCTGAACCTTTTCTACATGTGTTAACGAAGGTTCAGCTCCAACCCTCTAGAATTTCATGACCACACAGAATAATCAATGCACTTGAAAAAAAGATGTTTTGAGCCACAGGAAAGCTCCAGGGAAAAGGTAGGTAGTACCTTTGAGATTCTGCCCAGGGACACATAGAGTTTGAGGAAGAGAGTGGGGTGACAGGACGTGATCAACAGGAATAACACACTCCAGGACAATCCACTTAGTCTCATGCCACTCTCTCTCTGCCAGCCTAAAGTCAAGAAGGCAGAACGGAATACCCATGCACCTACCCCCTAAGACACGTGGGGAAGGGAGACACAAGGAGAGTAAGACGTGGAGAAGTCTATTACACTGGAGCAAACCCTCACCCACTTCTGGGCTGTGTTCCCAGGCCGGTTCCAACCCCCTCCACCATTTCTCCCTCCT
This sequence comes from Prionailurus viverrinus, assembly GCF_022837055.1. Classification (NCBI taxonomy): domain Eukaryota; kingdom Metazoa; phylum Chordata; class Mammalia; order Carnivora; family Felidae; genus Prionailurus; species Prionailurus viverrinus. The sequence continues at coordinate 180,769,414 of NC_062561.1, read as the reverse complement.
TCCGTACTCCCCAACTGCGGGCTGGGAAGAGCCCACCCTCGGAGTCCAAGTTTTGAGTTTGGTCCGAGGATCAAAATGATAAATGTTTCCAAAACGTTGACATATGAAAAGTAAATATTTGGTTGCACAATTGGGGTTAAAACGAGGGTCAATCCACCCCACTCTCCAAACGCCTCTCCTCTCGCTGCCAAACCCTGGATCCGAGGCTGAGTGCGGTTTGTAAGATTATAGCGCTCGGTCTCATTTAAAGGGCTGTCAGCATTTCCATTCTCCGGCCCGTTTGGGGAGGCATTTATAACCGAGCCATAAAAAATTCACCCGGGCTGCAACTTGGCATCTCTGAGACTGCACTCCAGGCAGGGCGGGTTTTGCAAGCACCCACTCTGAATTCGTTTGGTTCCTCAGAAGTTAGACCTTCACACACACACCCAACTTCGCTCGCAAGGGCAGCCGGAAAGTGGCCCATTCTGATCTCCAAGCTGGTCACAGTCTCGGCCCTCTCCCCTCTCCGTGCCCTGACGCCCCATCACCCTTCAGCTTTCTCCTTCGCCTCCCTTCTTTCATGAGCGCAGACCCCATGCTCTCACCCTAAGACCTCGCTGGCTGCAGTGCTGTCTACTCTCCTTCGCTTCCTGCCAGCGTTCTGCTGGAAGCTGTCACCGGGCCCTACGTCTGGAGCCTTCACTCCTAGAGAAGCACTGCTCTTTGCCCATCCCGATGGGCTTCAAGACCTCTCTCTAGACGCGCCCAACGCCAGAGACCCCAACTCAGAGAAGGAAAGATCCGACCCAGGAGAGGGTGACAGCAGAGACTGCATCCAGTGCGGCCAAAGGGAAAGGAAAGATCTGGTGCCTGGAGCCCCACTATGGACCCAGGTGGGTGGCCCGGGTTGGGCGGGGCGGAGGTACTCACAGGCGCTCGGCGTTGCGGGGTATGCCCCGGGGAACCGCCCGGAGGCCCAGCCCGTGGCAGTCCACGCTGGCGGCGGAGCAGGTACACTTGGTGGGGCAGGCGGCGGCTGGGGGCCCGCTCAGGACGCTCGCCAGCGCAAAGGCCAGCGCCAGGCGGGCGCGCACGGCGGCGCCGGCTCCTGTCCACCCGGTGGCCATGGTGTGCAGGGGCCCGCGCCTGGAGGAGGCTGCCTCGGCGGGGCAAGACGCGTGGAGCCTGGGGAAGCGCGCGCGGGGCCCGAGCGGCCTGGGGAGCCGGCGGCGGAGTTGGCGCGGAGGAGGAGCGAGCTCGGCGCTCAGGCGCACGGGGCGCGGGCGGAGCGGGGCGCGCCGGGCGGCGGCGGCGGCGGCGGCGGCAGCAGCAGCTCCATCCGCGGGGCCGGCGCTGCCCCGCTGCGCATCGCTCGGAGTGCCCAGGTGCCGAGCGCCTCCTGGCCCCGGTGGCCCGCAGCCCAGTGCGTGGGCCGGGTCGGGGACCTGAGGACGAGCGCACTGGGGCACGGCGCCTGGGGAGGTCCGGCTTGAGTCTGAGCTCGGGAGCGCGGCGGCGGCGGCTGGGGCACGGGGCAGCCGGGTGAGCTGGCCGCCGCTCGCTCTCTCCATTCACTGAGCAGGGCAGACACCGGAGACGCGGGGCCCACCCCTCCCGCCCCCCCAAAACCGCCAGCTCCGCCTCCCATTGGCTGAGCCGCGCGTCATGTCGACTAAGTTGGGAACTTTGCTGGAGCAACTGAGAGCGTGGAGGGGAGGAGGCAGGAGATGAGGGAAGGAAAGGGGCTTCGCCAGGAGGGCCCCAGAATTGAGATCCATTAACTTTTAAGGAGCTAAGGATTGTTCTCGCTGGTGGCACTTTTTCTTTATTCTGGCACTGAGCTAGGCACTCTGCTCCTAGTCCTTCTTTCCATTCCAACAGCGTCCCGCAGGGGGGCATCTGAGTACCGTGTTTTATAGATGAAATAAAGCTCAGAGAAGTCAAGTGACTTGCCCAAGGCCACACAGCTGCTAGGTACTCCAAACCGCAGCACTCACATTCACTCATATTTTACATCACAGCCGATAGGAGCTTCGTCCTTACCTCATCTCCAAATATCCTCAAAGATCCTACCTCACCTTGGCAAAGATCCTACCTCATCTTGGCAAAGATCCCCAAGTTCTTCCTAAAGGACCTATTGTATTGATACTAACACACTTCACAGTCACATGTGTCACATAAAATGGTTGTCCGTGTTGTTTAGGTCGCTGCTGTCAACCCCTACTCGGAGACATGTCCTGCTCTGCCTAGACCCAGTGCCAGCTGTGCTGCTCAAAGTAGTGATGGCAGGGACTTGGATCCCTGGATTGACAATGCCTGTTCATAGTCAGCTTCTGCTTCCTGACTGGATGACTCTGGGACAATCACATCACCTCTGAGCCTTGGTTTCCTCAAAGCAAGGGGCCACAGCTCTGTCTGGGCACACCTCACTGGGATGTTTTGAGCATCAAAGAAGAGAAAGTGTTTTTTGCAAAACAGTCATTCGCATGTGAGGCATCCCTTCAGCCCCCAGAGCCTTCATTCTTCCATAGCGCTCTAAATTGGCCAGGTCTGAGCTTTTCCAGATGCTGGTGGGGAGGGGCGCGTGTGTTAGAGGCTCCATAAATACTTGTAGGAATGATTTTGTTTGTTTGTTTGGAGGGAGAGGGCAGGAACTGTAGGAAACATTGCCCAGACTTACTTGAAGTCTGCTCATACTGGCAAAGTCTAAATGAGCCCTGAACATGCGTGTGCACATGTGCACACGCATGCTTACACTCAGGCTCACACACACACATCCATCTACACATTCACACTCAAATACACACGTGTATATGCATACTCTCACACCACACACAATCACGCATACCACAATTACAATTATGAATGCTATTCTAATTCCTTCTACCTCATTTTCCTTCAAGGAAATTTTCAACGACTTGGCCATATCCTGTGAATATATAGTAGAGGTGCAGCTTTTATTTTATTCTATTTAGCATGTTTTCAGAATCATAGCTGCAGGCATCCAACTGCACATACATGTATAGTCGCACACACTTCAGCCCCTCCATCATTCATAAACACATTAGGTGTAATTTACTGCTGTTATTCTTGGGAGCAGCTTTCTACACGAAGCTGTTGTCATCGCCCTCTGGTGGCCATAGGTGGTCTATGCTCTGGTCCATAGAGTGACTTCAGCTTCTAAGAACTCTAAACATCCTTTCCTCTGAAACTTTCCTCCAAACCTTGAACCAATTTAGTACCAGGACTGAGGCAGATGAGAGAACTGGGCAAAAGCCCAAGGGCACAAAAGCGTCTCAGACTGTCTGGAGGAGAAAAGAGTAGAGTTTTCTTTGTTTTCCCAAGTCCACGCTAGAGCATGTTTTGCAATCCCTTTAGGCTGGGCCTGGGTCTGAGCTCTGAGCACAGTACAATGGGCGGAGGCGAAGGGGGGGGGGGGCAGGGACTGTGTTTTCCATTTAAGCTGATGGGGGATTTCATGAGTCTGACTAGATCTTTAAGTGACTTCATAGGCATTCAAGCGTGCTTGCTTTTCCTTGGGAGAACACTTTAGAACAGAGCCTGGGAGTCCATCATCCCGGAGGAAGGGACAAGTGGGGAAAACAGGAGGTACACAGGACACCAGCCATACAGAATCAGGGAGTGTAAGTGGAACAATCTTAGCTACCACCTAATCCAAAATCTCTGCATGTGTGTTCTGACGACTACTAGTTCTACATGTTTCTTCAAGAATGTTGGTGGGGGGTGATCTTGGGCAAAAACAGGGTGAGAAATGCTCACTTTCACCTCTCTTGGAGATCTGCATCTCCGATGAGCATATTTATGACCCTGAGAAGTCTTGTAGTAAGGAAACTGGTTTAAGGTTTTTTGAACCCAGTTTCCCAGTTTACATGTAAACTTAAAATTCTTTTGAATATTTTGGAGACCACCCAATATCAATCAGCCCCTGTATTCAATAACACACAAACTGAGTCTCAGAGAGGGAAGGGCACTGGTACAAGTTTATCAAGCTAATTAGTGAAAGAACCAGAGCCAAGACCCAGGGCTCCCAGTGCCTAGAATTAGGCTCTATCCACTTTCCCCCACTAATTCTGAGGCATCTTTAGAATATGTCAGCCTCTACATGGAAGCATTACTCTTCCCAGAGGAGCATGAGTAAGATGAGTAAGTCCTTCGGAGGTCAGTTTGTTGGGTAGGACTTTTTATGTTTAACTGCCAGAGATGGCTTTTACACTCTGTGGTGTGATTTTCAGATTCCACATAAGCCTCTGGGGCAAACTTTTGGATTCCTCCCTTTGGTTTTCTAGAGGCTTCTCAAAAGCAAACTGCCCACCAAGAAACCCACCTCAAAATTTCTCCTCTACCTCTTTTCTGTCTCTCAGGAAAAGGCACCACCATTTACATGGCCACTATAATTAGTTGAGGTTTTCTGGTTGCAACAATAGAAACTAACTGATTGAAGTAAAAAAGTAATACTTTTAAAGAAAGTCTTTGGGTAGCATACAAAATTAAGGAGGAAGAAACTGAAGCAGGAAGCTTTAAAAAAGACACAAATCAAGGCTGGATCTAGGATCAAGCCCAAGCCCAAGGTATCCAAATTCCCAAGAGGGAAAGACTGGCCTGGCTTAGGTCATGTAATCGTCCTCTTAGTCAAAGAAGACAAGAATGTGTGGATAACGGTTCCATGGAAACTATACTCAGTTGGGCAGGTAAGCAGCTGTGCTCTCGAAGAAAAACTGGGAAGCTGTTAGGTGAAAAAACAGGGGGATGACGAGAAGCCAAACAGCACCGAAGCATCTTGCCTCTGCTTCACACCGCAGCCTTTCAGTTCCTGAGTCCCATTAATTCTTCCTCATGATTATCACTTGATCTGTCCCTCTTTATCTTTGGATCTCCTGCTATTGTTCAGATCCTGGCTTCATGCATGGCCAATGCTCATACCTCTCCCCCCACCCCACCAAGTCTCTGTCTGGTTTCCTCCACCAATTCAGCCTTAGCCGTGATAATCAAGGGGTTTTTCTAAAATGCACACCTGACAATGCAATCCTGAACTTTGATTTATACCTCTATACCTCATCTCCCCCCACTCTGCCATCTCTCAGCATCCCTCCAGAGCATTCTTCCTGGCTCTTTCCTATCTGACTAGCCCAGAGTCAGCTGAGCTGTCCACTCCTCCAGGAAACCTTGCTGGTCCAATCTGTTGGATTCTCAAAGTCAGTGAACCTGTGTAATCCATTAAGGCAACATTTATTATAAAAAATTTCAAACATACAGAAGTATCTAATTCATTTTTGCATACTTGATGCCTAGAGGTACAAATACCTCTGTGATGGTTGACGAAGGACTAATTAACAAATATTTGAATGATCCACCCAATCAACTAGCTTATTTGACATTATTTCGCTGCAGTTTTACTTATTTTGATCAGTGTTACTCGACCTTTTGGGGGAGGATGATGAGACTATATTCTTCTAGAATCTCTGAGTGGGTTTTTTTTTTTAACTATACACATTCCCTGCCCCACACCTCCATTCTGATATGTTTGCTCCTATCTCATTGAAACTTAGCATTTGTGCTAGTCATTCTCCAGTGAATTTTCCAGATCGCTCTGCCCACTGACACCCTATTATCTTCACCAGAAGGCTGACCTCTATGGACTGTATCACCCGTATTCTCTTGGGTCTGCCAATGTAGGGAACTAGCCCAGAGATCTGGAGGAAAAACCAGGGCTTCCTCCATAAGGACAGCAGTTTGGCAGCGGCTGCCTTCCTTTACTGAAGGTCATAGTTCATGTTCTCCAGCCCTGGCCTCCAGCTGCCATTCCCATCCCCTTTTCTCTTTAGAGGGTAGGAATAGGAATGGCTTCCCACTATTCCTAAACCTTAGGGACTCCTCATCTCTTATTGATTCCTTAACCCTGCCTCACTTTTCTAAATAGTCCCTTTACTAACCCTTCTTCAAATGACTCTTTCAGGTTGTGTTGTCTGTTTCCTATCTGAGGCCCTGAAACTGAAACACTACCTCACTGAGCCATCAAGGCAGCTCTCTGAGGAGTATGTGAATGGGGAGGGGGAGGCAAAGAGGGTGAAAACTCTAATTTGAGATTAAGACTGTGATTCCTATTAAATCTTCCTGGGAGAGGGAAGAACTCACATATGTGAATTTCAGGTCACTTCTGGAGCACAGGATTAAGGAAAGGTACTATCAGCTGGACCCGGAAGGTTATTTTTTTTTTCTATGCAAATGATTCTTTTTCTCGCCCTTGAGAAAGAAAGAATAGTAAAAGTTTACTGCCAGTTAAACTATTGACCTTCTCCAAAGGGCAGGATCTACTCTGATTAGGTAAATGTTTGATGAATGAATACATAATTTTAAAATAAATAACTTAGCATGGAGAAGAAGGTAGAATAGAACCTTCCAAAATTCAGATCCCTCTGTAGTGGACAACTCTTACTAGATCTTCCACTCCAACTATGTGATTATAATTTAGAACTTTCTTGTTCTTACAGATCTCGCCTCGTCAAGACAGTGATTTTCTAGGGGTGAGCACATGACTGAGATAAGCCAATCTGGGTCTTCCCTGAATTTTTTCCAACTGGAACTGGAGATTCAGTCCCTCTGTGGTTGTAAAGCTTGAGCATGTGAGGAACTAAAATTAGTAGCCATATTTTCAGCTGTGTGGCCGAGTTGGTATTTGACCCATTTTCTGGAAGTATAAGAGGCATTCTAGCTTAATTTAGCAATTAACAGCGATTTACTGAGAACTTTATATATGCCTAGAAGACACAGCCCACAGCTGCCAACAATCCAATTAGGAAGATAAGATTAAGACACATGAAAGAAGATAAAAGATATGGTATATGATTAAATGCTAATTAATGTGAGTCAGATAGTAAGTGCTACAAAAATTCTAAAAAGGGAGAAATCACTTCAAGCTGGATTGGAAGTGCTGAGGAATGCCATTTGGCTTTGGAAGGATATATAGAATTGATGATCTCAATGGGAGGAAAAGGGTCTTCATCATAAGGAAAGCAAAGACAAGGAGACAGAAATAGAATGGTATATGAGTGTGAGGAAAGGGATTTGGGAATGTGGAATATAGGAGAATTTAGGGCAGATTTCTATTGGTCTGAGAGAAAATTTGAGTAAAAGCTTTGATCCTGATTTCCCCTTAGATGTGGGTTGGCCACCTTGCTTTAGAAGCTAGAGGGCTCTGTGCAGAGACAATGACTCTGATCTTTAGGGATTATATGGATTGGAATCCACAGAAAGGAACCATAAATGTGCCCCAGATCGACTTTGCCCTAGTCTGAAAGAACGGCAAATGAATTGGGGAGCTCTTATTTCTCCAAACTGGTGCATCAAGATAGTGACTCAGCCAGATGTGAGGTCAGGCTCCTACTCCTCAGTGCCAGAGTGCTGACCTGAGAAGCCTAGCAGACAGGTGAGTGCAATCATGGGTCTGTCCAAACTGTGCAATGAAGATTTGTCTCATATTTGAGCAGATCAAGAATTGTCACTGGGGAAATGGCTCTCCAATTTGAGGAGTATTAATCACCTAATTAACCAGAACACCTGCTCATAAAACTCATCCCACCCAGGGAACCAAATTAAACAAAGCATGAAGATGTGCCACACAGACTTGACGGTGGCATCTGCATTCTTGGCTGGCTTCCTTGGGCACTGGGGCTCACAAAACTCTCCAGCCAGCTGTTGGGACTGAAAGAAACTTTAGAATACCACCCTTGTTTAGCAAGCAGTAATTAGTGCCAACTCAAAGAAACTCCTCTTGCAACTTACCTGGCATCATTGATGCCCCTGATATGCTGGGTACTGTTTTGAGTGTTTCATGTATATTAACTCTCTAATCTTGATAACAACCAAATGAAGTCCCCTATTCTGGCAGAGGCTAGCTTGATGCTCACAGATACAGTTCTTTCTTGGAACACGGGAAGACTATATTTCCCAGCCTCCTTTACAGTTAAGTTGGGGCCATATGCTTCATTTTGACCAATGGAGCTTATGCAGAAGTGATGCATATCACTCCCGGACATGGCCTTTGAAACCCCTATAATCAGGCAGGTCTTCTGTCTTTGCCTGTTGGCTAGACAAATAGAGGGGATCCACTGAAGAATCACAGTGTCCTAAGAGGATGGTGGAGCCACAGAAAGGAAGACACTGGAATCTTTGAATCAACACATAGAAGGCAATGACCATACAGTCTTTAATAGAATAACCTAAGCCCCCCAACTAAGATTTGGAGGTTGTTTATCATTGTCATTGGCATTACTTGCCCAGGATGATATACCAATGCAATCTTGAAATTATATTTTCTCCAAATCACACAAGACAAATCTTAGGGAAAGCTGTTATCTATGTGGTATAATTTCAGAAACAACAGGAAATTCTCCCCTTCCCAAAATAAATACCTTTTCCTATTGGTCAATTAATGAAATGCTTTTAAATAGTAGCCCTAATTATCTGCCTTTTATTTATTATTTATTGATTCCACATGTGTTTACTGTATACTTTTTGGGTGAAGGTCACATTATAGTGAAGGCAAAGTAAAACATGATTGCTACTCATGGAGTCTTGTTTGAGCAATAGACGTAAAACAATCAATTAAGCAAGAGAATAAATATATGAATAAAAATTATAAAGTGTTGGGAAGAGAATCAACAGGGTGATATGATAAAGACTAATTGAGGCTGAAAAGGTCTCAGAAAAATGGCCATAGAAGGAGATTCAAAAGACAAGAAGAATCTGGCTATGATATAATAAGGTATGGAGAAGGGTGCCTGGGTGGTTCAGTCAGTTAAGCGTCCGACTTTGGCTCAGGTCATGATCTCTCAGTTTGTGAGTTCGAGCCCCGCGTTGGGCTCTGTGCTGACAGTTCGGAGCCTGGAGCCTGCTTCAGATTCTGTGTCTCCTTCCCTCTCTGCCCCTCCCATGCTCATGCTCTGTCTCTCAATAATAAATAAACATTAAATTTTTTTTTAAATAATAAGGTATGGAGTGGGATAGGTCACTACTCCAAGAGACAAAATGGCACATGCAAAAGCCCTGGTATGAGTGGGCTAGTTGGAGAAACATAAGAAAGGGCTCTGTAGATGGATCCTAGAACGTGAGGGAGACCCCTTCTGAGAAGGTCAGAATTATTTCTTCTTCCCCACTGTACTAAGCCTAGTCTATGTGAAGTACTACCATGAGTGGTAATACCACTATCATTTGGTATAATACTATCATTTGTGTGTATGAAGAGAAGTCTAATGTTTTGGACTAATCTGACCTGATGCAGAGTCAATTGCAATTCCAGGGATATTTGTAGATAAAGGGACTGACAAAAGGCATGTTAATTAGGGGATTTGTAGCAAAGCTATTTTGTATAGGCAGCATCATATTTTCTTTTTTCCACAGCTTTTAAGTTTTCAATATGGCTAGGGGATAAGGGGTGGAGTTGATGAAAAACACTAGAGTAGGAGGTTAAGGACCTTCTAACCCACTCTTGGAACTACCACCTTAATGAGTGATTACTCAGTCTTGGGTGAGGAGTGTGAATTTCTGTAAAATACTTTATTTCCCAAGTTTAGCTAATGGTATCACAATCTACCCAGATGGCCAAGTCAAAAACCTAAACATCATCTTTAACTTTCCCCTTTTAATCCTCTAATTCACCCTATCCATCAGTTCACCAAGACCAAGACCTGTTGACTCCTCAACTTCAAACACTGTGAGATCCTACTCCAAATGTTCCATCTCCTTGGATTTGTTCTGGCCATAAAGGCCTCTCACCCAGGCCCTTCAACCCACTTACTTCACTGCTCACCACCTCCAGTCACATTCCAGATACTTAGAGGCATTTCCATTACTTACAAAGTAGTCTAAAGTATGTACATGGTAAAGAAGGGTCTTTGTCAATCAACCTTGTCTCTGCCTTTGTCTCTTGCTTCTTTTTTTTTCACAAATCCTTCTTCCCACCTTAAGCTGAGCCATAGAGAATTAAAATTTCCTGAGTGCGTTGAGGCACCTGGATGGCTCAGTTGGTTAAACGTCCGACTTCAGCTTAGGTCACGATCTTGTGGTTTGTGAGTTCGAGCCCCGTGTCGGGCTCTGTGCTGACAGCTTGGAGCCTGCAGCCTGCTTCAGATTCTGTGTCTCCCCATCTCTCAGCTCCTCCCATGCTCATGCTCTGTCTCTCTCTGTCTCTCAATAATAAACATTAAAAATAATTTCCTGAAAGTGTTGAGGTGTTTCCATCTGTCAAGTTACCTCATGTTCTTCACACTTTATGCAATGCCCTGGCCCACCTCCTCTGGTGAAACTGTCCTGGTCTTTTGCCATGCAGCTCAAGCCTCTCCACCTCTGTGAAGCATTTTATACTTTCCTCCATTAATACCCTCCTTATATTAGAGATTTTTTCATTCGATTTGTGGCTGTAGAAATCTCTATTCTATACTCCTTACACTAATGTAATTATCTATTTACGAATAATACTCCCTGCCCAACTAGATTGTAGGTCTCTTGACAGATGGAATGTAATTGATTGAACTTCTTGAGAGAGCTGTCTGTCCTCACTGTGTCTGATTCCTCTCTTATTCTTTCTTCAGTACACCCCTTTCAGAATTTCTCCCCAACAGTGAAACTGTTGTTTTCAAAGACCTCTCCATTTTTCTAATTAATTAAGCCAAAAGTCTTAGAGTCATCCTTAATTTCCCCGTTCTTTTCATACACAACATCCAAGTAATCAGCAATTCCTATATTTTTTCTTCAAGTCCAGAATTCAATCATTTTGTTTCATGTCTATCATTACAACAAATGACTGTCACTTCTCATCTGGATCCTAGCAGTCATCTCCTAACTCCTTGCCTCTACTACCCCCCACCTTCTATAGCCAACCTTTAACTCAGCAGCCCCACATTATTGAAATATACATCTGATCATGTAATTCTTATGATCCAAAGCTTCCTATAGAGACTTCTGCTTCTAGCTGTAGGGAATAACAAAAACTAGGTTCACCTTTCTACCTGAAGCATGTAGAAAAGTGGGCACAAATATATATAAAAAAGATGATTTTCAAACGTTGGAAAATAGGAGGTATACGACTGCTCCCTGAAATGTGAAACAAATGAGGTAAGTTGTACAATTATGCCACCTTACTTCCAAGAGATCATTTCTAGGCTGCAGTCCAAGGATGCGAACTCAGCATTCTAAGTTGAGGAGACAGAGACTGGAAAGACAACTGTGTCTAGACTTGTAACACTGTGTACCTAAGAGGTGGGTACTGAACAGAAGAGAATTCTAGAATCTATTGAGATGTTCCTTTGAGTCTTTCACTGAGTATTTGTGAGAGAAAAATACAGGAGGCTGAGGAAAGAACCACCTGACAGGAATAGGCTGAATCATTCCCACAGTTCACACAATACTGGGAATAGTTAGTGTTTCCACCAGCCACAGTGAAAGACCCTCATAATAACATAAGGCATTGAATAGAAACCTCAGAAGAGTATTGCTTTTGCAGTGGAGCTAAAGATATCTTGGACCTACCTTAAGAAAAGCTTAAAAACAAGTTGCAAAAGACTCCAACTGATTTTTTGTAACTTAACTGTGACAAGAACATAGTCCCACACTGTTTAAAGATATACAAGAGCACCAAACAATGTAAATTTCATATGACTGCCATCAAGTCAAAAATCACCAGCAATGCAAAGAAGCCTGAAAATATGCCTTATGAAAAAAGAAAAAAGAAGAAGAAAAGAAAACCAGTACAGACACATAAATGGTAGTAATGATGTAGTTAATAGACAAGGATATTAAAACAGCTATTATAAACATAATTTGTATATTTAGGAACTAGAAAAAATGGAAGATACAAAAAGAAGCAAATGGAATTTCTAGAAATGCAAAATAGAATATTTAACATGTAAATGCACTGGATGGTATTGGCAGCAGGTAAAATTCACCAAAATGTCTTGTACCCAAAATTTATTTAAAAAAAAAGAAAACTCTTACAACTCCATAATTAAAAGACAAATAGCCAAATTAAAAATAAACCAAAGACTTGAAGAGACACTTCATCAAAGAAGGTAGATGAAGAGATATAAAAAACAAGTAGACACATGGAAAGATGCTCAAAATCAATCATAAGAGAAATGCAAACTAAAATCTCAAAGAGATACCACTATATAGCCACTAGAATGGCCAACATTAAAAAGATTGGAATTACTAAGCCTTGAAAAGGACATAGAGAAACTGGAGCTCCCATTCAGTGCTAATAGGAATAAAAATGGTACAACTTTGGATAGTAGCTTGGCAGTTTCTTAAAAGTTAAACACACACTTATCATATGACCTAGTAATTTTGCTTCTAAATGCCTACCAAAGAGAAAGGGAAATATATGTCTACACAGTCTTATATAGCAATATTACTCATAATAGCTCAAAACTGGAAACCATCCATATGTCTATCATTGATGATGGGATAAAAACTAAAACTAAAAATGATACATCCATTTGATGGAATATTACTCCCCAATTAAAAAGAGTGAAGTGGCTGGGTATCTCAGTCAGTTAAGCATCTGACCCTTGGTTTTGGCTCAGGTCATGATCTCAACAGTGGTGGGATCGAGCCCTATCAGGCTCTGTGCTGGCATGGGGCCTGCTTGGGATTCTCTCTCTCTCCCTCTTTCTCTTTCTCTCCCTCTCACCCATATGTGAGTGCTGTATCTCTCTCTCTCTTTCAAAATAAATAAATATATGTTTAAAAAAGAAACAAACTCCTGATACATGCAATGATGTGGGTACAGCTCACGCAGCTCAGAAGCATAATGTTAATTGTAATAAGGCAGATACAAATACAAGACTACATATTGTGTGAATCAATTTAATTAAATATGAAGAAAAGGAAAGCTATAGGTATAGAAAGCAAATCAGTGGTTTCCTAGAACTGGGGATGGGGTAGGGTGGGCAGTGGAAATTAACTGCTAACAGGTATAAGAGAACTTTTGGGGTCAATGGAATTGTTCTAAGATTGGATTTTGGTGATAGTCACTCAATTATATAAGTTTACTAAAACTCAAAAAATCAACTGAACTTAAAAAATTTATTGTATTTAAATTATACGTCAATAAATCTGCTAAAAGACAATTGTTTAAAGTAAAATAACAACAATGTATCAATGAGTTTATAATATATGCAAAAATAAAGGATATGAAAATAATAGCAAAAAGGACAGGAGGAAAGTAGCCGAAGTATACTCTTGTAAGATTACTCCACTATAGGGAACATGGTATAATATTATTAGAGAGTAGAAGACAAACTATGAAAATTTGAAATATGTGTTGTAAACAATATTTTAGGGAAACTATCAAAAAGTAAAGCAAAAGCATATAGCAAAAGGGCAGAAGAAATAAAATGATAAAAAATTCTCACTATATCTAAAGTAAGAAAATAGGAAAAAAGGCAAGAAAGAACAGATAGGGGGTGACTGGATGGCTCAGTTGGTTAAGCTTCCAACTTCACAGTTTATGGGTTCCCGCCCCCGCACTGGGCTCTGTGCTGACAGCTCAGAGCCTGGAGCCTGCTTCAGATTCTGCGTCTCCCTCTCTCACTACTCCTCCCCTGCTCATGCTCGCTTGCTCGCTCTCTCTCTCTCTCTTAAAAATAAATAAACATTAAAAAAATTAAAGAACAGAGGGGACAAATATTAAACAAATAGCAAGATGGTAGACTTAAACCCATGTGGTAGTAATTTCATCAGATATAAATGGTCTAAACAATTCAGTTTAAAGCCAGCGACTTATGGGATTTGTTTAAACAAAGCAAGACCCAACTGAATGATATCTATAATAAATCCTCTTTAAATATAAAGACTCGGGGCACCTGGGTGGCTCAGTCAGTTGAGTGTCCGACTTCGGCTCAGGTCATGATCTCGCAGTTCGTGTGTTCAAGCCAGGTACAGCCCTGCTGTGCTGACAGCTTGGAGCCTGGAGCCTGCTTCGGATTCTGTGTCTCCTTCTATCTCTACCCCTCCCCCACTTGTGCCCTCTCTCTGTCTCTCAAAAATAAATAAATGTAAATAAATAAATAAATAAATAAATAGACTAAAAGATGGTGACAATAACAGGATGGAAAAGAATGCAGCATGAAAACACTAGTCAAAGAAAGCTAGAGTAGCTATATTATTATTAGACAAAGTAGAATTTAAATAAACATTGCTTCCCCAGATAAAGAGGAGATGTTTTATAATGATAAAGGGGTCAGTTCACCAAGAGAACATAACAATCCTAAATGTGGATGTACCCAACAAGAGAGCTTCAAAACACATAAAAACAAAACCTAGTAGACCTAAAAAAAAAAAAAAAAAAAAAAAGAGTAGCCCAATCCATAATTATGCTATGGCTATCAACACTCTTATCTCAATAATTGCTACAAGTGGACAAAAAATCACTAAAGACATTTAAAAATTAAAAAAAAAAAAAACACTAGTAACCAAATAAGACTCATTGACATTTAGAGAACTCTCCACCCAAAAACAGCAGAATACACATTATTTTCAAATCCACTTGGAACATTCACTATGATAAACCATAGTCTAGACTATAAAATAAGGTTCAATAATTTTTAAAGGATTAAAATTGTAAAAAAAATATTATCTGACTACATTAGAACTAAAATTGAAATCAAAGACACACAAAAATCATTTAAAATGTTGAAAATTAAACATCACTCTTGTAAATAAACCATGGTCAAAGAAGAAATCACAAGAGAAATTAGAAAATATTTTTAATTTAATGAAAATGAAAATACAACATGTGAACATTTGTGGAATGAAGCTAAAGCAGTGTCTGAAGGGAATGTTTTGGTATTAGATAAAAAGGAAGGACGAAAATCAATAACCTAATTTTCTACTTTAAGAAACTAGATGAAGAAGAGCATGTCAAACACAAAGTAAAGAGGAGGAAAGAATAATGAAGAGCAGAAATCACTAAAAGTGAAACAGAGATGCAATGGAGAAAACCAATGAAATCAAAATTTGTGCTTTGAAAAGACAAATAAAATTGGAAATCTCTAGAAAGATTAATCATAAAAAAGAGAAGACATAAATGATTAATATCAGGAATGAAACAGGAGACATTTCTACAAAGACAACTAACATTAAAGGAAGAATAATAGAATATTATGAAAAGCTTTATGCCAAACATTTGATAATTTAGATGGAATGGACAAATTTCTTGAAAGACACAAACTACAAAAGCTCAAGAAGAAATAACCAAACCAACCCTATATCTACTAAACTTTGAATTCATAGTTTGAAAACCTTCCCACAAAAAGAAACCAGGTTATAGTCTCCCTGGCAAAAATGACCAATTTTACACAAAGTCATCAAGAAAATAGAAGAGAACACTTTCCAACTTGTTAATGAGGTCAGAATTACCATGATACCAAAACTAGACAAAGACATTATAAAAAATAAAAATTATATACCAATACCCATCATAAATATTTAAAAATTTAACAAAATACTAGAAAATGGAATTCGGTATTTAATAAGATAATACATTATGACCAACTGAAGTTTACCTCAAGTATGAAAAGTTGGTTCAGTGCTTGAAAATTAATCCGTGTCATTTATTACATTAACAGAGTATAAAAAAGAAAAAGCATATGATCATCTAGATAGATGGAGAAAAAGCATTTGACAAAATTTCACATGTATTCATGACAAAATTCTCAGAAATTAGGAAAGAGGAAACTTCCTTAGCCTGATAAGGGGCATCTAGAAATAAACTAGTTAGCTAAGATGAAAATGAATGTGTTCCTCCTAAAATTAGGAACAAGGGAAGAATGTCTGATTCACCACTCATTTTCAATACTATGTTGGGGATCCTAGCCAATGCAGTAATATGAAAAAATGTAAAAAGGCATGTAGATGTGAAAGGAAGGCATAAACTTACATTTATATAAATGACAACATGATTGTCTACATAAGAAATCCTAAAGAATCTGCTTATAAGTGAGTTTAGTAAGGTTGCAGGATATATGGTCAATATATGAAAATCAATTGTTTCATCAGACACTGGCAAGAATAACCAGAAACTAAAATTACAAAAACAGTACCATTTATAATAGCATTAAAAAACATGAAATACTTAGAGGCAAAACTAACTAAATATGTACAGGATTTAAATGCTGGAAATGACAAAATGTTGATTAGTGAAATCAAGAGGAAGTTATCTATGGATAGCTATACCTGTGCTCATGGATTGGAAAATTCAACATTGTTAGGATATCAATTCTCTTCAAATTGATCTATTCACTCAAAGCAATCCCAATCAAAATCTCAGCATGATTTTTTCTGTAGAAATTTATAGGTTAATTCTAAAATTTATATAGAAAAACAAAGGAACTAAAATAGCTAAATAGGTAATTTTGAATACAAAGAATAAAGTTGGAGGATTCAAATAACCTGATCTGAAGATTTACTATAAGGATATAATAATCAAGACAGTGTGGTATTAGATAAAAGAGAGACACAGAGATCAAGGGAATAGAATCAAGAGTTCAGAAATAGACCCACATATATATATATGGTCACTGATCTTCAACCAAAGTGCCAAGATAATTCAACAGACAAAAGATCATCTTTTCAGCAATGGGTACTGGAACAATTGGCTATCTATATGCTAAATAAGGAAATAACCTTGATCTTTTCCTGCACTATGTACAAAATTAACTTGAAATGGTCTATATCTAAATGCCAGTGTTAAATGTATAAAAACTTCTAGAAGATGACATAGGATAAAATCCTTTTGAGCTTGAATTAGGCAAAAAGTTCTTAGATAATATACTTAGAGCACAGACCACAACAGAAAGAAAATGATAAGTTGAACTTAATCAAAATTAAAAACATCTCTTCTTTGAAAGATATGGTGACATAAATAAAAAAGATAAGCAACATATATCTCATAATGGGTTCATGTCCAGAATATATAAAGCACCTCTCAAAATTCAGTAAGACAAGAAAGCAAAAACTGGGTAAAAGCTTTACTACAGAAGACATATAGATGACAAACTCATGAAAAGAAACACATCATTAGTTACTGAGGAAATGGAAATTAAAATCATATTGAGATACCACCACATACCCATAAGAATAGCTAAAACTGAAAAGTGCTATTGAGAATAGGACATCTGGAAGCCTTATACACATTATTCATGGGAATGCGAAAGGTAAGGTCTTTGGCACTTTCTAGTAAAGTAATGCATTCATCACTTACTATGTGACCCAGAATTCCCACCCCTCATATTTTAACCAAGAAAATTGAAAACCTATATCCACAAAAGATCTGTATGTAAATGTTTATGGAAACTTTATGTATAATAAACAATAGAAGCAACTCAAATGCTCATCTACTGCTAAATGGATAACTAATTTGTGGTACGTTAATGTAATAGAATATAATTTAGGAATAAAAAATAAAGCATCAATACAGGCGAAAAAAAATAGGTGACTCTCAAAAAAGCACTATGCCAGAGAAAGAAGGTACAAAACTTACATACTTTATGATTATATTTGTATGATATTTTGAAAAGGCAAAAAACAGATCAGAAACCAGGTCACTGATTACTAGGTGAGGGGAGATAATTGACTACAAATAGTCACAAATAAACTTTTCTCAGTAATAGAAATGGGTCTAACATAGTAATGGTTTGCGTTACAGGACTATGCACATTTGTCAAAACTCACTGCACTACACTCTTAAAAAGGGAATATTTTATTGTCTATAAATATCTCAATAAACCTGATCCCCCAAAATTACATGTAAGCCTCAGTTTCTTCATTTATACATTTGTAGCCACTGTTATGATTTTTTTTAATGATCCTTTTCCATGGAAATATCATTCTGGTTCTGATTTCTAAGTCAATGCTCTGATTACTATTTGCCATTTTGTGTCATTGAAATAAAATTAAAATATACTTATGACAAGCATCTTTCATTATGCTTCATATGTACTAGTAAATTGTGCAATACTTAAATGAGTATGATATTTAATAAAAGAGGAAGTGAAAGTCAATCTTTTCAGGGTCCAAGCAGATACGCTAGACTCCAAACTATAGTGGGAATATTTTGCTTTTAGAATTCACACCCTGACCTCTTTTCTTAGTTTGCATTGGAATGTTGATTGGGTTGAAGGAAGAATTTCTCAGAAATGTTTGTATTTATTTCTCATGGCCTAGGAGGTATCAGAGTTCTGACATACAGCAGTACAACATGTAAATGCATCTTCATAGCTGACATAATTATGCTCAGAGTAATTTAATCCATTTTGTGTTTTCCTCCATTTCCTCTGGAGGTGGGGGTATTCCTTCATTTGGCCTCAGAACTCAGCCTGTGTTTATGTCCTATTACAAGTCTAACAGGAATTCTTGTTGCTTGACCTTTGTGTCTGCTGCCTTCACAGATTTTCTCCCCCAACCATCCTGGGGTATCCCATTGTATGGGCCCAATTTCTAGTCATTCATTGTAACTGGAGACAGACTCCTTAAACCTACCCATAGCTAAATTTTCTATACCAGACCTATCTTCAAACTGCACCACCATGATCATTATTTTGCTTTTTAATAAAAAATATAACAATTACAATAATTATAATAATATGTCAATCATTACCATTCATTGGTAATTTGGCTCAGGAAAATACTAAACACCTATAATTCCCCCTCAGAACAACATGTGACATAGGTAATGTCCCTATTTTACAATCAGGAATTGAGGCACAGAGCAAACCAATGGCATTTCCTGGGCCACACAGCCTGTGACTTGCAGATCTGGGCTCCAGCACCTATATTTGTTGTCCAAAACCTATATTCTTCCCTGGGTGAGAAGGATCAAGAGTTCACCCTGCCTATCAGCAAGAATATGTTGGCCCAGGGGTAAATTTAGGCCAAACTTTTGAAAAGAGAGAAAGAAATGAGACTTCCAAAAAAAAAAAAAAAACAAACTTGGCAAAACTTTCCTTTTAAGCCATTGACAACCTTTAGATCTCCTCTTTTATTATAACAGAGCCAATCTCCAGAGAGCTGCTTTTCCTTGATTGCTGGTAGGCAAATCGTGGGGGCGAGTTGGTAATTATGCACCCATATGACCACTTCCTTATATTCAACCCATGGCAGACATCACTAATCAATCACAGCAACCTTCCACAGAGTTCCTAAGTGGCTTTCCAATCATTCCCGTTATTCTGCTGAGGAAGCTTCCATCAACTGCTTTTCAATGGTAGAGAAGAATCATTTTCCATCCCTGTCTTAGCTGAGCTTGTTTGGCTTGTGTATTGATTCTTCCCTTCTACAGGTGAAAGCACAAACAGAGGTGGCAGATGAATTGCAAAGGTGTCATCTAGTGACCGACCAGTCTGCTTTGGAATCTCTCTTCTGAGAGACCATATACACAGAAAGCTACAGCTGCTCTTAAGATTTGTCAGCCCCAGAACACTGAGGCAGCACCTTCAGTGGCCACAATTTTATGCATCTAGTTGTACACTTATAACGCGAAAAGGTAGGCAATAATTTAACTGTACCTGAGAAGGATAAAATCTAGAGCAGCCGTTCTCAACCCAGGCCACACACTAGACATCCTGGAAAAACTTTAAACTATATGTATTCCCAAACACCATTGTAGCTAATTTCACATCTAGATATACATCCTAAAGAATTTGACAATTCCACACTTAGTGTAAAAAGATGCTAATATAGCATTTCTCACAAATGTAAATTATTAGGAGAACCTAAATGTCTACCATCACGATATCGCGGTCTGTGAGTTCGAGCCCCGCGTCAGGCTCTGGGCTGATGGCTCAGAGCCTGGAGCCTGTTTCCGATTCTGTGTCTCCCTCTCTCTCTGCCCCTCCCCCGTTCATGCTCTGTCTCTCTCTGTCCCAAAAAAAATAAATAAACGTTGAAAAAAAAAATTTAAAAAAAAATGTCTACCAAAATAATGGTTAAATAAATTGTGATTATATATACAGTGAAAAATATGCAGCTGTTTGAATCAATGAGAGTATTGTGTATCAACATAAATATACAACACAATTCAGTAAAAAATGAAGTTCAAAAATGACATGTGAAGAATTATGCCATATGTATAAAGCTTAACACAAGCAAATTTAATACTAAATTTTCTTTATTGACACATTTATATGAATGAAGTCATTAGAAAATCAGTAGAAATGTAAACACTAAATTCTGGATAGTAGTGACTTACGGTGAAGAAGGGAGGGCAATGGAATAAGAATTTTCAACTCTACTTGTGATATTTTATTTCTTTGGAAAATTATAAACCAAATATAGCTAAATATTAAGATCTAGTAAAGATGATGAGGCAGTTAAAGAATGTTTGTTTATATTAATTTCCAACTTTTACATATGCTAAAGTATTTCAACATAAAATCACTTTTCTGCCATTAAGATAATCAAATGAGAGGTATGAAAAATCATTAGCACACTGCTCTATAATTGGTACTAGATAATTAGTGATTAAATGGTAGGTACCTTTATTATAAACTCACCAATTATTCTTAAATATGCTCAAATACATTCATAATAATAAATTTTAATAACATATTTGAAGCAATTTAAGTGTCCAATAATGAACTGTTGTATAAAATATAGTCATTCACATGAATGTACACATGAAAAATATGCAACCAGTGAGACAATGGCTTTGAAGATTAACATTATAGAAAATGTTTAATATATAATATTAAAGAAACAATATGTAATGTATATGTGATATCTAATTAGGAGTAGATTGGAATACACATTGACATAAATAAAAGCATAACACTAGAGAAGTGGTAGAATTATGGGCGATGTATCTTTTTTCCTCTCTCTGCAATTTTTTGTTCCAATTTCCTTAGATTTAAAAAATTCAGATATCAAATGGAGTTCATACTTTTCTAGGTAGCATCTAAAGAAAAAAGTGCTACATGATTCATCTTCTCCAAACTGAGAGCCTGAGAGCAAGAAGCAGATACAGACAGTAGATTTGATGATGATAACTGTAAGTTTTTGAACATTGGCTTTTGATATACTATTGTGCAATTCATGAATTCTTATCTCCAATATAACTGAGGCTCAAAGATATATGTGATTTTCACATCCTCTCTGTTCTCAAACCACCAAGAGTCTCTCTCCTTTTCTCTGTCTTGTTTTTCCCCTTTTCACTTCCTTCTTCTCCACTTCCGTAGTCTCTGTGTCTGAACAGAGCTTCCTACATCATTGAGAAAACTAAAGCAACCACAAGAGAATTTCTACTTCTATAGATCCCACCACCACATCTAGCCACCTGCTACAATTCCCATCCAAAGATTTCTCTTTGCCTTCTCACCTGTGTGTGAAGCATCCACGTTCCCATCTAAAGCTAACCCCTCCACCTGTGCACCAGATCCTAACCCCTCTCTTCTATGATCATTCTAGCAATTCTCCCCTCTTCCTTCTATATAATTAAGTTTTTCTACCAGGCCTTTCCCTCAGCACAAAACATGTTTTGCCTCCCATTAAAAAAGAAAATTCTCTTTGACCCCACTTCAACATCCATCACCAACTTTGCTCCAATTTGAAAGGAAGTTTTCTATTGCCACCAGTTGCCACCAGTGTTCCTCCTCCATCACTCCACTAAAAAACCCTTGCCAAGGTCAACAATGAGCTCCATGTGTTTCTGAATCCATGGTCAATTCTAAGTCTTCAGTCATCCTTTTGATCTATTTCACAGAGTTAATCATTCTCTTAATACATTTTTTTCTCATTACACTTAGCTGCTTTTCCTCCTTCCTTGCTGAATAATCTCCTTCAGTGTTCTCTGCTTTGTCTTCTCCCCAACCTATTCATGTTCACAGGCTTCAGAACTCAGTCCTTGCATCTCTTCTTTTTCTTTACAAATTCCCTCAGTGATCTTATCTGATTTCAAGACTTTAAACACTATCTCTATACTTATGGCTCTCAAATGTGTATCTTTATCCTAGATTCTATATTTGAATATCCAACTGTCTATTCAACATTTCTACTTGGATGCTTAATGGAAATCTCAAACTTAGCAAATTCAAAACTGAATTTTTGGTCTTTCCTCTCAAACTTTCTGTTTATTGCCTTCCCCATCTCAGTGGATGGCAACTTCATCCTCCCAGGCTCTCAGTCCAAAAACTTTATAATCATCCCTGATTCCTTTCCTTTTCTCGCCCCATATTTAATATATAAGAAAATCCTGTCAGTTTAATTTTCAAAATACATTCAGATTCTGGCTAATTCTCACCACTTCCATGACCCTTCTCCAAGCCATGATCACATTTTTCTTTGGGTATTGCAATAGTCCCTTAATTGGGCTGTTTCTATCATTGCTGTCCACAATACCTCAAGGACACCCCAATTCACTCAAAGCCAAAGTCCTTGTAACGTCTTAAATTCTACATAGTCAGACACATACCCCCATTACATCCATGACCTCCTTCCTTATTATTCCCTGCTTTGTTCATTTCACTCCAGCCCCACTGACTTCCTTCCTGTTTGTTGAATATGCCAGACACTGTTAAACCTTGCTTTGCTCCACATTTTCCCTTAGCCTAGAGCAAACTTCCTGTATATATCCCCTTGTCTCACCCTTTCCCCTTTCATGTCTTTGCTCATATATGACTATTCAATGAGTCCTATGCTGACCATGTTATTTTATATAGCCATCTACTTCCATTCCCTCCTACCTATTCTCGGGACTCCTCCTTGCCCTGCCTTATTTTTTTTTTTTTCCTTTTTTTGCCAAGAACTTACCTTTTTTTTTTTTTTCAGTATAAGTCACTCAGTTTTTCATGTTTATTATTTATTGACTACCTCCTGTGATAGAATATGAGCTTCCTGAGGGAAGGACCCTCTACTTTGTTTAGTGATATAACCCAGGATTAAGAACAGAGCCTGGAATGTAGTAGATATTCAAAACAGTATCACTGAATGAATAAACTAATAAGCAAATTGCCTAATTTCACATGGTATGTTAAAGAGGTGGGTCTCTCTGACTCCAAGCTTTTCCATTCAACCCATGCTAGCTAATATAAGTTATTCATATGCTTGGGGAAAACCATTTATTGAAGTAAAATTTTAAAAAGCATGTTGTATTTCTGTGTGTTAACTAAAATTTAAATAAATAAAAAAAGTCAAAAGATCATTTGAGACCTCTGCTCTCCTCCCAAATGTGCCTTGAGGAAGTCTCCTACCATCTTTAATTCTGGGTTTAGGCTTCATGATTCTGAAGGTAGATCCTTGTAGCTACATCACATATGTAGGAAGGAACATATTATACTATACTGACCATTTATCTCTGAACTACAGGTATGTGAGAATAGTTGTCCATGAGGTGGGGTATAAGCCACAAAATATCTTATGGTGACTGGAATGAGAGATTGCCTTTCCAATCTTAGACCCATGAGACACTAAACTTTAGTGAGAAAAGCCTTGAACTCAATAAAGAAAGCATGCTAGTACCTTATAGTGCAGACTTTGAATCAATCAGACTTGGATTAGAGACCCAGCCTTTCCATTTTCTGGCTGTGTAACCTAAGAAAAATGACTTAATAAATAAGAGTTTCGTTTTCCTTATCTATGAAAAAGGATTCTGGCATTATCTCTTACATTGGACAGCTATAAAAGATGAATTCTATGATATAGGCAAAACTTAGTACAATAACACATGGTACACTCAATAGATGTTGGGGTGCTGGTTTATACTGTTAGTATTTGCCATTTGTTATAGTGTGATGTTAGTTGTAGAGTTTTGTAGATGTATTTTTACTAAAAGACTGAATGCTTTCTCAAGAATAAAGTGAAGATATCTATTCTCATGAATTCTATTCAACATCATATTAGAGGTACTAGCCAGTTCCAGAAACAAGAAAAAAAGCTTCTACATTAAAAAATTAGAAACAAAAATGTCTACATTCACCAATAACATGATTGCCATATAGAAAATCTCAATCTCCAAAAATCTACCAGTAGTAACATGTTATAGGATAGAGGATCCAAAAATAATTTTTTCTATTAGAAAAATAGCAATGAAAAATTAGAATTTCAAACAGCAGGGTAATTTATAATATTACCAAAAATAATGAAGTAAGTAGATGTACATCTAATAAAATTTGTACAAGAACTGTATGCTAAAGTTACAAAATATTGAAGAAACAATTTTAAACAATTTTAAAGACTTAAATACATCAGAATTTTAGATGGATAAACACAATATTCTACAGATGTAAATCTGTATATAGATTTAAGATAATCTTTTTTTAAAGAATTTTATTTTATTTTATTTTATTTTTTTCCTTCATTTATTTTTTTTAATGAAATTTATTGACAAATTGGTTTCCATACAACACCCATACAACACCCAAAAGGTGCCCTCCTCAATACCCATCACCCACCCTCCCCTCCCTCCCACCCCCCATCAACCCTCAGTTTGTTCTCAGTTTTTAACAGTCTCTTATGCTTTGGCTCTCTCCCATTCTAACCTCTTTTTTTTTTCCTTCCCTTCCCCCATGGGTTCCTGTTAAGTTTCTCAGGATCCACATAAGAGTGAAACCA
This sequence comes from Prionailurus viverrinus, assembly GCF_022837055.1. Taxonomy (NCBI): domain Eukaryota; kingdom Metazoa; phylum Chordata; class Mammalia; order Carnivora; family Felidae; genus Prionailurus; species Prionailurus viverrinus. The sequence continues at coordinate 180,744,817 of NC_062561.1, read as the reverse complement.
TATGGTATCTGTCTTTCTCTGTATGGCTTATTTCACTTAGCATCACACTCTCCAGTTCCATCCACGTTGCTACAAAAGGCCATATTTCATTTTTTCTCATTGCCACGTAATATTCCATTGTGTATATAAACCACAATTTCTTTATCCATTCATCAGTTGATGGACATTTAGGCTCTTTCCATAATTTGGCTATTGTTGAGAGTGCTGCTATGAACATTGGGGTACAAGTGGCCCTATGCATCAGTACTCCTGTATCCCTTGGATAAATTCCTAGCAGTGCTATTGCTGGGTCATAGGGTAGGTCTATTTTTAATTTTCTGAGGAACCTCCACACTGCTTTCCAGAGCGGCTGCACCAGTTTGCATTCCCACCAACAGTGCAAGAGGGTTCCCGTTTCTCCACATCCTCTCCAGCATCTATAGTCTCCTGATTTGTTCATTTTGGCCACTCTGACTGGCGTGAGGTGATACCTGAGTGTGGTTTTGATTTGTATTTCCCTGATAAGGAGCGACGCTGAACATCTTTTCATGTGCCTGTTGGCCATCTGGATGTCTTCTTTAGAGAAGTGTCTATTCATGTTTTCTGCCCATTTCTTCACTGGGTTATTTGTTTTTCGGGTGTGGAGTTTGGTGAGCTCTTTATAGATTTTGGATACTAGCCCTTTGTCCGATATGTCATTTGCGAATATCTTTTCCCATTCCGTTGGTTGCCTTTTAGTTTTGTTGGTTGTTTCCTTTGCTGTGCAGAAGCTTTTTATCTTCATAAGGTCCCAGGAATTCACTTTTGCTTTTAATTCCCTTGCCTTTGGGGATGTGTCGAGTAGGAGATTGCTACGGCTGAGGTCAGAGAGGTCTTTTCCTGCTTTCTCCTCAAGGTTTTGATGGTTTCCTGTCTCACATTTAGGTCCTTTATCCATTTTGAGTTTATTTTTGTGAATGGTGTGAGAAAGTGGTCTAGTTTCAACCTTCTGCATGTTGCTGTCCAGTTCTCCCAGCACCATTTGTTAAAGAGGCTGTCTTTTTTCCATTGGATGTTCTTTCCTGCTTTGTCAAAGATGAGTTGGCCATACGTTTGTGGGTCTAGTTCTGGGGTTTCTATTCTATTCCATTGGTCTGTGTGTCTGTTTTGGTGCCAATACCATGCTGTCTTGATGATGACAGCTTTGTAGTAGAGGCTAAAGTCTGGGATTGTGATGCCTCCTGCTTTGGTCTTCTTCTTCAAAATTCCTTTGGCTATTCGGGGCCTTTTGTGGTTCCATATGAATTTTAGGATTGCTTGTTCTAGTTTCGAGAAGAATGCTGGTGCAATTTTGATTGGGATTGCATTGAACGTGTAGATAGCTTTGGGTAGTATTGACATTTTGACAATATTTATTTTTCCAATCCATGAGCAGGGAATGTCTTTCCATTTCTTTAAATCTTCTTCAATTTCCTTCCTAAGCTTTCTATAGTTTTCAGCATACAGATCCTTTACATCTTTGGTTAGATTTATTCCTAGGTATTTTATGCTTCTTGGTGCAATTATGAATGGGATCAGTTTCTTTACTTGTCTTTCTGTTGCTTCATTGTTAGTGTATAAGAATGCAACTGATTTCTGTACATTGATTTTGTATCCTGCAACTTTGCTGAATTCATGTATCAGTTCTAGCAGACTTTTGGTGGAGTCTATCGGATTTTCCATGTATAATATCATGTCATCTGCAAAAAGCGAAAGCTTGACTTCATCTTTGCCAATTTTGATGCCTTTGATTTCCTTTTGTTGTCTGATTGCTGATGCTAGAACTTCCAGCACTATGTTAAACAACAGCGGTGAGAGTGGGCATCCCTATCGTGTTCCTGATCTCAGGGAAAAAGCTCTCAGTTTTTCCCCGTTGAGGATGATGTTAGCTGTGGGCTTTTCATAAATGGCTTTTATGATCTTTAAGTATGTTCCTTCTATCCCGGATTTAAGATAATCTTAACCGACATTCTGGTAGAAATTGACAAATTGCATCTAAAATTTATTTGTAAAGGCAAAAAAAAAAAAAAACTAGGATAGGCAAAAAAATTAGAAAAAGAACAAAGTTGGAGACTTAGACCACCTGATTTCAGAACTCAGTGTCAAGCTATAGTATTTAAGACAGCGTGGTATTGGTGAAAAAGTAGACATATAGGTTGATAGTATAGAGACAGTGTCCAGAAAAAGATCCATACATATATACACAATAGATTTTAACAAAGGCACAAAGGTAATTCAGTAGAAAATGATGGTCTTTTCAACAATTTTTGATGGAATAATTGGACATCCCCATGAAAGAAAACAAAATAAAAAACAAAAGCCCTCCACCCATACCTTGTATCATTGACAACAATGAATTTAAAGTGGATCTAGGGGCGCCTGGGTGGCTCAGTGGGTTGAGCGTCCGACTTCGGCTCAGGTCATTACCTCGTGGTCTGTGAGTTCAAGCCCCACATTGGGCTCTGTGCTGACAGCTCAGAGCCTGGAGCCTGTTTCGGATTCTGTGTCTCCCTCTCTCTCTGACCCTCCCGCGTTCATGCTCTGTCTCTGTCTCAAGATAAATAAACATTTAAAAAAATTTTTTTAAAAGTGGATATAAACCTAAAGGTAAAGTATAAAATTCTTAGAAAGAAAACCAAGGAAAAATTCTTTGTGATCTTAGATTAGGCAAATATTTCTTAGATATGACATCACATCAAGAGCATCATGTATTTAAAAAATCACAAATTAGTCTTCATTTAAATTAAAAACTTCTATTCTTCAAAACACAGTTAAAACAACCAAAAGAGAAAACCAACAACCAACTAAATTGGGCAAAGATTTGAACACTTAACCAAAGTGTATACCAGTGGTAAATGATAAATGAGCACATGAAAGGATACAAATTAAAATGGCAATGAAATATCACTACACACATATTAGAAGAAAAAATGGATACTACAAAGTTCTAGTGAGGGTCTAGAGAAAGCAAAATTCTCATATATTGCTAGTAGGAATGCAAAACAGTACAGACACATTAGAAAACCATCAGTTTCTTCATATAGTTGAATATGCATTTGGAGGTACTTAACCCCCAAAACGGAAACATATTTACACAAAACTTTGTATGCATATATATATAGTAATTTTATTCACAAACTTTATTGTCTGGAAACAACACAAATGCCTTTCTACTTGGTGAATAGGTAAATAAACTATAGTACATGTATTCAATGGAATACTACGCAGCAATAAAAAATGAATCAATACACACAACACCTTAGATAAATCTCAAATGAATTATATTGAGTGAAATCAGTCTTTCTCACTAACTTCTGTATGATTCAATTTATATGATATTCTGGAAAATGAAAATTACAGGGACAGAAAATAGATCAGTGGTTGCCATGGACTGAATGGGAGAAGGGGTTGATCAGCATGGGGCATGAGGGAATTTTTGTGTGTGTGATGGAACCATTCTATATCTTGATAACATTAGAGATTGCATAACTGTATGCATTTGTCAAATCTCATAGAACCATACACTAAAAAGAGAATTTTGCCTTATGGAAACTATATTTAATACACCTAGGTTTAAAAAAATTCTAGACTGACTGCTCTGTTTCTGCCTCTGAACTTTGAAATTATTATTGCACTGCTTTTATCCTGTATTGTTGTTGATAACGGTATTTCTTGGCTTAACTACAATATATCAAGGTATGTATTTATTTTCATTTTTATTTATCCTGCTTTTCAAATCTGAGGACTTATATCTTTTATTAGGCCTGGAAAATTTTTAGCATTATCTCTTTGAATGTTTCCTCTCCTATTCTCTCTACTCTCTCCTTATGTAGCATCTATTATAGATAAATTTGATCTTTCTCATTCCTACATTCCTTTCTACATTTTCCATCTTTTTATCATCTACTTGCATTCCAGAGAATTTCTTCAGATATATTTCTCAATTTTCAATTTTCACCTTGGTTGTGTCTGATGTTTTCTAACCAATCCCTTGCCTTTTTAAAGTTAAACTAGTTATTGAAATAAAGAATACATAAAAAATATGCAAAATATGCATAAATCATAAATGTCAGCCCAATTTCCACAAACCAAACACACTGTGAGACCACCACCCAGATCACGAAATTGAGTGTTGCCAGCGCCCAGTAAAACCCCTTTGCACCCTTTTTTCAGTCACTAGACCCCTGCCAAGGCAACCACAATTCTGATTATAACACAATAGAATAGTTTTGCTAGTCTTATGCTTAATATAAATGGAATTTTCAACCTTAACTCTTGACTTCTTTTATTCAACTTTATGTTTGTGAGAGCCATCATACCATTGTATGTAGCATTCGAATTTTCTCATTGTGGTTTACTATTCCATTGTATTAAGATATTACACATGATCCATTGTACATTTATGTAAATATGGGTAGTTTATCATTTGAGGTAACTATGAATAAGGCTGTATGAACAGTCTTGTACATGGTTTTTTTTTTTTAATATATGTATCTCTGCATTCCCATTGGGTATATATCTAGGAGTAGAATTACTGAGCTATAGGATACATCAATTTTCTTTTGATGTTGTGACAAACTGTCATAAACATAGTGGCCTAAAACAAAAATTTAATAATGTACAGTTCTGTAGATCATAAGTCCAACATGAATCTCACTGGGCTAAGGTCAAGGTTTTAGAAGGGCGGCCTTTCTTCCTGGAGGTTCTAGGAGATAATCTGTTTCCTTACCTTTTCCAGCTTCTAGAGGCCACCAGCTTTCCCTGGCTTGTGTCTGCCTTCCTCCCAGTAACTTTGATGTGAATACTTCTTGTTTTACCCATTCTCTCTTCTCATACCTTCTTCAATCTTTAAGGACTCTTGTGATTACACTGGGAACATCCCATTAATCTCTCTATTTTAAGATGAGGTGATTTGCAACCTTCATTCCATCTGCAAACTTAATTCCTCTTTGCAAGGTAATCTAACATAGGTTCTGGAGATTAGGACATGGACATCTTCAGGGATCCATTATTCTGTCTACTACAGAGAATATGCATATTTTCAGTTTCAGTTTACTATGTAATAGTTTTCTGAAGTGGCTCTATCAATTTACACTTCTATAGCAGTAGAGGAAAGTTCCAGTTGTTTGATATCTTTGCCAATACTTATTTTTTCATTTTATTCATTTCGATGATATTGGATTGGTAACTTACTGAAGTTTTAATTTGTATTTCCCTAGTTACCAATGATACTGAATATCTTTTTCAGTGCTAACTGGCTTTTGGAAAGCTTTCTTTCTGAAATGCCTCTTTGAGTCCTTCACCCATTTTTCTATTGGGTTTATGTCTTTGTTATTAATCTGTGGGAGTTCCTTTGATATTATGGATAGCAATCCTGTATCAGATGTATGTACTATAAATATCTTCTCACATCCTATGTCTTGCCTTTTCACTTTCATAGTGGTATGTTTTGACAAACAATTTCTTACTTCTAACACAGTCCAACTGTCTTTTATTGTTACTATTTTATGGTTATTCTACTTAAGAAATCTTTGCCTAAAAATATTTCCTGTTGTCATGTAGAAACTTTATTTTTATATTTAGATGTATAACACATCTGGAATTTTTTATAATGCAAGGTATAAATCAAAATGTTTCCTCATATAGGTATCCAATTGATAAAAAATTAAATTATTTAAAAGAAACCTCACTTCCTACTACATTTCAGTTTCATCTTTATCATAAAATGAGTAAACATATATGTGTGTGTCTTCTACTGACTTTTCAATTTCAAATGTAATGCTTTTCCTTTTTTTTTTTAAATTTTTTTTTCAACGTTTATTTATTTTTGGGACAGAGAGAAACAGAGCATGAACGGGGGAGGGGCAGAGAGAGAGGGAGACACAGAATTGGAAACAGGCTCCAGGCTCTGAGCCATCAGCCCAGAGCCTGACACGGGGCTTGAACTCACGGACTGCGAGATCGTGACCTGGCTGAAGTCGGACGCTTAACCGACTGCGCCACCCAGGCGCCCCAGGTTTTCCTTTTTTAAAAGGCCTGTTGATGCTTTGGATTCTGGGTCTCCCTCTCTCTCTACCCTCCTTCACTCATGCTCTGTCTTTCTCTGTCTCAAAAATAAACTTTAAAAAATTTTTTTAAGGCCTGTTGATTTTGTCTTTAAATAGTTTAAAAAAATTTTCCAATAGTACCTATATCTCTGTAAATGGCAATTCAAATATTTAAAATGTACTTTTTAATATAGTCTCTATCATATAGTTCCATTATTTCAGACTTTCAGGGCATTAATTCTCATTTTGTTATATCTGCAGTTCTCCTCACAGTGGATTGCCTCCCAGCGTAGTTTTCTTTTTTGTATGTGATCTTTTTTTCAATGAGCACCGTGTGTGTGCGTGTGTGTGTATGTGTGTGTGTGTGTGCAGTTGTGTATAAGAGTCACATGCGGCTCTCTTGGAAGATGGCGGCGTAGGAGGACGCTGGGCTCACTGCGCGTCCTGCTGATCACTTAGATTCCACCCACACCTGCCTAAATAACCCAGAAAACCACCAGAGGATTAGCAGAATGGAGTCGCCGGAGCCAAGAGCAGACGAGAGGCCCACGGAAGAGGGTAGGAAGGGCAGCGAGGCGGTGCGCGCTCCACAGACTGGCGGGAAGGAGCTGGGGCGGGGGGGCGGCTCGCCGGCCAAGCAGAGCCCCCAAGTCTGGCTTGCAAAAGTGGAGGGGCCTGACGGACTGTGTTCTGACAGCAAGCACGACTTAGCGTCTGGGAGGTCATAAGTTAACAGCTCTGCTCAGAAAGCGGGAAGGATGGAGGACAAAGGGAGGGAGAGCTGCTGAGCCCCCGGACGACAGAGCTCAGTCTGGTGGGGAACAAAGTCGCTCGCCAGCGCCATCTCCCCCGCCCACCCCCCAGCCAAAATCCCAAAGGGAACCGGTTCCTGCCAGGGAAATTGCTCGCTCCGCGCAAACACCCAACTCTGCGCTTCTGCGGAGCCAAACCTCCAGCAGCGGATCTGACTCCCTCCCGCTGCCACAGGGCCCCTCCTGAAGTGGATCACCTAAGGAGAAGTGAGCTAAGCCTGTCCCCCCTGCCGCCGTGCACCTTGCCTACCCACCCCAGCTAATACGCCAGATCCCCAGCATCACAAGCCTGACAGTGTGCAAGTAGCCCAGACGGGCCACGCCACCCCACAGTGAATCTTGCCCCTAGGAGAGGGGAAGAGAAGGCACACACCAGTCTGACTTTGGCCCCAGCGGTGGGCTGGGGGCAGACATCAGGTTGGACTGCGGCCCCGCCCACCAACTCCAGTTATACACCACAGCACAGGGGAAGTGCCCTGCAGGTCCTCACCACACCAGGCACTATCCAAAATGACCAAGCGGAAGAATTCCCCTCAGAAGAATCTCCAGGAAATAACAACAGCTAATGAGCTGATCAAAAAGGATTTAAATAATATAACAGAAAGTGAATTTAGAATAACAGTCATAAAATTAATCGCTGGGCTTGAAAACAGTATACAGGACAGCAGAGAATCTCTTGCTACAGAGATCAAGGGACTAAGGAACAGTCACGAGGAGCTGAAAAACGCTTTAAACGAAATGCATAACAAAATGGAAACCACCACGGCTCGGATGGAAGAGGCAGAGGAGAGAATAGGTAAACTAGAAGATAAAGTTATGGAAAAAGAGGAAGCTGAGAAAAAGAGAGATAAAAAAATCCAGGAGTATGAGGGGAAAATTAGAGAACTAAGTGATACACTGAAAAGAAATAATATACGCATAATTGGTATCCCAGAGGAGGAAGAGAGAGGGAAAGGTGCTGAAGGGGTACTTGAAGAAATAATAGCTGAGAACTTCCCTGAACTGGGGAAGGAAAAAGGCATTGAAATCCAAGAGGCACAGAGAACTCCCTTCAGACGTAACTTGAATCGATCTTCTGCACGACATATCATAGTGAAACTGGCAAAATACAAGGATAAAGAGAAAATTCTGAAAGCAGCAAGGGGTAAACGTGCCCTCACATATAAAGGGAGACCTATAAGACTCGTGACTGATCTCTCTTTTGAAACGTGGCAGGCCAGAAAGAATTGGCACGAGATTTTCAGTGTGCTAGACAGAAAAAATATGCAGCCGAGAATCCTCTATCCAGCAAGTCTGTCATTTAGAATAGAAGGAGAGATAAAGGTCTTCCCAAACAAACAAAAACTGAAGGAATTTGTCACCACTAAACCAGCCCTACAAGAGATCCTAAGGGGGACCCTGTGAGACAAAGTCCCAGAGACATCACTACAAGCATAAAACATACAGACATCACAATGACTCTAAACCCGTATCTTTCTATAATAACACTGAATGTAAATGGATTAAATGCGCCAACCAAAAGACATAGGGTATCAGAATGGATAAAAAAACAAGACCCATCTATTTGCTGTCTACAAGAGACTCATTTTAGACCTGAGGACACCTTTAGATTGAGAGTGAGGGGATGGAGAACTATTTATCATGCGACTGGAAGCCAAAAGAAAGCTGGAGTAGCCATACTTATATCAGACAAACTAGACTTTAAATTAAAGGCTGTAACAAGAGATGAAGAAGGACATTATATTATAGTTACAGGGTCTATCCATCAGGAAGAGCTAACAATTATAAATGTCTATGCGCCAAATACCAGAGCCCCCAAATATATAAAACAATTACTCATAAACATAAGCAACCTTATTGATAAGAATGTGGTAATTGCAGGGGACTTTAACACCCCACTTACAGAAATGGATAGATCATCTAGACACATGGTCAATAAAGAAACAAGGGCCCTGAATGAGACATTGGATCAGATGGACTTGACAGATATATATAGAACTCTGCATCCCAAAGCAACAGAATATACTTTCTTCTCGAGTGCACATGGAACATTCTCCAAGATAGATCATATACTGGGTCACAAAACAGCCCTTCATAAGTTTACAAGAATTGAAATTATACCATGCAGACTTTCAGACCACAATGCTATGAAGCTTGAAATCAACCACAGGAAAAAGTCTGGAAAACCTCCAAAAGCATGGAGGTTAAAGAACACCCTACTAACGAATGAGTGGGTCAACCAGGCAATTAGAGAAGAAATTAAAAAATATACGGAAACAAACGAAAATGAAAATACAACAATCCAAACGCTTTGGGACGCAGCAAAGGCAGTCCTGAGAGGAAAATACATTGCAATCCAGGCCTATCTCAAGAAACAAGAAAAATCCCAAATACAAAATCTAACAGCACACCTAAAGGAACTAGAAGCAGAACAGCAAAGGCAGCCTAAACCCAGCAGAAGAAGAGAAATCATAAAGATCAGAGCAGAAATAAACAATATAGAATCTAAAAAAACTGTAGAGCAGATCAACGAAACCAAGAGTTGGTTTTTTGAAAAAATAAACAAAATTGACAAACCTCTAGCCAGGCTTCTCAAAAAGAAAAGGGAGATGACCCAAATAGATAAAATCATGAATGAAAATGGAATGATTACAACCAATCCCTCAGAGATACAAACAATTATCAGGGAATACTATGAAAAACTATATGCCAACAAATTGGACAACCTGGAAGAAATGGACAAATTCCTGAACACCCACACTCTTCCAAAACTCAATCAGGAGGAAATAGAAAGCTTGAACAGACCCATAACCAGCGAAGAAATTGAATCGGTTATCAAAAATCTCCCAACAAAAAGAGTCCAGGACCAAATGGCTTCCCAGGGGAGTTCTACCAGACGTTTAAAGCAGAGATAATACCTATCCTTCTCAAGCTATTCCAAGAAATAGAAAGGGAAGGAAAACTTCCAGACTCATTCTATGAAGCCAGTATTACTTTGATTCCTAAACCAGACAGAGACCCAGTAAAAAAAGAGAACTACAGGCCAATATCCCTGATGAATATGGATGCAAAAATTCTCAATAAGATACTAGCAAATCGAATTCAACAGCATATACAAAGAATTATTCACCATGATCAAGTGGGATTCATTCCTGGGATGCAGGGCTGGTTCAACATTTGCAAATCAATCAACGTGATACATCACATTAACAAAAAAAAAAGAGAAGAACCGTATGATCCTGTCAATCGATGCAGAAAAGGGCTTTGACAAAATCCAGCACCCTTTCTTAATAAAAACCCTTGAGAAAGTCAGGATAGAAGGAACATACTTAAAGATCATAAAAGCCATTTATGAAAAGCCCACAGCTAACATCATCCTCAACGGGGAAAAACTGAGAGCTTTTTCCCTGAGATCAGGAACACGATAGGGATGCCCACTCTCACCGCTGTTGTTTAACATAGTGCTGGAAGTTCTAGCATCAGCAATCAGACAACAAAAGGAAATCAAAGGCATCAAAATTGGCAAAGATGAAGTCAAGCTTTCGCTTTTTGCAGATGACATGATATTATACATGGAAAATCCGATAGACTCCACCAAAAGTCTGCTAGAACTGATACATGAATTCAGCAAAGTTGCAGGATACAAAATCAATGTACAGAAATCAGTTGCATTCTTATACACTAACAATGAAGCAACAGAAAGACAAGTAAAGAAACTGATCCCATTCACAATTGCACCAAGAAGCATAAAATACCTAGGAATAAATCTAACCAAAGATGTAAAGGATCTGTATGCTGAAAACTATAGAAAGCTTAGGAAGGAAATTGAAGAAGATTTAAAGAAATGGAAAGACATTCCCTGCTCATGGATTGGAAAAATAAATATTGTCAAAATGTCAATACTACCCAAAGCTATCTACACATTCAATGCAATCCCAATCAAAATTGCACCAGCATTCTTCTCGAAACTAGAACAAGCAATCCTAAAATTCATATGGAACCACAAAAGGCCCCGAATAGCCAAAGGAATTTTGAAGAAGAAGACCAAAGCAGGAGGCATCACAATCCCAGACTTTAGCCTCTACTACAAAGCTGTCATCATCAAGACAGCATGGTATTGGCACCAAAACAGACACACAGACCAATGGAATAGAATAGAAACCCCAGAACTAGACCCACAAACGTATGGCCAACTCATCTTTGACAAAGCAGGAAAGAACATCCAATGGAAAAAAGACAGCCTCTTTAACAAATGGTGCTGGGAGAACTGGACAGCAACATGCAGAAGGTTGAAACTAGACCACTTTCTCACACCATTCACAAAAATAAACTCAAAATGGATAAAGGACCTAAATGTGAGACAGGAAACCATCAAAACCTTGAGGAGAAAGCAGGAAAAGACCTCTCTGACCTCAGCCGTAGCAATCTCCTACTCGACACATCCCCAAAGGCAAGGGAATTAAAAGCAAAAGTGAATTCCTGGGACCTTATGAAGATAAAAAGCTTCTGCACAGCAAAGGAAACAACCAACAAAACTAAAAGGCAACCAACGGAATGGGAAAAGATATTCGCAAATGACATATTGGACAAAGGGCTAGTATCTAAAATCTATAAAGAGCTCACCAAACTCCACACCCGAAAAACAAATAACCCAGTGAAGAAATGGGCAGAAAACATGAATAGACACTTCTCTAAAGAAGACATCCAGATGGCCAACAGGCACATGTAAAGATGTTCAGCGTTGCTCCTTATCAGGGAAATACAAATCAAAACCACACTCAGGTATCACCTCACGCCAGTCAGAGTGGCCAAAATGAACAAATCAGGAGACTATAGATGCTGGAGAGGATGTGGAGAAACGGGAACCCTCTTGCACTGTTGGTGGGAATGCAAACTGGTGCAGCCGCTCTGGAAAGCAGTGTGGAGGTTCCTCAGAAAATTAAAAATAGACCTACCCTATGACCCAGCAATAGCACTGCTAGGAATTTATCCAAGGGATACAGGAGCACTGATGCATAGGGCCACTTGTACCCCAATGTTCATAGCAGCACTCTCAACAATAGCCAAATTATGGAAAGAGCCTAAATGTCCATCAACTGATGAATGGATAAAGAAATTGTGGTTTATATACACAATGGAATATTACGTGGCAATGAGAAAAAATGAAATATGGCCTTTTGTAGCAACGTGGATGGAACTGGAGAGTGTGATGCTAAGTGAAATAAGCCATACAGAGAAAGACAGATACCATATGGTTTCACTCTTATGTGGATCCTGAGAAACTTAACAGGAACCCCAGGGGGAGGGGAAGGAAAAAAAAAAAAAGAGGTCAGAGTGGGAGAGAGCCAAAGCATAAGAGACTGTTAAAAACTGAGAACAACAACAAAAAAAAAATTAAAAAAAAAAAAACTGAGAACAAACTGAGGGTTGATGGGGGGTGGGAGGGAGGGGAGGGTGGGCGATGGGTATTGAGGAGGGCACCTGTTGGGATGAGCACTGGGTGTTGTATGGAAACCAATTTGTAAATAAATTTCATATATTAAAAAAAAAAAAGAAAAGAAAAAAAGAAAAAAAAAGAGTCACATGCAATATGAGTTTTAGCTTGACACATGAAAGTTTATTTTTCTCTCATGGAAAGTCTGCAGTTCCTTCTAAGCAGTGATCTGGCAATCCAGCTGTTTCCATCTAGTGGCTAAACTATCTCAAGGTGGAGCTGCCACTGTCATTGAGGAATGAAAAGGAAGGGCAGGAGATCTTATGCCTTCTCTTCTATGATTCAATCCGGAAGTAACCCATGTCACTTCCACTTACAATCCATTGCTTAGAAATAGTCGCATGGTCCTGACAAACCATAAGTGGCCAGAAAATTGCTGGGGAAGTGTTTCTACTTTTAAATCACTGAATACTCTTTTTCCCTCCTCCTCCCAGTTGTAGAACACATTCAAGCCCTCCCCTCCCCCAAGGGAAGCTACCCAAAGGTCTATCCAGTCCTTTCATCCAAACTCCCTCAGATCTGGACATGGTTCCTCTTTGCCTTAAGGTTGATACACCAAAAAGACAAATATCTCCTCCTCTCCCCAACACTGTGGTAGAATACCAGCAGGATAATTTCAAAGAACACATCCATTCAGAAATGGGAGAAAGGAAGATGCAGAGCAGTCTTTGGTCTATAGCCATTCTAAAATGGCACTGGGCAGATATTGAGAAGGCCCACTTCAATAGGGATTGGAACTTCTTGATTATTATTTAGTTTCTTTAGGAATGTTCTACAATATCAGCTTCTTGGAAGGCTCATTCTCCAGTTAGTGGTGTCTCCTGACTCTCCCTCATGATGGACTACATTCTAGGTTGTGTATTTTTTAATTTTTGTTTGTGAGCTGATTATCAGTAGGGATTTATGTGTGCATAAGTATGGTAGGTCAATCTTGGATACCCCAAGTTGTGGAAGTATTTCTATCATGTGTTTTCAGGGATTCATCAGTCCAATATTGCTTTTTTTTTTTTCTAAACAATTTCTCAGGTGGAGATTTGTATGTCATCCAAGTTGTGTAAATTTAGGCTCATACTTGTCCAAGCACCAAGCCCAGGGTATGATTTCTCATGGGAAATTTCTAACCTCTCTGAGTCATAGAGGATTCGGTTAAAACTTTTCTTACCCCTTCCCAACTCTCTTCCCCAGAGGTGATTCATATTTGGAGATGGCTTATATCCTTCCCATTCATGTATTTATACCTTGAGTTGTTTAAAACAACTGTAAACTATTGATCTGCGGTTTAAAGTTTATACCAATGGCATCATATTGTGGTTATTCACTGCAACTTGTTTTCTTGTAGTAAACATATTTTGAAGATTTAAATATGCTGATTAATACAGATCAGGCTCATTCATTTTAATTGCTGTGTAGTATTCCATTACCAAAAAACCCTCAAAAACTCAACATTTTATGATTTTTCTATTATTGTAAGTATAGGTTGTTTCTAGTTCTTCACTGTTATAACTTACTGATGCATGAATATTCTTTGCACACATTTGTGGAAGTTTATTTGGGCTGTATGCTTGTTTTGCAATTATTGGATCATAGGATTTGGAAATCTTTATTAAGTATTGACAAATTACTATCCTAAGTGGTTGTGCTAATTTATAGCCATAAACATTTTGATAGAGAATATGATCTTGACTTTCCTTTTTATTTTAATGTTTATTATTGAGATATAGAAGAGACAGAGTGCGAGTGGGGGAGGGGCAGAGAGAAAGTGAGACACAGAATCTGAAGCGGGCTCCAGGCCCTGAGCTGTCAGCACAGAGCCCAACGCTGGGCTCGAACCCATGAACCATGAGATCATGGCAGGAGCCAAAGTCAGACGCTTAACTGACCGAGCCACGCAGATACCCCTCTTTCTTTTATTTTTTTGAAAAACATTTCAAAATGTTTATTCATTTTTGAGATACAGAGAAAGAGAGAGCACTGGTGGGGGAGAGGCAGAGAAAGAGGGAGACACAGAATCTGAAGTAGGTTCCAGGCTCTGAGCTGTCAGCAGAGACCCTGATGCTGGGCTAACCCACAAACTGCGAGATCATGACCTGAGCCAAAGTCGGATGCTCAACTGACTGAGCTACCCAGGTGTTCCAATCTTGAGTTCAATATCCAAGTCAAAACTTGGTTTTGTTAGACCTTTTACTTTTTTTTCCATCTGATATAAAATATTCTCTCATTATGGTTTTAATTTGTAGTTACAAGATTACTATGAGGTTGAGATTTTTTTCCCATGATAATGTTTTTTCAGGTTTCTTCTGTGAATTATCCATTTTTATATTTTGAGTTAATCTTTCCTTTATTGATTTATGAAGAAGCTTTGTAATTTCTGGATATAATTATAAGTGAATTGTAAGTATTTTCTTCTAGTTTGTGGCTTGTAAAACTTCCTTAGAGTCTGAAGAAAACCTTACTTGGTTGAGATTTCTGTAGTCTCTATTTGCTAAAATGTATCATTTCTGCTTTTCCATCTTGCTACAGTGTGGTGTGGACACCATAGGAGTAGGTGACATTTCCATGTTCCTCTGGGACCCATGTAGACACTGCTCTTGAAGCTGGGTTGATTTTCCTTACTGACTTATGTCTTTAGGACTCTTGACTGTTAGTAGGATTCAGCGTTCACTGGTCACCCTAGACCTCCAGAAGCCACTTCACCTGACACCATCAGAATGAAAGCTAAAAAGATGGAGATCTAAAATGTCACAATTTCGGCGACAAATGACATGCTGCCAGGGATAGATTTCCTACATGCCTTTCACAGACTGTAAATGGTACCTAGGTCAGTATCCCTGAATGGGAAACTTTACATTTCACATAGAAAACTTACCAGCTATCAAAACCATTGTACAAGGTTTCTACTGCAACTTGTAAGGTTTAATTTTGAGAGAGCATCTCAGAAGCAGGCAAACAAATTATATTACAGTCACCCCACATATGAGCTATCTCTTGGTTGGCGAGCCTTACCTGTGCACCCCCAGGCAAAAACTGCCTTCTCTTGAAACCTCATTCTCTCTATATAAAAATTAGGAAAAAGGAATTGTTATCTAACATGTCATCATTTTTTTTCCTCTGACCCAAAATATACCCCTTTTTGTCCTATGCAATGTCTACCACTGGTTTAGTTGTGAATCTCAAACTTTGACTACCAAGTACTCTCATGAAGAGTCTCCATAAGATCTGCGACATAGCTCTAAGATACTTACAATAAATTGCAAAGCATTTATAGGGGCACATGGGTGGCTCCGTCTGTTGAGCATCTGACTTCGGCTCAGGTCATGATCTCACAGCTTGTGAGTTCGAGCCCCGCATCTGGCTCTGTGCTGACAGCTCAGAGCCTGGAGCCTGCTTCGGATTGTGTGTCTCCCTGTGGCTCATGCATCTCCCCTGCTTGCTCTCTGTCTCTCTGTCTCTCTCTCAAAAATAATAAACATATAAAATAAAATAAAATAAAATAAAATAAAATAAAATAAATAAAATAAAATGCAAAGTACTTATGAATTCTCATTATTTATCCTAAATTTTTATGTGAATTTTTTAGTCTACCCCACATTATATCTGGATTTATTTTAATGAAAACATGATGCATTTAAAATTTAATTTTTAAGTAAGTTGAAGCTGCAGAAAAAGATACTATGTTTATTCTATGATGTTGAACAGCCCAAGTTCATGTGTAAAAACACCCATGGGAGCTATGGTTAATGGAGCAAAGGCTTTCTTTAGCCATATATTTCACTACTGGCCAAACATATGTAGGACCATTCAGTCATATGGTCTATTTGTTGTCCTTTGAACTTACTACTCTATTTCTTACCTAAAGATTTTTATTGATGTCATTTTTCTATCCAGAGTATTTATCCTCCTGTTAATTTTTCTGAGAACTTGAAGACACTGCTTCTCTGGTAAGATTTCTCATGCTCACAGAGCTCATTCTTTCTGTGCTCAAAGCATTTGGTCTTTTGCTGTGAACTCAGAGCTCACTGTCTTATATTGTTGTTTCCTGTATTGCACACATTTATCACTAACTGGACTACAAGCTCCTCAAGGAAAGATCCATGTCTCAGAACTCTTTTTCTTGGACTTCATTAGGACAATCATCTCCAGCAGAAATATCTACTTTTTTTTTTTTTAAACATTCTGTAAGTATTTTTAGGCCAAGATGAGATTACCCTCATAAAAAAGAAGAAAAAGAAGGAAAGGGAGAGAAGAATTGTTTTAGTCCATTTGGCTGCTATAATGAAATAACACAGAATGGGCAGATTATAAAAAGAAAATTTATTTCCCACAGTTTTGGAGGCTGGGAAGTCCAAGATCAAATCACTTGCATGGTCACACTCTTGTGAGGTCTCTCTTCTTCCTGGTTCATAGATATCACATTCTCCCTGTGTTCTCACACATTGGAAGGGGTGAGAGAGCTCTGTGGAGTCTCTTTTATAACAGCATTAACCCCATTCTTGAGGGCTTTACCCTTAGGACCCTATCACCTCCCAAAGCTCCTACTTCCTAATACCATCACACTGGCCACTAGGATTTCAACAACCGAATTTTGAAGATACATAAACATTCAAACTACAGCAAGAATCTAACATTGATTGAGTGCTATTTGTATGCACTGTACAAACGACATTAACACACATCACACTCAGGCTTTATAACATCGCCGTGACATAGGTATCATTTTTACCCACATTTTACACATAAGAATACTGAAGCTCTGAGAGGTTAAATAACTGTCCAAAGACCACACCACTGGGATGAGACAGCTGGAATGCTGGCGCCTAATTCCCTAGCACTGGATATTAAATTCTTAATCATTAAAGGGACAGAGAAACAGGAGTTTAGGTCAGACCAGTTTAACACGGTGGGGGGGGGAGGGGGATTGGTGCAATACAAAATATTACCTGTGGTTAAAAGTAGGAGGCTGCGTTCTTTCTTGTAGATGGAACTACTATTTTCTAGTCCTTTCTAATAGAAAGGATTGTCCTAATGTGGTCCAAGAGAGACAAAGAGGACTGAGGCATGCCTAAAAAAGAAGGATGCAGTCCAGTTAGGAATACGTGTGTACAACATAGGATCCAATGATATAAGATGGTGTTCTGAGCTCAAATGGGCATCACCGAACAGCAAGAAGGCCCAAGGGAAGATGGTTAGATGGCCAGAAGAAAGGGCACTGAGAACTCGAATTCCCCTGGAATCTACTTCCTTTCTTTCTGCTGACCCCTTATGGAAACCAAACTCTCACTCAACCTGTCAGTCTGATACCACGCCTGGCCACAGCAGTCATGCCTGCTCAGCGTTCCCACAGATGGATATCGTTTTCCAGAATGGAGTGCGGAAAATGATATTTTTCTTTTGCCATGATAACATCCCCACAATTAGGGGGGAAAACAGCCAGGGACTGATATTTTACAAGGTCATGCTTCATTTTCCCTGGTTTGATACAGCCCAGGGAGGAGGGTTTGGTTTCTAAGAAGCCAGAAGATAGTCTGGGGATGACTACCTAGGAGAGTCTGTGCCCGTGGCGTTTGATAGGTCTTCTGCAGTTTCCTTAAGTGGGAGAATACAAAATTGTGCAGAGAAATGGTTTAACATGCAGCCAGTCGGGGAGGATTTGTCAGATCAATAAAGGCCAATTCTGAGTGTTCCCTGCTGGGCTTCCTAACGCCCTGGGACACTCAGCTAAACTATCTATTAAGACTATTTTCCCAAGTCATTTGTGTTAGATTATAGGCTATAAACTGCTTATTGTTGCCTGTCCGCCATAAATATAAAGCAATCATTTTTAATGCAAGCAGCTGTTGGGCTGGCTTCTCCAAGATGCTTTGCCCAGGGACTCACATTCTGCTGTTTTCTTCTTCATCAAGTGCATTTCTGATTGTTTTTCTGCTCTGCTGCATACCACACACGTGGTGGTGGTAGGGGTATAAATTTTCCTTGCAGAGCTTTGTTTGGACACATGGTTTCTAAAAATATCCAAAAGGAATTGGAGGTGCAGAGGGGCAATTTAACTTATATGCAATCTGGTGACTCAAGTCCTTAACAGTGTCTAATTTCTTAAAATGACCTTGGAAGCACCAAATCACTTTTTTCTATCCTCCAGTGATAAGATTTGGGATTTTGGATTATACATATTGATTAACAATTTCTGCAATGTACTAGGGTACCATGTTACATGTTGAGGATATAAAAGTAAGCCAAAATTGACACGGTGCCCGCTCCTTAACTCTGCCCCACCCCCAGCTTTA
Source organism: Prionailurus viverrinus (assembly GCF_022837055.1). Classification (NCBI taxonomy): domain Eukaryota; kingdom Metazoa; phylum Chordata; class Mammalia; order Carnivora; family Felidae; genus Prionailurus; species Prionailurus viverrinus. Next base: position 180,726,186 of record NC_062561.1, on the reverse strand, counting down.
TTGAGGTATAATTAAGAAATAAAATTGTACGATATTTAAAGTGTACAATGTGATGATTTGATAAACATACACATTGTGAAAGGATTCCCCCCCCCAGTGAGTTAATTAACACATCCAACACCTCACATATTTCTTAGCAAATTTCGATTATATGATATAATGTTATCAACCAAAGTAACCATATTATACATTAGATCTTCAGACCTTATTCATCTTATAGCTCAAATTTTTACCCTTTTACCAGCTCTCCCTATTTCCTCCACTTCCCAGCCCCTGGTAACTACTTCTCTATTTTCTGCTTCTGTGAGTTCAATCCCTTCCTTCTTATAGACTAGTAGGAGAGACAAACTGATCAAACAAATGCAACAATTGTGATACAAGTATGAAGGAAATCTAAAGAACTAATATAATGTGCAATCTAGTGATTTATGGAGATTTTTGGAAGAAAGCAACATTTGAGCTGAGGGCAAGTGGAGTTAACTCTGCAAGGGAAGAAGGATAATGAGGATAGGATTTCCAGGAAGACATAAAGGCACATCCAAAAGCTGAGAGGAGGGAATGAGCATTTTAAGAACTGAGTTAGGGTCAGGTACCAGATACAAAGAAGGAGACAAACAGCACAGTGGGGCTGCAGAGGCAGGCAGGGTCTAGATCTGGCAGGGCTGTGGGTGTCTTGTGAAGAGGAGCTTGAGCTCCACCCTGAGACCAATAGGAAGTCATTGGTGGATGTAGCCCTTACAGCCTCAGGAGGAAACTGCTGGTTTCCTTGAATCACACTTGAGGTTAAATGCTGGGGTAATTTACAGAAGGAATTCTTTTCATGGGGATGGGGGGAGTTAAAGGAACTAAGGAGGGATGTTGAGGCACCCAAGAAAAGCAACACTGAGAAGCTGTTTTTACCTCTAGGCCTGTAGAGGCAAGGGGAGGAACAGTGAGAGCTGGAGCCAGGAAAGTGAGCTGCCCTGCAGAAGCTGTGGTCATGAAATGTCACAGATAATGACAGAACTGCAGCATTCCAGTGGGATTAAATATTTCAAACTCTCCTGCCTTGTGTTCTCCAGTCTCCTGCTGGATCCTTCAATGCCTGAACCTAAATATAAGCCAGAAAGCCAAAGGAATCCATTGAGGCCAACACCCTTCTCACCCCCAACTAGGTACAAAGAAGGGAGGTACATATATATTAATACTCTTTTACAAATGAGCCAACTGAGACTCAAACAGGTTAGACAAATTGTCCAAGATCCACAGCTGTTAAGTAGAAAATCCCATACTCAAACCCAGGTCTCCCTGCCTCTAAACATCTATGGTCTTAACCACTACTCCATACTGGCTCTCACCTACTTGGCACAGCATAATGCTAGGCCTTCTTGTTTGGGGTGTTGGAGTTGGGAAGGAGAGTCTGAGGCATCAAAGAGTAGGAGGTGGTAAACAGTCAAAGATGGCAACAATCAATCCCTTCCCTCCCTGCGTGTGTACATGATACTCTTCACATCAAGAGAAGTTGTCTAATTTCCCTCTTCATTAATCTGAGCTGGCCTCAGTAACTTTATTTTAACCATCTGAAATCTGGGATTTCTGAGGCTAGGTCACAAAAAGATTTGCAGCTTGCTTTTCCATATGTTCCCTCTTAGAAGCCAGATGCCCTGCTATAAGAAGCCCACGCCACATGGAGAAGCCACATGGAGATGTTCCAGGTGCAACTTCAGCTGAGTTTCTAAGCCGAGAGCCAACAGTAAGTGCAACCCATACAAGTGAGCTGTCTTGGACATCCAGGGCAGTCGAGCCTTCAGATGACTACAGCCTTCCACCGCCATCTGATTATAACCACATGTAAGATGTTCAAGCAAGAACCACCTGGATGAGCCAGGCCAACTCAAGAACTGTGAGAGATACTAACAAATTGCTTTAAGCTGCTAATTTAGGGGTGATTTGTTATGCATTTATGGATAGTCAGAATATTGGGTAATGTTTCTGACTTCATGGAAACATTTAGACAAATGGAACATAAGCATACCACACACATTCCCTCTCCCACATAACTGTTAATAAGGAGCCTCTTTCCTGGAATCTTTCCCTCCTCTGCACAAATCCGGACCCCACTAATTCTTGAGCCCAGTCTCCTTGTTAGTCTATAAAACCTTTCCTTCCTGTGAATGCCTCAGGGTACAAATGAAAGCCAGTGAAGATGGGGAGTACCTTAGATCAAAGCTCTCTGCCTTCCCTTCCCTCCCAACTTCTGGCCATGCATGTTCTCCACCAGTATGGGGTGAGGATGTGGAACGGACTGTAGATGCTGCAGGACTCAGATGAGAAGAAGGTAAGCCAAGGTTGAAGCAAACGGAGATGTGGGCCTTGTAGGAAAGCTTTTATCCTAGAAAGGAAAGAAAACACCCATAATCTATCCTAGCCCAGGACTAGAGCTAATCCTGGGTCTAGCAGGGTTTCTCAAACTCAGCACTACTTACATTTTAGACCAGAAAATTCTTTGTTGTGGGGCTGTTCCAAACATTATAGGATATTTAGCAGCATCTCTGGCCTCTACCCACTAGATGCCAGTAGCACTTATCCACCACTTGTGACAACCACAAAAAAAGTCTCCATACTTTGCCAAATGTTTTGCAGGTGGTAAGAATGGCAAAACTGAAAAGCACTGCCACCTCCCTTATTTCTCTGAAGACTTTCCCTCTCAGATGGTGAGAAAAACCTGTGGACTTTCTACCACAACTATACTTCACCCTTCCAGCTACATGACCAAAACCAAATCCCTTCATCTAGCTCCAGCAGGCTCCCCTCTCCCCAGTCTTCCTCTGGCCAGATGGCACCCAGGCTCTCCAGGGGGCATTTCATAGAAATGACACAGTGTTTCAGGCTGAGTCCATTCTATACCCCAGGATTAGGATGATACAGGCCAGATTCATGGGTGAGCCATTAGGCAGCTGTCCAGAGCACCAGTCAATAGGGGCCACCAAAATGCTACTGGCATAAAACTAGAGTAGGGAGCCAGTCAATTCAGGTCTCCATACATGACTGCTGACAAAACTCATGAGACATAAATGGATTTGGCTGCAATTAAACACTCCCTATTGCTGCCAGCCTCTCTCTGCTGATATTTTTTATGGCAAATACATGAAATTTACATGGTGTGTATAAGGTCTCACTACTAACTTTGAGACTGGCCTTCTGGGAGTTCCCTGTAACAGTCCAGCCTGCTTAAATTCTGAAACTGAAAAATTCATGATGCTGTATGTGCTCTTTCCTGGGGATGATTTATTAGAATGTCTAAATTTAAAGAGTTTACTATGCCTCTCAATAAATTGTCTAGTTCAGAAAATCACATGTAATATGTACATGGAAAATATACCTTTATTTTGAATGTAAAAAGCATTTACTTTTATTTTTTCCCATTCCTATTAAATATTGAATAGAAATGTAAAGAATAGACAAAATCATGTAAAAAGGACCAAAGTTACTCATCTGACATGCTCAACGTCTCAGTATGGACTGGATGCACACATAGTGTTTGGAGGTGAAGGGGCAGAAAATTGCACTGGAAACCGTTTCTTTCTACTCCTATTTATTTCAATTTAAATCAGATCAAAGTGAATCTTCAAAGTAACTTTAATAATGTAAAAACAAGACACAGTCTGAAATATAAGTCAGGAAATGAGGAAGAACAGATCACGTGTTTGACCTTAGGGTTTTGAGGAAGATTGGGTGCTAACTGTATGTATAAGAGTCTCAGATCTTTTCCAGCTCCATTAGGTAGATCCAACCCCTCTTGTTCAAATTAATACTTCCTTGATGCACTGTCCAACCACTCTCTTCTGTACCCCAAGCAAGGAAATGCTCATCAGTTGTTGGGGTTGAAGAAGTCTCCCTGCTTCATGCTTCCTGTATGCAATCTCAAGGTCACAAATCTGTTACACCTCATCCTGCAAGAAGCAGAAGCCAAGATGGAATTAGACATGCAAGCAATCTACTGGAAAATGTCTGCGAGAGAAACAGAGGTGGAGTCATAGAAGACAAGGAGAGCTGTCAGACCATAGAACAGGGCTGACCCTGTGAAGGCAAGAGGGAAAGAAGGACAGAGTGCTGGGTTAGCAGTCTCAGACTGCAGCACAGTGCTAGGAAATTTTTGGCTAGGTTGATGAAGAGCCCTAGTACCAATTTATCTAGCATCTCACAGGTATGGGCCTGCCTTAGTACCCCCCTTGTGCTCAGTCATTGGCTGAGAGTATCCCAAGGGAAGCAAAGCCTCAGAGCAGATGGCATGGATTTGGAGTATAGCATCTAGGGATATTTATTAAATATGGTCCCCATGACACAGCAGGAATTCTAAGTGGCGCATTTTTAAGGCCACCATAGCTATGGAAGCCTTAGTGTAGCAGAAGGCGATGGATGAATAGGACAATAGAGGAAGGAAGAGGGATACCGCCAGGTAAGGGAGGCCAAGACTGATTTGGCCCAGTTCTGCTCAAAACTCAACTCACATTCAAATGAAGGTTTGGACTATTCAGAGGTTTCTGACTATTCAGAGGTCTGAGATCTAGACCAGTACCAATATCCACCAAATTAGCTAGTGTGTACTAGCTTGGAAAGCAAGCACCATTGACCGTATTTTACCTAAAAGAAAATGTAATTCAGGTTTCAAACAACCAATTTTGAGGTTGACTTTTGGTTGCAGACATACCAACACAGGGGATTATCAACAAGAGAGTAATTTTGCTTACAATGATATAACTATTATCAGAGAATATCCAAGAGTAGGATAAGATATCTACCTTTACACAACTGATATTGTTACATAGCTGAAAAAATGCAATTAATTATTTTAGAAATATTGATTAAATGTCTATGTGTTGTCAGGAATTGTCCCAGGTGCTAGAAAAATAGGTAGACATATTTGGAACTATTCAAGAATGAAGAACTAAGAAAATGCAGGGAGACATTATAGGGAGATAGATTTAAATTTGTAATATGAATTGCACCAAGAATCATAAAATACCTAGAAATAAACCTGACCAAAGATGTAAAAGATCTGTATGCTGAAAACTATAGAAAGCTTATGAAGGAAATTGAAGAAGATATAAAGAAATGGAAAAACATTCTGTGCTCATGGATTGGAAGAATAAATATTGTTAAAATGTCAATACTACCCAAAGCTATCTACACATTCAATGCAATCCCAATCAAAATTGCACCAGCATTCTTCTTGAAGCTAGAACAAGCAATCCTAAAATTTGTATGGAACCACAAAAGGCCCCGAATAGCCAAAGGAATTTTGAAGAAGAAGACCAAAGCAGGAGGCATCACAATCCCAGACTTTAGCCTCTACTACAAAGCTGTCATCATCAAGACAGCAAGGTATTGGCACAAAAACAGATACCTAGACCAACGGAATAGAATAGAAACCCCAGAACTAGACCCACAAAAGTATGGCCAACTAACCTTTGACAAAGCAGGAAAGAATATCCAATGGAAAAAAGACAGTCTCATTAACAAATGGTGCTGGGAGAACTGGAAAGCAACATGCAGAAGGATGAGACTAGACCACTTACACCATTCACAAAAACAAACTCAAAATGGATAAAGGACCTAAATGTGAGACAGGAAACCATCAAAACCCTGGAGGAGACATCAGGGAAAAACCTCTCTGACCTCAGCCACAGCAATTTCTTACTTGACATATCCCCAAAGGCAAGGGAATTAAAAGCAAAAATGAACTATTGGGACCTCATGAAGATAAAAAGCTTCTGCACAGCAAAGGAAACAATGAACAAAACTAAAAGGCAACCAACGGAATGGGAAAAGATATTTGCAAATGACATATTGGACAAAGGGCTAGTATCCAAAATCTATAAAGAACTCACCAAGCTCCACACCCAAAAAACAAATAATCCAGTGAAGAAATGGGCAGAAGACATGAATAGACACTTCTCTAAAGAAGACATCCAGATGGCCAACAGGCACATGAAAAGATGCTCAACGTCACTCCTCATCAGGGAAATACAAATCAAAACCACACTCAGATATCACCTCATGCCAGTCAGAGTGGCTAAAATGAACAAAACAGGAGACTATAGATGCTAGAGAGGATGTGGAGAAACGGGAACCCTCTTGCACTGTTGGTGGGAATGCAAACTGGTGCAGCCGCTCTGGAAAACAGTTTGTCAAAAAATTTGGAGATTCCTCAAAAAATTAAAAATAGACCTACCCTATGACCCAGCAGTAGCACTGCTAGGAATTTACCTAAGGGATACAGGAGTACTGATGCATAGGGGCACTTGTACCCCAATGTTTATAGCAGCACTCTCAACAATAGTAAATTATGGAAAGAGCCTAAATGTCCATCAACTGATGAATGAATAAAGAAATTGTGGTTTATATACACAATGGAATACTACGTGGCAATGAGAAAGAATGAAATATGGCCTTTTGTAGCGACATGGATGGAACTGGAGAGTGTTATGCTAAGTGAAATAAGTCATACAGAGAAGGACAGACTCCATATGTTTTAACTCCTATGTGGATCCTGAGAAACTTAACAGAAGACCATAGGGGAGGGGAAGAAAAAAAATGGTTAGAGAGGGAGGGAGCCAAAACACAAGAAACTCCTAAAAACTGAGAACTGATGGTTTATGGGGGGTGGGAGGGAGGGGTGGGTAGGTGATGGGTACTGAGGGCACCTGTTGGGATGAGCACTGGGTGTTGTATGGAAACCAATTTGACAATAATAAATTTCATAATAAAAAAATAAATTTGTAATACGAAAGGATACCTTAAAACTTTTCAATAATTCTGTTATATGTCATCTTCCATTGTGCATCCCAGCCCTTTGTTCATATAGCTATTGTCTCACTGATCACACTGTATTCTAGTTAGTTATGTATGGATTTCTTTCCCCCTGAGAGTTTTCAAAATCTCCAAGGACTGGGGCCATATATATTAATTCATAATTAAATCAATAACTCAACACTCATATATTTACTCAACAAAGGTTTTTTGAGTGCTTTGTGCCTACTGTTGGTACCTGGGGAGTCCAAGATAAATAAGATACAATGCTTATCCTTCCGAAGCTAATGTAAACTAGAGAGAAAGATGAGGAGACATTAATATAGTTCTGAATGGTGTGTGCTATAGTGGAGGCATTTACTGAGAAAAGAAGGAGCATCAGGACAGGGTGTCAGTGAAGGAATTCCTCATAAAATTGATGATTCTTCAGCTGCATCATGACAGATAAGTAGTAGTTATCCAGGATTTTATCCCTAGTTTCCAGCACAAAACAAGCCCTCAATTCAGTTCTGCAAAATGAATGAATGAATGAATGAATGAACGAACGAACAAATGATAAATAAACTGAGTGTAACTGAGAGTATTTTCTCCTGATCAGCATGCATTGCCCTCCTTCTGGGTAATAGCACCTCACCCCTGCCTCCAGAAGTGGGCCCATGACCCCAGCCTTGGCAATCAAATAATGAACAGCCCTGGCCAGTGACTGGTTCAGGAGACTGGACATGGTTGAACTTGGTACAGTGAGACAAATATCAGGACCTGTTTGAGCAGTCGGAGGATAGAATCTCTCTTCCTCAGTCTGGGGCATCTGGGGGTGTTTTGGTTAAGAGAAGTCTTCTAAGGGTGAATTTCCATACAGGAAGCAGGACTAAGAGGAAGAAAGAGAGAAATTGGTAACATTGTTTTAGCTCCTGGATCCAAAAATACAAGAAGTAGGTCTATTCCTTAACTGTTCTTTGGGTGATCTTTAAATTACCTTTTCTGGCAACTATGTGTGGGGTGGGATTTAAGCCAGTTTTAATTGGCTCTTCTATTACTTGTGGCAAAATGTGTGTTGGCTAAGGGAGATAAATAGCTATCCACAGTATAAGTTGCTTCACAGAGGACTGAGTTGCCCATTTCCAGAATGATTCATATAAAATTAAGTCTATCAGAAAAGGAAATGCTGTATCACTGGAGAACCCTAAATCCTTTTTTAGCCTTGTTGATTGAGGATAGGTTTGTGTCCATTTACCTGAGGAAGATAGTGTGAAGAAAAAGGAAGGAAGGAAGGAAGGAAGGAAGGAAGGAAGGAAGGAAGGAAGGAAGAAATGGACAGAGGAAGGGAAAGAGGAAGGGAGGGAGCGAGGGAGGGAAGGAGGAAGGAAGGAGGGAAGGAAGAAAGACATGAGTGGGGAAGAGACTGCACTATAACATCACCAGATTGCTCATCATTTCAGAATTACTATCTACTTCTTGTGAGTGATAAACCAGAAAGAACTAACACACCAAAAGTTTTGTTAAAAAGAATTAACAAATGTGCACGTTGGTTGAAAGAAAGAGATGTGGCCACTGAGGCATAGCAGCTGAGAAAGATATTTTTCTTTTTCTTCTTTTCCCTAAGTGCACCATCTAAAGGAGGAATTACTATCAAATGCAAACATCCTCACCACAGTGACAACCTTGGCAGGGACCAGAGGAGAAAGTGCCCACTGGCCCCGTTCCCGGGGGTTTGAGTCAAGAGGCCAGGAATCTGTGTAGCACATCTGGGGCAGGAGAGCAGACGTCTAATGGGGCAAAGCCTAGAACCAGAAAAGGTGCATTTTATGAAACGGAAATACAAATAAATAGCTGACACCAGAAGACAGAGTGTCTCCTGACTGTTTAGAAACCACTGGCCTCTGGTTCTATTTATAAAGATGACATGTTCCACAGAACCAGTTTTCCCTGTTACTAATCGAGGCCAAAGCATCAACATATTCCAGGCACATGTGGGAAGGGATGAGATGTGGGTTCAGGGCTCTGACCTTCTTTAATGAATTCATTCTGCATCTGGGGTCAGGACGCATGCAGAGTGTTTGTACTTTTTACTCTCAGTAACTGGGGGAGACAGAGATGCATAGTCTTCCTCTAGATTTCTAGCTCTTCTCACCTTCCTGTCAGTTTCCTCTTTCTTCTTTCTTGCCTGCCTGCCACCCTTACCTCCTCCTCATTCTCTCCTAGCAGAAAGAACACTCCTAGCTTGTTAAGAGGCATAGATTCTGGTCCAAGCTTTGCCACCAACTGGCTATTCAATTTCAGGCACTTATTTAATCTCTCTGGACTCCAGTTTTCTCATCTGCAAAATGGGCTTAGATAAGTGTTTACCTAATTCGTTTTCCAAAATATGAAGAATGGGGCTGTGTAAGTGGATATTGAAGATCCTGAGACATATTTCAGTAAAGAACCATATTCAACTTTGTTTTGCCAAGCATGGCTCAAATGCATTTGAGAACAAAATCTCTTTTTTAAAAAATAACATGTAGCTACATCTCACTATTCTATGGTTTATTGGTTGAACTGCTGTTTTTGCCCAATAGTTGGATTGATTCTCTAAACCTTCTTTTTACCATCCTTCTATTTAGAGTGGTTAGGGACAAAAACTGTACTTCTCAGACCTCCTGAAGCGTGAGTTTTGCATTTGGATTACACTCTACCAATAAGATGAACTCATGTGAGATGGGGAAGACATTTTCATTTCTCTCCCAATCCTGACGGATACACTGACCTAGATGATCTATAAAAGTCTACTTCGGGGCGCCTGGGTGGCTCAGTCAGTTGAGCATCCGACTTCGGCTCAGGTCATGATCTCACAGTTTGTGAGTTCAAGCCCCACGTCGGGCTCTGTGCTGACAGCTCAGAGCCTGGAGCCTGCTTCAGATTCTGTGTCTTCCTCCCTCTGCCCTTTCCCCGCTCATGCTCTCTCTCTGTCTCTCAACAATGAATAAAGTTTAAAAAAAAATAAAAAAAAATAAAAGTCTACTTCAACTCTTTGGGATTTTTATGTTTTCTCTCTTGGCCATACCTTTTCTTAGGCAAAAATCTCATTTACATATCGTGAATCTAGTTCATTTATTTTCTTCTGGATTGTAATAAATCCCAAGAAATAGACGGAGGACAAATCAAGAAAGAATAAACGCTAGCTGGGATCATCTTGCTCTGAAGTTTCCATCATCTTCTACAGCTCATTTCTGATTTCGTGGGACATAGTTCATCTTGGGGTCTTGTAGCAATTCCAAAAAGACAGAGACTTGCTAAAAACTTGTAACTGTAACCATGGTGCCCCATGGATCCTTAGGGCACTGTTACGAGGCTGTATTAAGCTGGGCACACAGACTATTTCTCTCAGCATCCCCTATTAATCTTGTAGGGATGATTGTATTCCTCATCACATTCCAGGAGCACTTTTGTATTGTTTTTGAGAGAGAGAGAGAGAGAGAGAGAGAGAGAGAGAGAGAGAGAGAGAGCAGAGGGAGAGAAAGAACTTCAAGCAGGCTCCATGCCCAGCACCGAGTCCAACACAAGGCTAGATCTCATGACCGTGAGATCATGACCTGATCTGAAATCAAGAGTTGGACACTTAACTGAGCCACCCAGGAACCCCTCCAGTAACGTCTTAAATGTGGCTGCACTTAAAGAAGACAGCTCTAGGAGGGCACAGATCTAGCTCTGGCTCCCTGATGACTTAGTAAGCAACCTTGGTCAGGACAAATAACCACTGTGTCTCTTAGATTTTCTGGATCTAAAATCAATGAAGCAGGCTTTTCCTAGTTGCAAGTACTTTAGACAAATAGGGGACCCTATATGTAGTATAAGGAGTTTTAAAATTGAGCTTTTCTGGTGGGTGTCGGAATAGAACCTACTCCTGACTCTTGACTCCACGAAGGTTAAACATTGGAAGTTGGACTCATCAAAACATGAGATGAAGGGAATTTCTGGGTGGTTGGTCTTTTGGCAAAATTGTAAAATGGTCAAAATTTGTCTTTTTCTCCTTCCGAATGACAAAAATTCAGTTTTCTAGCTTTCAGCACCAAAAAACTTTCCCTATTTTCCTCTGCCTCCTAGAATTGTCCTGTGTTTTAGATTTGTTCTTTTCAGAGCAAGGAAAAATAGTAAGCTCATTTATCCTGAGGCTGTGGTTTTAGCTCTGGCTTCTCATCAGTCCTGGATATCTTCAGAGAGCAAAGATGTCAGGGTCCTACAGCTAGAAACCCAACAGTTGGTCTTGGATGGGGCCCAAGTATTGGGCTAAAACTTCCATGGGATGAGAGCCACCAGGGTATTGTTACCTAAAAGCACCTCTTCAAAGAGAATCATGGAAAAAGTTCCAGGGATCAACTAATCTTGTCCTACTCCTACTCAGAATTTCCATAAAGCAGATTACTGCCATTCACTTTTACTTACAAGCTTCAAGCTAACCAAACTGGAAGTACAGTTCTTGCCATAAATAGGAAGCTCAAAAAATCTTGAAGTAATGCCAAGGTTAGTTCAATATGAAGTTTATATCTAGTAGCTGGTACCTTGTTCTGGAAATTCTGTGCCCATTCTGCCTCCTGGCTTGATTGTACTCAATTATCCCACCCTTAAATACCTCCCAGAATCTGGTTTACATCCTCTGCCTTGTGTCCTGTCCCTCATGTAATTCTTCAATACTAACCTGATGACAAACACATGGGCTTTGAGTTAGATCTTGTTCAAGTCTTGACCCCACCACTCTGTAATCAGAATTCCTTGGGACAATTATTTGGAGACTTGGTTTCTTCATCTGCAGAGTAAGGGTGATTTTACCTATTCTATCCCAGTTCAGAGTTTGACACACAGTAAATATTCAACAATTGTGAGGTCCCTTTCCTCTCAAATCTCGCTGTTTACCTTGTACTTATTTCTACCTATTATTTATATGACCCATAACCCCAATGGTTTTTAAAGGTAGGATTTCAAGTATCAGTAGGAAGATATTTCAGGCACAGCAAGAGCTTTGTGTTGCAATTGAAATTATAGCCTACTGGTCCCCAGTAACTCTATCTTAGCTCCCACCATAAGGGGTCTGTCCTAGGCATTCAGGGCAGTGATGAGATGAAAGAAACTAATGGATGCAATGGGAGGAGTGAACTGAAGAAACCCTTGATAGTCACTAGTGGGAAGCTGAAAAATAAACCCAGAGAAGACCTGGAAAGGGCAGACCACCAGATGTCTAGCTAGGAAGCAGAAATCCTGGCTGGAGTCTGTTTCAAACCACAAAATCTGAATTTGGGGAAGAAAGCATTAAAAACAATAAATTACCAAATTTAAGATTCAACTGCCTCAAACTGTAACAACTTAGGCACTTGTAAAAGAGAAATATTCCAGATGGCAAAGTGGAAGGATGAATTATAGAGAAGGAAGTGGCTAATATCCTGTGCAAGACTTTGAAGCAATACAAAGAGCTTTCCTTGAAGGAACAGGCTAGGGGAGCCTGGTGTTTCTAGGAAACAGAAATGGGGTGCCATTAGATTATGGTCAGCTGGCCCTCTGGCCAGTCCTGGGTGCTCAGGGCTCAGGGCTCAAGGCTCAGGTTTGTTTCAAATTGCCTTCTGTCTTCTAGGAGATTCTGTAACAAATGACCCTGGTGCCTTAGGAGGGCATCTGGAATGACCACTTAAAATGGATAGGACTTTGAATTGACATAGTCCATCTGGCCTCGCTACTTAATTCAGGATCCCATGGGCCTAGGTATGATTTCAACATCACTTTTCATCTTCTATCTCCTTTTATACAAGGTCACTCCAACCCTGGAACCAAGGAGATTGAATCTGAACAGGTAAACTGAAAACAGGTGAAGGACTCTGATTGCATCCTGGTCAAAGGGGCTTCTCAAAATGTAGTCCTCAGACTGCATAATCTGACTACATGATACCTCAGCACCACCTGGGAGATTATTAGAAATGCAGCACCCCAGTTGGTCTGTGGTGAGCCATAGACACTGACTGGCCTTTGTTCCACAGGATGGGGTTTGTTAAAAGTGTCAAGAATAAGGCTTATTTCAAGAGATACCAAATGAAATTTAGAAAGAGATGAGAGGGTAAAATGATTACTATGCTTGGAAACACTTGGTAATTCAGGATAAAAATAAGTACAACACATCTAAATAGAGGATGATAGTTCATGCATATCATTTGTCAGATTGCTTATGCCTGTAGAGAAGGAGATATGATAGTTTGTGTAGCTTTGCTCTTGAGCTCCCAAAGTGTGAAGGTTGGCCTGACAAATTATGTTGCAGCATATTGTACCAGCCTGCTGCCGGCCTGCAGTCTTCTTAACTCATTTGGTATGGACAAGACCTATGAAGGCCAAATGGAGGTGACTAGAGATGAATACAATGTGGAAAGCACTGATGGTCAACCTGGTACCTTCAGCTGCTATTTGGATACAGGGCTTGCCAGAACTACTACTAGAAATAAAGTTTATGGGGCCCTCAAGGGAGCTGTGGATGGAGGCTTGTCTATCCTTCACAGTTCAAACAATTCCCTGGTATAGTTCAGAAAGCAAGGAATTCAGTGTAGAAGTATACTGGAAGAACATCCTGGGTCAGAAAGTTGCAGATTATATGCATTACCTAGTGGGAAAAGATGAAGATTCTTACAAGAAACAATTCTCTCATTACATAAGGAACAACATAACTCCAGACATGATGGGGGTGTTTAAGAAAGCTCACACTGCTATATGAGAGAATCCAGTTTATAAGAATAAGCCTAAGAAATAAGTTAAGAAGAGGTGAAACCGTCCCCCCAAATGTCTCTTGTCCAGAAGAAAGATTAGGTAGTTCAGAAGGCAAGATTCCTTAGAGCTTAGGAGCAGGCTGCTGAGAGCTAATAAACCAAACCACAATTTTCTTTTTTTTTTTTTTAATTTTTTTTTCAACGTTTATTTATTTTTTGGGGGACAGAGAGAGACAGAGCATGAACGGGGGAGGGGCAGAGAGAGAGGGAGACACAGAATCGGAAACAGGCTCCAGGCTCCGAGCCATCAGCCCAGAGCCTGACGCGGGGCTCGAACTCACGGACCGCGAGATCGTGACCTGGCTGAAGTCGGACGCTTAACCGACTGCGCCACCCAGGCGCCCCCAAACCACAATTTTCTATGAAGATTTTTCAGATAAAGACAATAATAAACTTATTCACCAGGCAGCTAAAAAAAAGGGGGAATGCAGCACCCCAAGTCTATCAAATCAAAACCTGCAATTTAACATGATCTGTGGGTGTTTCATACATATGTTAAGGTTTAAGAAACAGTATACTACTAGATTATATATGCAAAGGAGGAATATAGGCCCACAAAGATATTTGTATGCATAAGAAAGGACACAGTCCATGTCCAATCATTTCAATAATACTGCACCTCATGGAGTCTACAAGTTCCTAATATCACTGCCAAGGCATTTTTCTCAATACGACTAATAAAGGCCTTTTGGTCTGAAATTGGGTCCGTAAGTAAAGGGGCATCCAGTCCTCAATCTCAGTCTCAGTTATTTTACTGTTTCTCCTCTTGTCATGCAGCAATCCATACCAACTGAAGGAAAGTCATAACATACAGGAAGCTGCATAAAACCCTCTACTGGTTTGCTATCACACTCACAATAGTTCAGATTCCTTATTGTGGTCTCACAGGGCCCTTCATTCTCTGGCACCTGACTACTTTTCAGAATTTATTTCTTGCCCTCTCTAATGCTGTTCCAGCCATTCTTGCCCTTTTCTTTTTGGAACACACCAAGTTCATTCCAAGCTCTGAACATTTCCAGTCATTCTTTCTTCTATGGGAATGCACTTTCTTCCCTTATGTCTTACCATGAGTCCTAATCATGTATGTCTCAGCACACACACAAAAAAATGCTTTCCTAGAAAGACCAACACTGCTACTCTATCTGAAAATCCTACCCCAACTATTCTAGCTGTATCAGATTATTCTGTGTGATTTTCTTCATTGAATTTAATGTTACCTGGTATTCTAGTGTTTATATTTACTGATTTACTTCTCCCCTGCCACATATAATAGAAACTTTAGAAAAGCAGATTCCTCTTGCTGACTGCTGTATCCTCAGTGCTTAGAGCAATGCCTGACAAAGTATTTTTTCAATGAATGTTTCCTAAATGTGAGTGAATGATAGCAGTAAGGTGAAACTACTGGCTTCTCAGTTATCTGTGCATTCCTACTTTCTGTGCTCTAATCACCCCAATTATGCCCGCAGATAACTCAGAAGGGCTTAGATGGCAGAGCCTGAGTCAATGATGCTTTAGGTCTGACCCACAGGATTGAGACAGGTCACACTGTGGTCCCTTCAGGGCTGTGTAGTGACTGTATTCAATTCAATACAGTTTTATAAACTTTTGTCCATGCACAAGGCACCGTGAAATAAAGGCAAAATATAAATATAAGGCCAAAGGTATTCCAGGAAGGCAAAATGGAATTTACAAAGGTATAAAAGCAAGAAAGGGGGTTGGGAGAACTGTAAGTAGTTTGGTGATACCAGGATGCAAAGTGCACAGTTTGGGCAGGCAGAAAGAAATAAGGCTGGGGAAGGAAACAGAGAGCTTGTAATAATACATCTCCTTGAGATGCTGGACCTACTTTATGTTTGAGGTCAGATGCAAATATCTCAAATTCTTTTTAGTCCAAAAGAGCCAGCAGTGAATTTAGCTGAGAGCATGTTGTAACCTCTAGCCCTCCTCTGTGCTCCCTTTGGGCACCATGAGCACCATACCCAGCAATCTCAAAAGCCCTCACATGCTGGACCCATTAGGCACTGCATACTCCTCTGTCTGAGTCATTTCCCCCTCTGCCAATGGTGACAAACCCAGAGGAATTCTCCATTAATTGAATCTGAGATGACTCACTCTAAACCAGGGACTTGAAACTTGAAAATCTCAGCAGCAATACCTTGGCAGTAAGACTCTTGGTTTCAGTTGTCCAGCTTATTGTCTGGAGAGCCAGTGGGTGTGAGAGGATAGAGTAGAGGGTATCTGGGGGGGGTGGGTGGGCTTTGGAGCAGGAACGCTGGGTTTTCTCAGACAGCTGGAAAGACAACAGCACCCACTATATGTCATTGCTTGTTTAAATTCCAGCTGGTTGCCAAAGGCTAAAAAATGATATCCAAACACACTTTGTTTGGCACACCTATTTTGTTTACAGTATTTGATGCAGTATTTAAAAATAAAGAGCTTTTGGGGCACCTGGGTGGCTCAGTCAGTTAAGTGTCCGACTTTGGTTCAGGTCATGATTTCAAGGTCCATGAGTTCAAGCCCCACGTCGGGCTCAGCGCTGACAGCTCAGAGCCTGAAGCCTGTTTTGGATTCTGTGTCTCCCTCTCTCTCTGTCCCTCCCCCACTCACACTCTGTTTCTCTCTCTTCCTCAAAAACAAATGAACATTAAAAAAATTTTAAATAAAAAAAAGAGCTTTCATGTTAAATTCTGTATTTCTGAATTCTCTCAAAAATGTAAAAGACCTGGCAATAACCTACTCCAAAATGGATGCCCTTTATATAGTCTGTGTGCTCCCAAAGTTTCCATGGTCTACACCCCAAGTTTTACATTCTCGTGCTCCTACACTTATACTCAGAATGTTTCATTGGTTTATTGTCCCTTATGGCCCCTGCAGGATTTGAGTTTGCAACCCCTATTCCGAAGCCATCATCAAGAGGACAAACTCTGATGATATTTTCAGTAATAGGAAAGGACCTCAAAGTATTATCTCTCTGGAAAATTTCACCTACTCAGTGCTGAAAAATTTATTAGAAAGTAATATAATAAAAGGGCATGAAAATGACCAATCTCTACCCTCTACATCTTCTCTCCTGGAAGAACACGTTACTTATATTTGAGGCTGGGGTTTAGTTTCTTTATTGTCTTTTGTTCCTCATAATAATTGCATCATGGTATATATTTAACTATTGCCAAATAAATAGGTAAGGAATGAAATGACATTGCTGCTCTAGGTCTTATGCATCTGGTACCCTCCCCCAGGAGACCTGACACCAGGATATGACATGTTTTCTTCTTTTCTCCATCTATTCCTGTTTTAATAGTCTCCTTCCTCCCATATGTAGTCATCTGGCTATTCTTTTTTTTTTAATGTTTATTTATTTTTGAGACAGAGCATGAGCGGGGGAAGTGCAGAGAGAGAGGGAGACACAGAATCTGAAGCAGGCTCCAGGCTCTGAGCTGTCAGCACAAAGCCCGACTCAGGACTCAAACCTGCTCAAACCTCAAACTGTGATGGACATTTAACTGACTGAACCACCCACGTGCCCCTCATCTGCCTATTCTTCTAAGAAGTATCTATGACTTCCCCAAATTAGAAATATTAGTTTTCTTTTCTCTATTCAAAATTGGTACTTATTTATTATGTAACTTCCTCAGTTTTATTTCCTTTATGGGAAAAGCAATATATACTTCATAAGATACATACATTATGTCTAGATGTGGTGAAAATAACCATTGCAAACACGAATATATCACTTACTATATGTCAGGAACCCTTCCAAGTGCTTTGTATATGTTGATTTATTTAATCTTCACAACATTGCCGTAAAGTAGGTACTGATATTATAATCCCCATTTTATTGATGAAGAAGCTGAAGCAAAAAAAAGTTAAGTAACTTGCTCAAAGTCACCAGCTAATAGGTACTGGAGATTGGCTTCAAATCTCAGAAGCTGGACCCAGTGTGTGTGGCCGTAACCACTAAATAATACTGCCTCTCTTCTGAAGTGAGGTCTATATTATATGACCACATCCTTTGTGTTCAAGATTGAAAATTACCCTTCATTATCCATTCTTATCAGTGCTATTTTACATTGTTAGTTACATACAGCCAGGTTGAATCCCACTTGCTTTTAAAGCTCTTTAACTGGCTGAAGAGAAAGGTGGGGAGAAAAGTCTCAAATAACATACATATAACTAGAGGTGGGATCCACAGTCCTTCGTTCTTTTGCCTTATTTAGGCAGGAAATTCTCCAGGCACAGAACACTTTTGAAAAATAGCTTTATCAGCAGATCCTTCCTGAGAGTTCTTTGTCATCCAGAAGTACCATACATCCAGCCTAGATGCAAAACATCCCTGAGGCCAAGCAAAGACTTGGAACTATAAGAATGTAAATGGCATTGGTTTTCCATTTCATCATTTTCAGATATGGATCTGTTTCCCAATCTTATCTGTATACTTTGTTACAGACTCTCTTATATTTGTCCTTAGTTTCTTCATTTGTGAAATGAAAGATTGGAAAAGACCATGAATGGCAAACAGATTTGCTTTTGTATGCCATATCCAATTGATTAGTTGTATTTGCCTTGGAGAACTGCAAGCCATAAGCCTGCAGTATATGAAGTACAGAAGTATATGTCAGCATATTTTCCAAGAATTTGCTTCCCTGGATTAGATGACTCCCCAGGATCCTGCCCAATTTTATGCTCATGTGAAAACAGCTACAAAGGGAAAAGGGAATAACAAAGCAGGGGATATGAATAAGATTTTTTAAAAAGGACTATGAGGAAAAAGAGTATGTCTGTATAATTACGATTTATACTGGAAGCAGTGAAGAGCAGGATTGATATTGCAGAAAATCCAATCAGTAATATGGTAGACTAATATAAAAGTCATGTAGAAAAAAAGAACAAAGTGAGGAGTCAGGCAAGAAGGAGTTGAGTGTCATTATAACAAGGCAATGTCAGGGATATTTGTGGTGATGGAACTATTCTGTGTCTTGACTATGGAGGTGGAAAATGGGCCAACACATGTAACAACATTACACATAACTAAGTATGCACACACACACACACACACACACACACACACACACGGATGAGTACAAGTAAAACTGGGGAAATCTGAATAAGATTGGTAGGTTGTAGAAATGTCAATATCCTGTCTGTGATGCTTTATTATATTTTTGAAAGATATTACCCTGGAAGAAAACTGAACAAAGGGTATATGGGATCTTTATATATTATTTCTTACACCTGTATGTGAATCTACAATGATCTCAAAGTAATGTTAATTCACACACACACACACACACGCACACACCCACCCCAAAACTATAAAGACATTTAGAGAGAATTAGAGATAAGAGAATAGAGAACCAATACACAGACAAATAGTGTTATAAAATGGAACTAAAATCAATGATCAAAGGTAAAAACAGATGAAATGTTTCTCTGCTGAAAAATGCCAATATTAATGGATTTAAAGGACTCCTCAAAATCTAGGCCTAATGAGAGAAAATAAATTTATTCTTAAATACATTGTGACATACTTTCTATATTATGAGGCTTGCAGCCAAAAATGACAGCCAGATGAAGTAGCTAGGAGCCAGGAGCTTGTGAACAGCCCTGGGTGCCACAGTGGGAATTCATAAGCCAGGGGCATTAATAAGCCCCTGCCCCATGATTTGATTTAGGGATTCTATTCCCCTTTAAAACCATGTACTGGTGCCAAACCTGAAAATGCTGCTGAATCACAGATGCTGCATGAGGAACATTTGCACTGAGAAAGATTAGATAGCTCCCTACCATTCAGAAGGATTTCCTACCATCCATAAATGATTTCTTGAAAAACATAAAGGAAACTTTTACAGTTATTATTTAGACATGGACCTAGACACAAAGCAAATTCAATCATTCCTATACTTGCTCCCAGAAACATTTCTTTAACCTTAATGCCATGTGTTCAGTTATGGATGTTTATGGACACGTGGCAGGCAGAAGGTACTACAAATGTACAAAAATCGGGCATGACCCCAACCTCCAAACAGCCTCTTAGACATAAGCATGTAGTAACAACAATAAAGGCTGTGATTTATTAAGTGTTATCTGCAGTCCAGATACTGCACAAGTGTTTTGTATATGATAATTTAATGATCTCAATAATTCCACTGAAGGCAGAATTGAGATTTTACTTCATGTTAGTGTGACCCAATGACTGTAATATTCTCTATGCTCACTACCCACCATTTGCAAGATGAGGGTCAAATCACAAAGCTACCATGACATCTTCTGTGAACATGTACAGATTCATCATTTATTCATCAATACATATGTATTTGCATCATCCATGTACCAGGGTTTATGCTAGGTCCTGGGACACAATAATGAGAAAAACAGACAGGAATCCATCCCCAAGGAGCTTCAAGTCTAATAGGAGAAACTGGTATTATTCAAATGATCAAATTAATATGTAACTATATGTATTCATGGCAAGGGCTACAAAGAAAAGTATACACATTGCTTTGAGAGCATATAAGGAACCAATTTGACTTAATCAGAAAATTAGAGAAAGTTTTTCCAAAGAAGTGACTCTTTTAAAGAAATCGGAAGAAGGATTAAGAGTTATCTGGTTGAAGAATGTAAGGAAGACACTCCAAGAAGAGGAAACAGCAAGGGAAAATTCCTGGGGGAGTGGGGGGAGGCATAGAAATAAGATGGACTAAAACAAACAAACAAACATAAATAGAAAAGAAAAGAAAAGAAAAGAAAAGAAAAGAAAGGAAAACAGAGGACCACTGTGGAGAGAGCGAAAGAAGAAGAGTGGTGCAAGATGAGGATAGAAACTTAACAAGTTCCAGGACATACCAAATCTCATGGTCCACATAAGGAGTTTAGTCTTCATCCTAAGAGCAAGAGGAAGCTGTTGGAAGGGTTTTAAAAAGGGAGTGGTTAGGGACATGATGAGTTGTGAATTTTCAATTATTTTTTTCTTTTTCTGTAGCCAAAGCTGTTAGTATGAATTTCTAAGTTACAGTCTGTCTTAATAATGCTTATTATGATATCAAATGACAAAATATTATCTTCCTAACTAGAGGGGAGACACCATGAAGGCTGGGATTATTTCTTAAACTATATTTTATTGGATTTAAGATATCTAAATAAGATGTGTGTTTACTGTTGTATTCCACTAATAAAGAGAAAATGCTGCCAATTACACTTGCCATTGATTATAAATAGCATCTCTATTCCAAAGATTTTAAAAACATGAAATAATGCACATCTTTAACTAATGGAATATTATACTTTGACTCTCTTACAGTGCCTAACACAATACTGAGTTGGTCAAAAGTGGAATGGGAAGAGTGTTGCCCTTCAAATGAGGAAACTGAGTTTGTAACTGGTTCTGCCATGCACCTGAACAAAAATGACTTTTTGGGTCCCACTCCACTTTTCTATAGTATGGACCACATGAGTACTGAGGTTCCTCCCAGATCTACATTTTCTTTGTGCAACAGCTGCCTGTCAACAGCTATAGGGAGAGGACTTTGAGGCTTTTCTCTGCTAGACAGAGTACCTTTCAGGGAGGTACAGGATCCCCTACACTTCTCCACGTGGAAGACAATAGGGAATGTGCCTGAAAGACATGCAGCCCTGAATTAGAGATAGAAAACTGGACGCAAGAAATCTAGTGACCAAGGGAAGTTTCTGTAGGCCTCATGTTAACCAGAAGATGGGAGCAGAGCATGGGCTATGTTATGGTTTGAACTGTGTTTCTGTCCAAACGGTATTGAAGTCCTAACCCCTAGTAACTATGGATGTGACCTTATTTAGAAATCATGGGTCTTTGCAGATGGTCAAATTAATATAAGGTCATTAGGGTGGGCCATAATCCAATATGACTGTGTCCTTATGAAAGGGGAAATTTGGACACAGAGACAGACATATACAGAAGGAGCAAATGTGAAGTCCCAGGGAGAATACCATCTGTAAGCCAAGGAATGCCTGAGGTCATCAGAAGCTAGGAGAGGCATGAAACAAATTCTCCCTCACAGAACTTAGAAGGTACCAACCCTGCTAACACCTTGGTTTTGGACTTCTAGCCTCTGAATTTTGTTTAAGCAGCCCCAGAAAATTATTAGAGGCTGTTTCCCAGAAGACCTATATTGCTACAGTGATTCAGGGTCTTTTACTTTCCACCCTCCTCTGCTTTTGAGAAAGTAGCAGACTATCACAGACCAGGGATTAAAAATACACGAGTGTTAAGAGAGTACAGTTTGCCCTCAACACTCTCTCACATCTGCTTTCTACACCCGACAATTCCTTCTCATGCCTCTGGCCTCAGGTATCAGCACCCCACTCTGCTTTCTCATAGCCAAGAATATCTTCCAGTGCCCTCCTCAGCCCTGTGTTACTCTTTCAACCTTAATTCCATTCTGCATCCTCCCCTCTCATTGGCCTTCATCTCATGTGTGTGTAAAATTAGTATTTAGCACTGGAAAGATACTGATAATTTTGTAGCACAAGTGGTAAATCTTGTAGGTGTCTGACATAGAATTTTCTGATAGGTGAAACACCTGTCAGTATGCAAGGTGCATTACTTCCAGGAGCCATTCTGGTGAGCTGAGAGGACACTTAAATTTTGGTTTGATGGTTAAGACAATATGGGTCTTCCTCAATACAAAATCTTCTGTCTCCTACATTGGCTTTTCTTTTCACTTTGAATTAAAAGTAGTCTATTTGTAGGCTGAAAGCCTCTGGAGGAACCCAATCCCAGTCACATCCATTAATAGGACCCCACCCATTAAGGCTTCATAAATTGATGCCCCTCCAAGGCCAAGACTCTACTCTAACATGGCCTCTTTCCCCAGATCCACAGGGTTGGAAGGTTGATCTAGAAGACAGTTAAGGTCCCTGGCAGCTGTAAGACTAAATGATCTTAGGATCTCATTCTTGTTATATAATCTCTGCTCATAGCCCCATGTCCTCTACAGTCACTTTCTCTTCTAATTTTCAAAGCTTTCTCATTTCATACCTGCCTCTGAAGTATGCCTGGAAATAGGGACAATATTGAAATTCAAATTTTGTGCAATAACCAGTATGAAAAAATAATTATAAATATAAATATAGCTTTCATTTATTGAGAGCTCACTGTGTGCCTGAGTTGATGTTAAGTGTTCTATAAGCACTTTTTTTAACCCTTGATACAAGCCTAAGTATGAATAGGAATCCAACTTTATAATAAAGACTGAGGCTCACAGATTTAAAAACTTTTCTAAGATCAGATAGGAAGAAGTAGAAATGGTATTCAAACCTAGATAGAGCCAGGAGGCCATGCTCTTAATCACTTTGCTATGCATTTGTTTATGGTTTAGGAAAATCTCCTTCCACCAGGGAACTTGAATCAGTTCTGAAACCTATGGAAGAATTATCTGAATGCAGACTTTTAACCTCAGAGAATATCTTAGAAATTTTGTCCTTCAGGGGAGCCTGGGTGGCTCAGTCAGTTAAGTGTCCGACTTTGGCTTAGGTCATGATCTCACAGTCAGTGAGTTCAAGCCCCATGTCAGGCTCTGTGCAGACAGCTCAGAGCCTGGAGCCTGCTTCAGATTCTGTCTCCCTCTCTCCCCCTGCTAGCACTCTGTCTCTCTCGAAAATAAAATAAGAACATTAAAAAAACTTTTAAAAAGTTTTTGTTTAAAGAGATTTTGTCTTTCTCTTCACAACTGAAGAAATCTGAGGACTTCATGGTCAAAACACTTGCTGGTGGATAAACATCTACAGACAAAACTCTGCATTAAATTCAGATTTTTGGTCTCCTAGGCCATGATATAAGACAGGAGGAGAAACTTGTCCTAATCCTTATATTACTGGTTCCCAAACTTGAATAAGCATCAGAATTACCTTGTAGGACAGTTAAAACACAGATCCAAGGTCTTGTTGGAGACATGACAATTTTCAATTCACTTGCATTTCAATGTTCACGCAATGCTCTAGGAACTACCTTCTGAAAACTCAGTCTTTAAACCCAGAGGATGCCGTAATATTAGGTGAGTCGGCCTCTTACTCTGGTCATTGGGTAAGAACTGGGCCTTGATACGGTGGTTCTTAGCCTTGGCTGCACATTGAAATCATCTGGGAGATTTAAAAACCCACCAGGGTCTGAATTAATTGGTCTGAGGTATGGGTAGATCATTAAGTGTTTTACAAGCTCCTGACATGATTCTTATGTGCAGTCAGTGTTGAGTACCCCTGTCTTAACACTTCCAACTCTCTGATTGTGGGTAAGTTATACAAACTCTTAGTGCTTCAGTTTTCTCATCTACATAATGAGAATAATAATGGTAGTTATGATTTTTGTGAGTATTAAATGACTTAATAAATTTAAAATATTTGGAAATAGGAGTGGCATTTAGTAAATGTTATATAAATGTTGGCTGTAATTGGCATCACCATTGTAGTTGTAATTAGTGTCTTCTCTCCTTTTTTTCTGTGTCTTCTGATTTTTATGAACTGTTTTACATATGCACAAGACTTTAAGTTTTTTCTAATGACCTATATATTAAAGCAATCAAAATTAAGTAGGGTCAAATGGCCTACATTTCCCTCTCCCCTGGTAAAAAGCAACCACTCTGTTCTTAATACTCATCACTGTTTAGTAGAAAGAGAACTTTCCATTCTTGAAAGTGAGAGTCTTATTTCAGGACTTTCAATTCTATTCCATTGAGTTATATGTCTATCATTATGCCAGTATGACATTGTTTTGATTAGCATAGATATGTACTGTTTTTTTTAATTTTTAAATTGTATTTAATTCCAAGTTAGTTAACATATACTGTAATAATGATTTCAGGAAGAATTTGGTGATCCATCACTTACATATAACACCCAGTGCTTCCTCATCCCAACAAGTGCTCTCCTTAATGCCCATCACCCATTTAGCCCATCCCCCCCCACCCAAAACCCCTCCAACAACTCTCAGTTTGTTCTCTGTATTTAAGAATCTCTTATGGTTTCCCTCCTTCTCTGTTTTTACCTTACTTTTCTTTCCCTTCCCCTATATTCATCTGTTTTCTTTCTTAAATTCCACATGAATGAAATCATATGATATTTATCTTTTTCTGACTGACTTATTTTGCTTAGCATTGTACAAAATTTTAAAATCAGAAAGCATGAGTCCTCCAACATTGTTCTTTTTCAAAACTGTTTTGGCCATGCTTATTCCCTTGTACTTCTATATGAAGCTTGTTAATTTCTGAAAAGATGCAAACTGGGATCTGAATAGTAATTACATTGAATCTGTCAATCATTTGGGGACATACTGTTATCGTAACAATATTAAGCCTCTGATTCATGAACATGACATTTCTTTCCATTTATTCAGTTCTTTAGTTTCTTTCATCAATGTTTTATGGTTTTCAGATTGTAAGTTTTTTATTTTTATTTAAAAATTTTTAATGTTTATTTATTTTTTAAGAGAGAGAGAGAGACAGAGCATGAGGGGGGGGGGCAGAAACAGAGGGAGACACAGAATCGGAAACAGGCTCCAGGCTCTGCGCTGTCAGCACAGAGCCCAACGCGCAGCTCAAACATACGGACCCTGAGATCACGATCTGAGCCAAAGTTGGACACTTAGCTGACTAAGCCACCCAGGGGCCCCTAGATTATAAGTTTTGTAGTATTTTGTTAAATCAGTTGTTAAGTGTGTTATTTTTTGGATTCCATTTATTCTTTTTTAAGTGTTTATTTTTGAGAGAAAGAGAACGTGAGCAAACAGGAGAGGGGCACAGAGAAGAAGACCGAGGATCCAAAGTGGCTCTGTGCTGACATCTGAGAGCCTGATGTGGGGCTCAAACTCACAAACTGTGAGATCATGACCTGAGCTGAAGTCAGACACTTAACTGACTGAGCCACCCAGGCACCCCTCTATTATTCTTTTTGATACTAATATAAATACAATTGTTTTCTTAATTTCATTTTCAGATTGTTCATTGCTAATGTATAGAAATGCAATTGATTTTTGTATATTGATCTTATGTCTTGAACCTTTAGTGAACTTATTTATTATTCTAATAGTTTTTTAGTGGATTCTTTAGGATTTCCTGCATAGAAGGTCATATCATCTATAAATAGAGATTGTTCTATTTCTTCCTTTAAAACTTAAATGTCTTTTTAAACTTAAATATTTCTTATTTTAAAATTTAAATTAAATGTCTATTTAATTTTCTTGTCTAATTGTGCTGGTTAGAACTTCTAGCAGAATGTTAAATAAACAGCAAAAGCAGGCATCCTGGTCTTGTTCTTGATCTTAGAGTGAAAGCATTGAGTCCTTCACAATGAAGTATCGTATTTATTGGGGTTTTTTTTGTAGACAACCTTTATTAAGTTGAGAAAGTCCCTTTATATTTCTAGTTTGGTAAGTTTGTGTGTGTGTGTGTGTGTGTGTGTGTGTGTGTGTGTGTTTATGAAGGGGTGTTGATTTTGTCAAATGCTTTTTCTCATCTATTGAAAGGATCATGTGGGTTTTATCCTTTATTGATAGTGTATATTACATTGATATTCAGATGTCAATTCCTGGGTATGTCAAGCTATTATTAAAAAAGCAACCAAATTTTTGTTATGTTGTTATAAATTTCAAACACATAAAAAGTAGAGAGAATAATATAGTGAACCCTCAGTGTCAATTATTATCTACTCCAGGACCAATTTGATTCATCTATACTCCTTGCTTAGCTCTGCCACATTCTAATAATTTTGAGGGAAATCCAAAAAAATATATTTTTCATCTGTTACTATTTGTGTATGTATCTCAAAGGGTGTAAGACTATTTAAAAATAGTCATAATATCATCATAATTAAAATAATTCGTTAATATAATAAAATGTCCAGTGAAAAAATTTCTTTAGTTAAAAAATCTGACTCAAGATCAAAATCAGGTCTATATATTAAAATTGATTCATGTGTCCCTTAACTCTCATTTAACTTTTTGGATCACCTTTCCACCTCTTCCCACCTCTTTATTTGCATGAAAAAAGGTAATTTAGTAATGCTTGCCACTGTCTAGGTTTTACCAGTTTTATCCCCATGGTAGAGTTTAACATGCTCCTCTAACCCTATATTTCCTGTAAACTGTTAGTTGGATTTAGAGACTTGATCAGACCCAAGGTTGATTTTCTAGCAGTGATTCACCATAAGTAATGCTGTCCAATTTTACCTAGGAGACACATAATATTTGATTGTTTAGTTTTTGTTTTGTTAGCAGCTATCACTATTTACTGCCTAGATTCATACTTTCATTAAGGCTCAAAGTAGTTATAGTCTAATTCTCCCTCTGTTCGTAAGTAACATGTTCATTCCATACAAGATTAAAGGGTGTTTGAGG
The DNA here is from genome assembly GCF_022837055.1 of Prionailurus viverrinus. Classification (NCBI taxonomy): domain Eukaryota; kingdom Metazoa; phylum Chordata; class Mammalia; order Carnivora; family Felidae; genus Prionailurus; species Prionailurus viverrinus. Next base: position 180,699,261 of record NC_062561.1, on the reverse strand, counting down.
GGGTGGACTGGAATTTATTGGAAGAATTTTTGGGGTATTTCCAGGAACCAAGGCTTCTTGAAGAGTTTTCAGAGTCTCAAAAACCATTAGGCAATAGGGAACTTCTCTCTCTTACCTCCCCAGGCTTGCCTCCATTCCTCTCAACTTGTTTAGCTTTTTCATAGCCATTTAAATATGGTTGCCCCATACTTCCTGCATTTACATTTCCCCAGCCAAACAACATGCAGAGATATTGTGCAAGGATGTTTCAATGTCAGATCCCCTAGATGATATATTCTGATTAGTCCAGTTTGGACCCACTAGTTATGATTATTAGGACAGTATGGCAAAGTCACACAGTTCAAATATGTCCACCTGTGGATCAGGTGAGGGAGAGTTCTTAGAGAAGAAGTGTATGTTTTTTTTTTCTTCCAAAATTGTATTTAAGTTCTAGCTAGTTAATATAGAGTGCAATATTGGTTTCAGGAGTAGAATTCAGTGATTCATCAATTACATACAACACCCAGTGCTCATTGTAATAAGTGCCCTCCTTAATATCCATCATATATCTGGCCCATCCCCCACTCACTTCCCTCCATCAACCCTCAGTTTGTTCTCTACCTTTAAGAGCCTCTCATCACTTATTTCCCTTTCTCTTCCCCTTCCTTTTCCATATGTTTTGTTTCTTAAATTCCATATATGAGTGAAATCATGTGGTATGTGTCTTTCTCTGACTGACTTATTTTGCTTAGCATAATTCACTCTAGCTCCATCCACAACATTGCAAATGGCAAGAAGTATATGTTTGGACATATCTTCCAAAATAATGGTTATTGGTATCTCCTCCTTCCATGTCAATCCATGGCTTCAAACCACCATTTTTATATATTGATGAATTTCTTTCTCCTCCCTTTTTTTTAAATGAGCTTCAGATTCTTATATAAAACTTCCAACTGAAATATCTCCTTAGAAATCCTGTAGACCCAAATCTTAACATGTCAAAGACTGAATTCATCATCTGACCGCCCAAAACTTGATCCTCCTGCTTCATACCCTATCTCAATGAAAGGAATCATAATCAATGCATTGAGCCATATAGGAAATGTGAGAATTAACCCAGACTCTTCACTGTATTATTATCCGTTTCTTCCCACGTCATCCCTCTTAACACAAGGATGCAAATTATACATCCTTTAATATCATTTGCATTTGTTCCTTCTACTTGACTCCCACTAATGGCCACTGCTCTAGTCAGTAGCCATAGTTTCTAATCTGATTACTCCCATAGTCTCCTAACTAGACTTTCTGGGTTTCAAAATGGTTCTTTTCCCATTTACTCTGTACACATCTCATAAAAGACATCTTCCAAAAGCATAGCTTTAATCATTTCATTATGCTGATTAAATTCCTTCAGTAGGCCACCACAGCTTTTAGGATAAGATTTAGCAACAAAAATTCTTCATCATCTGGCTCCTGACCACTCCTCCAACTTTGCCCCCATCACTTCTTCACAGTCAATGCATTGTCTAGTCATCCAGAAGCATTTTCAGTTTCCCAGATTTGACAGGTTATTTCATGCTTTTCTACTTGCTTCCCCTGACCTGTTTTCACTCTCTGGTATACCTTACCTCTGTTAACATTTTCATCCAACTAATAGCTAGTGTCTCTTCAAAACTCAACTAAGAAGTTCAATTTTCATCGTCTGTGAGAAACTTCCTAGAAGACACATTTGGCTTGATTTTTTTTATCTCCAACATTTAGCCCAGTGCCCAGTATAGAGTAAGTGTTAGATACATGTTTATAATATAAATAAATTACAAACCTACAGATTTTGGGCAAAAGTGCCTGGGCTTGTTGCAGCTCCATCTTCTCAGACATTGTGGGCAATAACTACCCCCTGCTTTTCAGTCAACACAAGTTTTCCCCCAGACTCTTCTGATGGTTCCCTCAGCTCAGTGTATCTCAGTTCATGGACCACAGGCTGAGAGGAGTGAACCAGACAGCTCTGACAGTCAGCACTGCTTCTGGGTATCAATGCAGACAGAAGGAGCCCAAAAAGCACAGGAAAGTATAAACAGATTCTTGAAATCTCCAAGGAACACAATCAATGCTTCCTTGCTTGATCAGGGAAAATTCAAAATGAAGGACTGATCTTTTGGAGTCTAGAATTACAGTCCTTACTATGAGGTCTTTGCTGATACCTGCAATTCACACTGTTCACTTTCTTGATCATCTAGGATAATTCTCTATTTCTGTTATTCAGTTTAGTTTAGTTTTAGTTTTAGTTTTAGTTTTAGTTTCAGTTTTAGTTTGGGAGACAGAGTGCACATGTGCAAGTAGGGGAGGGGCAGAGAGAGAGAATCTGAAGCAGGCTCCACACTGTCCACAACTGAGCCTTGTACAGGGCTCGATCTCATGAACTGAACCATGAGATCAGGACCTGAGCTGAAATCAAGAGTCTGATGCTTAACTGACTGAGCCACCCCAGAGCCCTTCTGTTATTCATTTTAATACCTGACTATGTTTTGTGTAACTCCACAGTTACATGTAAGCAGTTTGTAGAAAACACACACACATACACACACACACACACACGCACACACGCACGCACGCACAAACAATAACATAGCATATTTCTCAATGTCAGAAGTACCAGAAACCTGGAGAAGGATAAATAGTCAGATTTTTTCTGAGAAAGAAGGGATGATTCTAGAATTTATAAACCTATTGTGTCTAAAGTAAAAAACTAGCAACAATAATTATTGAAAGGTGATTTATGAGTATACAAAAGGTGAATCTGTAATCATCAAGAGGCTACTTGCATTCACAAAGGATAAATTATGCTAAATGAACCTAACTGTCTTCTCTAACTGGTAAACTAAATTATAACAACAATTCATATTAATCTGGGACTTTATAATACAAAGCACTTTAAACAGGTAATTCTCAGTGAAGTACCATAGCATTATGGAAAGATAATATATTTTTAAGCAAAACAGATATGAGTTTGAATATTGGTGACACCTTTCTTCTCTGAGCCTTTTTTCTTCATCTGCATGTTTAAAACATATACAATAATAAAAGATGATCTGTTTCCCGATCCAGTTACTGAAATAAACAATATCTTCATTTCATGCAGAACTTATTCTAATTATTACCATTCTTAATTTTCTCAGTAAGCAGTGAAAAATGTAATAGTGTTATCTTTTTTTGCATATGAGAACATCCAGGGTAAATTTAAGTGATTTTTCATATGACACCCAACAAGTATGTTAAAGAACAAAGATATGAATCCTGTTCTTGGCTATATGCTTTCCCCTATGCCATGGAGGAGGGAGATAACTTCATTTCTTCATTTCTTAAGCACGGATTACATGAAATTATAAAGAACTAAGAACTGAATGATATTACAGTATGGAGAGTTTATAGAATTTAATTGACCAGACCTCCATAATGTTGATCAAAATTCACCTGGTTGGGGATGGGGTACACTCTTTCACCCCATAGAGCTCCGGAGTGGCCTATCTTCTTCAACAGTTTAATTAACTTAAATAAAGGGAATTCTGATTAAATATGCAAACAGAGAGTGCAACAAGTGGGCAATATGCTGGACATCAAAATCCAAACTCATTTTAAAATAAATAGATAAGAATAGTGAGTCAAAATATTGAAACCAATTTTACCAGAGATCAAGAAAAATAATCCCATATTTATGATTTAAAAAATTAAACATGCTCACTTCAACAGCACATATGCTGATATTGGAATGATACAGAGAAGGTTAATATGGCCCCTGTGCAATCATGACACATAAATTTGTGAAGTGTTCCAATTTTTTCTTATTATACGTCACGAGTAGAGAATTGGGGATACATGGTTTAACAGCAGAAAATATGAAAACAATTCTATGATTTAAGTTGATTACAAGCTCAATATGAATCAATAATTTGGCATATCTTTCACTTAAACTTGGCTCCATTAAAAAAAAAATTCAGCATCATACACAATGAAGATGATGGTCTCAAAGTGTTCTGGGCTGATCAATCTTCACCTGGAATTTCACATTTAAATCTAAACATCAGGAGTGTCTGGGTGGCTCAGTTGGTTGGGCAACCAACTTCAGCTCAGGTCATGATCTCATGGTCGTGAGTTCGAGCCCTGCATCAGGCTGTGTGCTGACAGCTCAGAGGCTGGATCCTGCTTCAGATTCTGTGTCTCCCTCTCTCTCTGCCCCTCCCCCGCTCATGCTCTATCCTCTCTATCTCTCAGAAAAAAATAAACGTTAAAAAAAATCTAAACATATTTTGAAAAGAACCTTGACAAACCAAAGGCCATCTGGGAAACATTCCCAGGATAGTGAAAAGCTCAAAATCTTATGCAAGAAATGCTTTGGAGATACTGGGGAAGTCTATACCAGAGGAAAGAAAACATGTGGGAAACATAATGAAAGGTCCAACTAGAAGAAAGATTTGACTTAGTTTGTGTAGATCCAAATAGTGGACCACAGACCATGCAAGGGAGACATCTCTCAGGGCAAAGTGATGGAAGTGAATGACAATGAAACCTACTGTTTACCAAGCACAAAGCTAATATGTACCTTATATACTTTATTTCTCACAAACCCCTTTAAGTAACAAGCACTGCTACCTCTATTTACAGATTTAAAAAAAATCCAAGATGAAAAAATTAAAATTACTTGCCCAAGGTCCTAAAACTATTAAGTTCTTAATCAGGGATGAATCCTCACAACCCTATGATGTAGGTACAATTTCAGTTACAAAAAAACCTGAATTACCAAATTTGCTAAAGGTCAAAGGTAATTAAATGGTGGAACTGGCTTAATAAACACTTAAGTTGTACCAGGACCTGGGCAATACATTTTACAAGCATACTTTATTTTAATACCACAATGGCTTGTGATGGGTATTGCTATTCCCTTTTACAGATAAGGACACTGAGGCATAGATAGATAAAGCAAATTTGCTCAAGATCATAAATGACTGAGATAGGATTAAGACCCAGGTCTATGTGGCTTAACCTCTGTGCTATGCTGGCTCTCCCAGAGCAGCAGAAAGAATTATCTACCAACTATAGCTCTCTAAAAATGCTACAAGAGGTGGCCAGGTCTTCATCACTGAAGTAGTCCAAGTGGAAGCTGGTGGGCACTGTGTGAGGGTAGAACTGTGATGAGAAGACTGGGAACTCCAAGCTACTATGATTTTCTCAAATACGTTTTTTGGATTCATTCTTCACAGGACGTGCTAAGTACCAAATAGGTGCTTGGTAAGTATCTGTTGATTTGCATGGAATAGAAGTCCTCTCTCTAGAAGGGAACCCCTCAGTGCACTGCTGTGGGAGTTGTGGCTTTGCAAGTGAACTTTCTAGCTATTTGTGTCAAGGCTGAATTAGAGGGAGGCGGGCTTCCCAGCACAGCTAGCAATTAGAGTCCAACCCACAAATTCATGCACTGGACTGGCTGCTTGCGTGGGAAGGAGAAGGAAGGAGGCACTTTCAAGGGGAAGCAGAATAAAGTAGAGGCAGCCGTGGGCAGTAGCCCTGCAAGCTGTGGCCACAAGAACAGCCTGGACAGCTGGCCTCGGTCTCGATTTGGATTAAGATGTTTATTCTGCTCTGCCTCCCAGGCTTCTCCCTTCCTGCCCCAAAGGCTATCCACTTGAGTGTCTGAAAAGGTGATTAATTAGACACAGACTCTCAGGACCCGCCACGAAATGTTCTCAGACTAAGATTCACACTGGGGGTGAAAGATACCCTCCCAGGGGTACTACATAGAAACTCCCTCCCTCACTCACTCCTATAGTTTGAAGGTCATGATCCATGAAAAGATTAAATGCATGCCACGCTGAGCTTTTGCCTGAGCACAGATTTAACTGGCACTGTGAAATGGTAATGTAACCCAAATCTTGACTGGGGGTTCCCTGGAAGCAAATTTTCTCAGAGGAACATGCATAGATTGTACATTTGGTTTTTAGAGAGAACAAGTCCTTCTGCTCAATGCCCACCCCGCTGGTTGGTCAGAAATACCTAATCATCACTTCCTTGGGTTAAAGCAATGGTTCTCAAACATTTTGATCTCAAATCTCATTTATACTCTTAAAAATAATACGGGCGTATGGGTGGCTCAGTCGGTTAAGTGTCCCAAGTCTTGATTTAGGCTCAGGTCATGATCTCACAGTTTGTTAGTTCGAGCCCTGAGTGGGGCTTTGCGCTGCCAGTGCAGATCCTGCTTGGGATTCTCTCTCTCTTCCTCTCTCTGGCCCTCCCCCTGCTATCTCTGTCTCTCAAAATAAATAAATAAATTTTTTAAAAAGTTTAAAAAAGAATAATATAGGCTCCCAAAGAGCTTTTGTTTATGTGATTTAGACCTCTCAATATTTATCACATTGGAAATTAAAACAGAAAAATTTTAAACTTCATGAATTCTTTTTAAAATAACAATACACTATCCTAAGTTAACACAATATTTTTCTGAAAAATAAATATATTTTACAAAACAAAAATATTTGGTTGAGAAGACTGTCGCTGTTTTACATTTTTGAAAATCTCTTTAATGTCTGGCTTAATAGAAGGCAGCTGGATTCTAAGATCTGCTTCTGCTTTCAATCTGTTGTGATATGTTATTTGGGATGAAGGTTATGAAGAGAATCCCACTTCACACAGTATGTAATTAGGCAAGGGAGGAGTATTGCAATAGCCTTTTTAGATAACTGTGGTGATTTTATTATTTTTTTTTTTTATCACACCAAAACAGGTTAGTTGTAGTATGGAATCTGACCCCATGTCAATGAACTTTTCATACTCTATTACATTAAAATCTATTGATTTGTCCTGCACTTTGAATAGATCTTTTACCAATGCATGGTTTTGTAATATTATTCATTAATCATTTGGGAAATATTGATTCACTGAGGTATGCAGATCTGCTAAATGTTGGTACATTTCATTATACAATATAAAAAAATCTCACATCTCTTAATAACACCACTGATCTTATCAGAAAAAAATCGTTAAGTATTGGAAACTTGTCAAGCTCATAGCAGCAGGTAAAAATTTTTTTAATTCTAATTTTCACTTGAAAGCTCAAATTTTATCATTGAAATCAGATATTGTCAGTTATTTTCCTTGAAGTGACAGACTCACTTTGTTCATTTTTGAGAAAACGTCTGCCAGATACTCAAGTCTGAATAACCAGTTTGTCTGTCAGTCAGTTTTTCAAAAAAAAAAAGATGGTGTTCCATGGCAAAAAGTGACTGGTTTAATTCACAGCTCAAAAAATCTCACAAGTTCTTTTTCTTGAGAATTTGGTATGTCTCAAAACTGTTTTACGTATGCTTCCCATTTTGTCACAGGAAATATTAAAAATATGTATACTCAAGGGTTGGGATTTTAATAAAAGTACTAATACAGCTTCATCACAAATATTCTTAAGAAAACTGCCTTTTTGTCTTTCCCATGAGTGTGTGGTGTTGAAGAATGCAGAGTATCCTGCCTTGATTTGCTCTAAAGTGGCATCAGTTATGTCCACAGTTGCTTCTGTACCATCAGTGCAAATGTTAACTCTGTGAGAATGCCCGATAACATCTTAGTATTATTATGAAAATAGTTGCGATTTTGTAGACCTTCTGAAAGGTTCTTAAGGACCCCAGAGGCCCATGGAGTGCACTTTGAGAACTTTTGGGATAAAGTGTTGAAAGACCTTATTAAAATGCAAGTGTCATCTGGGAAGGATGAGCAAAAAAATAAACTCTTGTCAGTCACTGTCAGGTTTGTGTGGAGGCAGGAGAGTTCAGTAAGTATGGCCTTCAACTTCAGGAGTCAGATAAATCTGGGATAGAATACGAGATTCCACACTTTTTAGCTAACTCATGTAATTTTTAAGTCTTTTCATCTATAAATGGAAATAATAATCCAAAATCCTTTAAATTTGCTTTAAGGATATGATATAAGTAAGTACCTAATGCATAGTGCACACTCAATGTTAACTGGTCTTATAGTTTATGTTCTTATAAACTAGAAAGAATGAGATTTAAAAATGGCTAAGTTCTTTATTTAAACTTTTTAAATGTTTATTTATTTATTTATTTATTTATTTATTTATTTATTTAGAGAGAATATGAGTGGGGGAAGCACAGATAGAGAGACACAGAATCCAAAGCAGGCTTCAGGCTTTGAGCTGTCAGCACAGAGCCCAATGTGGGGCTTAAAACCATGAACTTCAAGTTCATGACCTGAGCTGAAGTCAGATGCTTAACCGACTGAGCCACCCAGGCATCCCAAAAATGGCTAAGTTCTTAATGGGCATCGGGAACAGGAAGCTACCTGAGAGCCACAGGGTTGGAAATTCCTAAGTATTAACTAAGATTAGCCATCTAGGGGGTACATGGAAAAGAGGTGAAGAAGGGACTAAAGACAGGCTTTACTTTTTCATTCATCTATTCAAAAAATATATGATGATAACCTACAGCATGCCAGGCTCCAATCTTGTACTAAGAAAAGCCACAAAGAAATGACAACAACTGGTGCAGTGGTCAGGATGCGGATTTCATGTCAGGAGAACTGGCTTTTGGTCCCAATTTTGTACTAGCTGTGTCACCTAGGGCATGCCCTTTAAATCCTCTCAAATTTGGTTTTCTAATTTAAAAAATGGGAAAGATAATGAATGCTTCCTTGTGATGTTTCAAAGAATAAACGTTAAAATGTGGTTAAAGCAGTCTTTAAATATTTTAGTGCCTGTGGTGTTTAAAGTGACTCACCTTTTTAAGCTCTTGAAAAGCAGCATTATGTAGATGAAGGAGTCCCTATATCCTTGATTTTTTTGACTCTAACTTAGAATAATAACACTTGCCTACTTTTGAGGCATCTTGGCATACACAGTGTCAATATAGTTTGTGTGCGATACATGTAGGTGTTCAATAAATGGCAGCTATTATTTATTATTTCACAGTGAGATGGATAGATTTGCCATGGAAGCTGACACATAACAATCCAAGAAAATAAATGGCAGAGAAAAAAAATTTAGCATGTTGCTGAATAAAAAAAAATACACCAGCAAGCATGTAATATTGATAGAATGAAAGGTCTGATTGTCATGGAGAGACTCATTCTGTGACCAAACCACGGTGAGGGCATCTTCTTGTCTTCCTACCTCTATTCTCAAGATCTAACCTCCAACTTTTAAGCAGTGTTGGAAGCAAGGGACATATACAAATGATATATTATTCCATCCTGAGCAGATGATTAGGCAGAATCTAAAGAGTGGAGTTTGGGGGAAACAAAGGAATTGAAAGGAGCAGACAGATGAAATAGTACCCAAGAAGGGATGGTAGGTGTCTCTACTGACATTAGCAATGGTGCATAGAGCATCTTAGAAGGCCACAGCTAATAACCCAGGCTTTTTTTATGAGCTGAAAGATGACAAGAATAACATAGAGAAGTATTCTCTACTCTCTACCTCATAATAAAATAGATATAAGATAGGGAATACCACCAAACTCAAAGACTGAACATTCTCCTAGATTTCTCATGAGAGTTTAACAAGCTAGCAGTTAATCTGGGTGGTTGTGAGCTTTATTTTATGATATTTTAAAATAAATATTTATGTAGTATTTACTAAGTGTCTGGAACAATTATAAGTACTCCACACATATTGATTATTTTAATCCAAATAAATTAGACTGCCCATTTTATAGATAGAGGAACTAGGCAAAGTAATTTGCCTAAAGTAATCCATTAATAAAGAGTACATTCTCCGAATCTAAAGAATCTAATCTGCTAAAGAATCAAGCTCCAGATTTCAGGCTTCTAGTCATACAGCTCTACCATTATAAAGGGAGTAAAGTGAGACTTCAATTATTTTGATTCTGTTCATAGTACTCAGCAATGATATGATGATGATAAAAAAGAGGAAGATACCCATTGTCGAGGTAATCTTCACACTACAAGGTAAGATTTGCAGACTGGAAACAATATGATGCATCTTCCTCCTTAGGGTGAAAAGTAGTATATTTAAACTCCCAGTTTAACCTGCTGAGGGATCATCTTAAATCTCCATGAGGACAGTTCAGTGGAATAGGAAAGTGAGAGAGCTTACTAATGTCTCCTTCTACCTAAGCCTTGTCCTTAATTCCTCATCCTTCTCCCAAACTCCCTGCAGATCTTTTTTTTTTTTATGAAATTTATTGACAAATTGGTTACCATACAACACCCAGTGCTCATCCCAACAGGTGCCCTCCTCAATACCCATCACCCACCCTCTCCTCCCTCCCACCCCCCATCAACCCTCAGTTTGTTCTCAGTTTTTAACAGTCTCTTATGCTTTGGCTCTCTCCCATTCTAAACTCTTTTTTTTTTCCTTCCCCTCCCCCATGGGTTCCTGTTAAGTTTCTCAGGATCCACATAAGAGTGAAACCATATGGTATCTGTCTTTCTCTGTATGGCTTATTTCACTTAGCATCACACTCTCCAGTTCCATCCACGTTGCTACAGAGGGCCATATTTCATTTTTTCTCATTGCCACGTAATATTCCATTGTGTATATAAACCACAATTTCTTTATTCATTCATCAGTTGATGGACATTTAGGCTCTTTCCATAATTTGGCTATTGTTGAGAGTGCTGCTATGAACATTGGGGTACAAGTGGCCCTATGCATCAGTGCTCCTGTATCCCTTGGATAAATTCCTAGCAGTGCTATTGCTGGGTCATAGGGTAGGTCTATTTTTAATTTTCTGAGGAACCTCCACACTGCTTTCCAGAGTGGCTGCACCAATTTGCATTCCCACCAACAGTGCAAGAGGGTTCCCGTTTCTCCACATCCTCTCCAGCATCTATAGTCTCCTGATTTGTTCATTTTGGCCACTCTGACTGGCGTGAGGTGATACCTGAGTGTGGTTTTGATTTGTATTTCCCTGATAAGGAGCGACGCTGAACATCTTTTCATGTGCCTGTTGGCCATCCGGATGTCTTCTTTTTTTTTTTTTTTTAATTTTTTTTTTTAACGTTTATTTATTTTTGAGACAGAGAGACAGAGCATGAACGGGGGAGGGGCAGAGAGAGAGGGAGACACAGAATCGGAAGCAGGCTCCAGGCTGTGAGCCATCAGCCCAGAGCCCGACGCGGGGCTCGAACCCACGGACCGCGAGATCGTGACCTGAGCTGAAGTCGGACGCTTAACCGACTGAGCCACCCAGGCGCCCCCAGATGTCTTCTTTAGAGAAGTGTCTATTCATGTTTTCTGCCCATTTCTTCACTGGGTTATTTGTTTTTCGGGTGTGGAGTTTGGTGAGCTCTTTATAGATTTTGGATACTAGCCCTTTGTCCGATATGTCATTTGCGAATATCTTTTCCCATTCCGTTGGTTGCCTTTTAGTTTTGTTGGTTGTTTCCTTTGCTGTGCAGAAGCTTTTTATCTTCATAAGGTCCCAGTAATTCACTTTTGCTTTTAATTCCCTTGCTTTTGGGGATGTGTCGAGTAAGAGATTGCTACGGCTGAGGTCAGAGAGGTCTTTTCCTGATTTCTCCTCTAAGGTTTTGATGGTTTCCTGTCTCACATTTAGGTCCTTTATCCATTTTGAGTTTATTTTTGTGAATGGTGTGAGAAAGTGGTCTAGTTTCAACCTTCTGCATGTTGCTGTCCAGTTCTCCCAGCACCATTTGTTAAAGAGGCTGTCTTTTTTCCATTGGATGTTCTTTCCTGCTTTGTCAAAGATGAGTTGGCCATACGTTTGTGGGTCTAGTTCTGGGGTTTCTATTCTATTCCATTGGTCTATGTGTCTGTTTTTGTGCCAATACCATGCTGTCTTGATGATGACAGCTTTGTAGTAGAGGCTAAAGTCTGGGATTGTGATGCCTCCTGCTTTGGTCTTCTTCTTCAAAATTCCTTTGGCTATTCGGGGCCTTTTGTGGTTCCATATGAATTTTAGGATTGCTTGTTCTAGTTTCGAGAAGAATGCTGGTGCAATTTTGATTGGGATTGCATTGAATGTGTAGATAGCTTTGGGTAGTATTGACATTTTGACAATATTTATTTTTCCAATCCATGAGCAGGGAATGTCTTTCCATTTCTTTAAATCTTCTTCAATTTCCTTCCTAAGCTTTCTATAGTTTTCAGCATACAGATCCTTTACATCTTTGGTTAGATTTATTCCTAGGTATTTTATGCTTCTTGGTGCAATTATGAATGGGATCAGTTTCTTTACTTGTCTTTCTGTTGCTTCATTGTTAGTGTATAAGAATGCAACTGATTTCTGTACATTGATTTTGTATCCTGCAACTTTGCTGAATTCATGTATCAGTTCTAGCAGACTTTTGGTGGAGTCTATCGGATTTTCCATGTATAATATCATGTCATCTGCAAAAAGCGAAAGCTTGACTTCATCTTTGCCAACTTTGATGCCTTTGATTTCCTTTTGTTGTCTGATTGCTGATGCTAGAACTTCCAGCACTATGTTAAACAGCAGCGGTGAGAGTGGGCATCCTTGTCGTGTTCCTGATCTCAGGGAAAAAGCTCTCAGTTTTTCCCCGTTGAGGATGATGTTAGCTGTGGGCTTTTCATAAATGGCTTTTATGATCTTTAAGTATGTTCCTTCTATCCCGACTTTCTCAAGGGCTTTTATTAAGAAAGTGTGCTGGATTTTGTCGAAGGCCTTTTCTGCATCGATTGACAGGATCATATGGTTCTTCTCTTTTTTTTTGTTAATGTGATGTATCACGTTGATTGATTTGCGAATGTTGAACCAGCCCTGCATCCCAGGAATGAATCCCACTTGATCATGGTGAATAATTCTTTTTATATGCTGTTGAATTCGATTTGCTAGTATCTTGTTGAGAATTTTTGCATCCATATTCATCAGGGATATTGGCCTGTAGTTCTCTTTTTTGACTGGGTCTCTGTCTGGTTTAGGAATCAAAGTAATACTGGCTTCATGGAATGAGTCTGGCAGTTTTCCTTCCCTTTCTATTTCTTGGAATAGCTTGAGAAGGATAGGTATTATCTCTGCTTGAAACGTCTGGTAGAACTCCCCTGGGAAGCCATCTGGTCCTGGACTCTTATTTGTTGGGAGATTTTTGATAACCGATTCAATTTCTTCGCTGGTTATGGGTCTGTTCAAGCTTTCTATTTCCTCCTGATTGAGTTTTGGAAGAGTGTGGGTGTTCAGGAATTTGTCCATTTCTTCCAGGTTGTCCAATTTGTTGGCATATAAGTTTTCATAGTATTCCCTGATAATTGTTTGTATCTCTGAGGGATTGGTTGTAATCATTCCATTTTCATTCATGATTTTATCTATTTGGGTCATCTCCCTTTTCTTTTTGAGAAGCCTGGCTAGAGGTTTGTCAATTTTGTTTATTTTTTCAAAAAACCAACTCTTGGTTTCGTTGATCTGCTCTACAGTTTTTTTAGTTTCTATATTGTTTATTTCTGCTCTGATCTTTATGATTTCTCTTCTTCTGCTGGGCTTAGGCTGCCTTTGCTGTTCTGCTTCTAGTTCCTTTAGGTGTGCTGTTAGATTTTGTATTTGGGATTTTTCTTGTTTCTTGAGATAGGCCTGGATTGCAATGTATTTTCCTCTCAGGACTGCCTTTGCTGCGTCCCAAAGCGTTTGGATTGTTGTATTTTCATTTTCGTTTGTTTCCATATATTTTTTAATTTCTTCTCTAATTGTCTGGTTGACCCACTCATTCGTTAGTAGGGTGTTCTTTAACCTCCATGCTTTTGGAGGTTTTCCAGACTTTTTTCTGTGGTTGATTTCAAGCTTCATAGCATTGTGGTCTGAAAGTAAGCATGGTATAATTTCAATTCTTGTAAACTTATGAAGGGCTGTTTTGTGACCCAGTATATGATCTATCTTGGAGAATGTTCCATGTGCACTCGAGAAGAAAGTATATTCTGTTGCTTTGGGATGCATCCCTGCAGATCTTAACAAAGCTTTCAAAGTTACCCCGAGGGATGAATGGAGCCTCAACCTTTAGGAATCATTCATCTACTTGAAAAGAAATAGCAGGAGGATGGCAGGAAGAGAGACATTGATTTCATTTCCTCAGAAGCTGCTCAGCATGAAATGAATTTTTGGAGGAGATCTGAAACTAGTGTTCAAATGATCCCACGTAACCAAATAGGCTCTAGAAACCCCCTTTATCATATTTGCCTCTCAAAGTGTTCCCTGTCCAAGAGTACTATCCAGGAAGTGATGTGGGCTCTCCATCAGACTCTAGTCAGTCAGGTGCTGAAGCTGCCTGCTCACCTGAACTATCCAGTGGGCTTAAAATGGGAGAAACAGCCTATGACGATCACCTCAACTTGAACCAGGCACCTTCCAACCAAGTTAGAATAGCTTCTCAATCCTGAATACAAGTTAGAATCACTTAGAACACATTTTATAAATATACCCAGAGCCCACATTCTATCAGAGTCCAATTCAATCAGATTCTCTGAAGAGGCAGCCTGCATATCATTATTTTATGAAAGTTCTCCACGAGCTTATGATGCTAAGGTTGACTATAATTTCTAGGGACATTTAAAATCTCTTCTGCACAGCCAGCACGATTCTAGTGGCTTCCTGGTCTCCATGGAAAGTTTCTTAGTAGAAGAGGAAGAGTTATCCCAGTAGCATCAAAACAGCACAGGCTTTGGAGTTCTGGGTTCTAATTTTATTTCAAAGAGTTACTGATACTGTACAATTTGAGGCAGCATTAAGCAGCACAGCAGAGATAAATTAGATGTAGGGTCCACTTTGAAGTGAGAGAGGCCTAGGGTCAAGTCCAAGTTCTTTCAATCACTAGCTGAATGATATCACATCTATATTTATTCATCTGTAGAATGGGTATATTAATGCTTCCTTGCAGGGGAGTGAGATTTGAGATTGCAAATTCTATAAGTAAACCAGTTAGTACAAAGTTGGGCATATGGTAGCTATTATAATAAGGACTTTAGAATCTCTCACATATACTCCCCCACTGCAACCCACTATCAAGCCAAACTAGGCCTGTGAGGGCTGAGATTTCTAAGAAGGGTTTTGGGGTAGGTAGAGCCATATCTGAGAGGCCTTGTAGAACATTGTAATTATTGTGAACATTATGCTAATTTATGCAGAATAGGGATAGTCCAATTTATACTTTGAGAAGGCCACTCTGGCTCCTGTGTGAAGATCAGGTTGGAGATGGATAAGAACAGAAACAAGGAAACTGGTTAGGAGGCTATTGTAGTAGCTCTGGTGAAAGATACTAGAGGTTTAGAGTAATGAAGTGGTAAGAGGGATGAGGAGACATAATCTAATGAGATAAGCTTTGAAAGGAGCAGGAAGAAGGCTTGTGTATCCATTGGACTGTAGGGTAAGAGAGGAGAGAAAGTTCAGTGTGTCTCCCAGGTTTCTGATTTGAAGCCCAAGGTGGATTATGGGCCCATTTATCAAGACGGAAGACGGTTGGAGAAGGATTTTGGAGAACAACTGAAAGTTGTGTTTTGGTCATGTGAACTTTAAGATTCATATGAGTCATTTAAGTTGAAAAAACATATAGATGGTTAAGTATATAGATGTGAAGTTCCAAAGAGAAGAGTGGACAGGTAATATATATTGGAGAATCATTTTCATAAAAGTGGTGTGATTTTGTGAGAATGGCTAAGATCACCTAGGTGAGAATATAAAGTGAAAGTAGAAGAAAAGGAAACAAACATAGAATGGATTCCTAAAGAATACTAAAAGAAGGCTGCTTTGTTGTTTACTAGAGTATACATTCCTTGAGACCAGGAATATGCCTTATTCACTCCTGGGTTCCTCGTGCCTGATACACATTAGGCCCTTAGTAAATACTGTATGATTCAATAAGCAAATCAATGAGGTAGGTGATGTTCCAAGAACTGTCTCTGATTCTGATATTTCAGACTGTGAGCGTGTATGTGTTTTCTGTGTAAGTTTTAGAAAGTGAGCTCAGCCCTTGAAGAAATATGAGGCCTCTTTTTTTTTTTTTTTGAAGACTCTTAATTGTCCAGAGAATTCTTATTACTGTAACTCTATGGTTTCCACTGTCTTTTGCCTGAGGAAGCTATTTGATGTTCAGTCCCCCACACAAACAGGTATTTAAGGCATTAAGAACAAAAATGGTTTAGCTTAATTACATGCTTTCAACCCATTGGTTCTGTTTAATAAGGTTCATCTCCTGAGACACTTTAATAAAGATGCAAAATAATCCTCTCAGAAAGGGACTGACATTTCCACAGAGACCAAGATGGGGCCAGTTCATCTCTGATAGCTGTCACCCCTGCATCTCCCTGGTAACCTCTTCATGGCCCCTCTGGGCCAATGCCTCTCTCCTCTTTAAAATTCAGTGAACTCTCCCATTACTTCTTGTGCAGCTCTGTCTCCCACAAGGGAAAGACAAAAAAGCAATTCCTCTTCCAGGCTCCTTTTAAAAAATCGACTAGCCACCTGGTATAGATGTGCCAATAATGGTATGTAAAAGACCCAAAAGGAGGCTGTTGAGACATCCTGCATAAAAATTAAAACTAAAAAGAGAAATGTTCTACCTGATCTCTGTTCTCCCACCTCTCAGGGTAGGAGGGGTGGGAGAACAGTGCAGAGAGCCAAGCTAGGCTGAGTCCACAGCTCACTCTCCTGCTCCTTAGCTGTGTCCCCTTGAATACACTATTTTACCTCTCTAAATCTTAGTCTCCTCATCTATAAAATGGGGAGAATAAAGTTACGTATAGTCTAGGGTTTTAGTGAGGAAGAAATGAGATAATAGATATAATGCATTTAGCACAGCACCTGGCCCAAAGTAGGTACTTAGGAAATACACACAACTGTACCTGAAAGAATCCCAAGTTCCTCTGTCCTTCAAACCACCACTTATGAATGCAACTTCAACTTAGCATTCCAGGGAACTCCAAAACTGTCTACAGACATGATAACTGGTGGACCAAAATTGGGGCTTTCCCAAGTTGTTATTTATCATTCTGGATCTCTCTGATTGCTTTCTTATGCTTTAAAAAGTCCAAGTCACATCTTGACATCCAGAAGCAATCAAATGTAGATTTAAAAGTATGCATGTGACATTAATATAACTTTCCCCAGATACATAGAGATAAGAAAACATGTCCATCACTCAGAATGGGAGTCATGTGCCTAGGGTGTCCTGTCTGCATCTCATTCGTAGTGCAGAATATTTGCTGGAGTAACAACTAAGGATTCTACTGGTGCATGCATATGTAAATTAAATCTCTAGCTGGCTGAAATACCTTGAGGGAGAAGAAATAACAGACACCATGTTATTCATGTCTGGCATTTATATTACATGTAGGCCCTATCTAGGCACAATTCTGGAACTCTATCAGGTGCAGTTTTTACATTATTGAAGGTATTTTCTCAGACCTCTTGTGTCCCATCTGGGAGCTCTATTCCAGGAGAGATATTAACAAGCAAAGCTTGTTTAATGAGCACATCTAGGAGACAGAAGAAGGGTTATTAAGCAGGAGCCCTTTTAGGAAGATACTCTTGTTGTTTAGGAAAATATTTTGATAAATAGCTTTCGTATGGAAGACTCTATGGGCATACCTTGAAAGGAGAGAGCACTGCATAAGTAATAAACAGAAATTTGAATATTGTTAGGAAAAAAAGAGTAGGAAATGGGGAGAGAATGAAGAGAGGGGAATGAGGGCAATATGCTAAAAGACATAATCCAAGGAAAAAGGGGGCAAATAATAAATTTCCACTGGCATAATGAATAAGAGATTTAAAGAATTATATCATCAAATCGTGTTTAACAGTGGAAATTGCCTCTATCATCACTATCAGTAAATTCTCTCATGCACCCAAGTATGACACCTGTGTGGTTTTAAGGTTTCAAGAGGATGAGCTTATGTCAAGATCATGATTGGGTAGAGAGTTGAGAAAATCCAAGACAAAGAAATGAGTAAGACAGTTCTATGGAACTAGAAACTCAAAGCCAGAGATTACCTTAAGAATATAAATTCCCAGGAATTCACAGAAACCTTGGGTTGGGCCCTGGATTTCCCACAGGATGTGGGATATAAGGTTCTAGCCAATTTTATTTAAATCTCAAAGGAAAGACTGTCCTGAATTGACATCTGGTTTATATGAGGAGTGATAGAAGTTATTGGACATATCTGTCCTGGAATGGAAGATACCGAGTGGATCTATGAACTGTAGTGCAGTATCTCAGGCAAAATAAAATAAAATTTAAAACAAACAAGCAAATTTATTCCATGCACTGCTGGAGGGGAGAACCAGAGCTAATGCCCTACGTTTATAGATCATTCACCTTAACATAAAAAAAAAAAAAAGAGAGACAGAGAGAATTTTCTAAGAATAAGAATTTTTCAACAATCGAGTGATTGGCTTATAAAAATGGTGAATTAGTTGCCTTTTCTCTTTGGAGGTTCCCTAAAAAAGGATTCCTTTAATGAGTCAGATTGGATTTGATGTCTTCTAACGTCCTTTAACTCTAACATTTGTGTGCTTACATTTTAACAAATACTTATTGGGTACAAATAATGTACCTGGCACTGTGTTAGGCACTGAGATACTATAATGATACAAATAACCCACCCAAGGGAAAAGTAGTTCAGTGGAGTCTATAATTCTATGACATGTCTCTGTCTATGTAGGCAACTAACAATACTGAGTACCTACCACAAGCCAGGTATATTACATAATTACCTTATCCAATCATCCTATCAACACTAATTACTATTTACCATTTTGGAGATGTAAACTATAAAGTCAGAAAGGTTAACAAGAAGTTATTCAATATGTGACTTTGGATGATCACACTTTATTTGCTTCCATTTCTTCATAGATATAATAATAACATTCAATGCTTAGAGTTCTTGTGATGAGTATAGCAAGCTAAAACATGTAAAGTGCTAACTTTAAAAAAAAGGAAGGGGGTTGCCTGAGTGGCTCAATCAGTTAAGTGTCTGACTTGTGATTTTTGGCTCAGGTCATGATCGCTCAGTTTGTGAGATTGAGACCTGTGTTAGATTGAGCCCTCTGCACTGACAGCACAGAGCCTGCTTGGGATTCTCTCTCTGCCCCTCCCCTGCTCTCTCTCTCCCTCAAAATAAATAAATAAATAAATAAATAAATAAATAAATAAACTTTAAAAATATACAAACAGAAAACCATTTAAAGTGCTTAGTAATTCAGTGATTCAGTAATAGCTGTATTACTGTCATTATTTCATAGCTTTCAGTAATGGGTCTGAGTGGAACACAGGATTGCTACTTTAAGAAAGCCTTAGACTCAGATAAATGGGGCAAGAGAGTTCAGTGTCCTTTTATTTCTCCTGACCGAGAAACCAAAAGCCGTTAGAACCCTTGGATAAGGAAGGAGACGCATCTGAATCTCCAAACTGATATCATCTCATTTCAAGTGTCACTAAACTCAGCAGTCACTCCTGCCAATGAAGAATTTTCAGCAGAAATACATCACAGGAGGAAACTAAATTACTCTATAGGCTTCATGACCTTTTGTTCATTCCATATTTTAAGAAATTAATGCATTTTCTTGTCTCTCCTACCTACCATGTAATCTTACAGAGTGTTAAGTAGATGAAGACTAGAAAGGCCAAAGGAGTTTATTTTCCAGCAAGATAGTGAATAAAACGCAAACAAGATAAAAAATACTAACCCATGTCCCTTCCATAATCAATGCATAATTGGTTGAAATGTTTAAGAAGCAAGAATGTATTGTAACTATTCTTTAATGATTTCTTCCCATCCATTTCTGATTATCTTAGCTACAAGGTTAATCTTGGACTGGAAAAATATTCTTTCCATTCACATACTTTGAAATTCTCAATAATTTGCCAATTATATGACTATTTTCCCTCCTGCCAGAGAGAGTTAATAGTTGTTGCATAGGTGTAACAATTAGTAAGACATTGTCCTTGCCAATGACAGAAGGACAATAATAGCTATTTTAAAAAGAGAGTTCATTATGTGTGAAACAGTTTGCTTAATATTTTATCAATGTATCATTTGGGCCTCACAGCCATACCATAATATCAGTATTTATGAACTCTTTATACACTTGAAAAAATAAAGTCTTGAGTATTGGTGGATTAGGTAGCTCAAGCTGATATTCTTGCTGAAGGCAATTTTAAAAATTTTAGAAGAAATATGTAAACCATCTTCCTCTAAAAGCATTAAAGAGGAATCAAGTTAGAGAGTGGAATTACTAAGCAAAGATATGGAGTAAAACAAACATCAGGAAAAGGGAGACTACATTTGGTTCCACTTTATCCCAGAGAACATTTACTAATATTACTAATATATATTTTATATATATCATATATATACTAATTACTAATAGTATATATACTAATTACTTAATTACTAATACTAATTACTAATAGTATATATACTAATATACTAATACTATATATATATACTATATATATATAGTATTAGTATATACTATATATATACTATATATATATAGTATTAGTATATACTATATATATACTATATATATATATATATATAGTATTAGTATATTATATATACTAATGCAGTAGAAGTAGATAAGAGGCTGAGCAATACTTTTCACAGCATCATACAGGTTCATGGAAATAAAAGTTGAAATCCCAGGCTTGCCAAACTTAGGGGTCCTAAGAAAACATGCTACATTAAGGACTAGAACCTGGAAGAACTAATGCAGAAATCACAGTCATATGAAATAATTTTAATTCACCTGGATGGCCAAGAAAAATTTCAAGCCCTGAAATTGGATTCAGATGATCCTATGATGCTAGTGACCCCAGGTATCTACAAAAAGCAAATGAGAACCCTGTCTTGACAAAGATAGGAACAGAATAGCCATAAAATTATTTTCAAAAATTAATTTTCATACACAATAGCCAGTATACAATGATAACCAGACTAATAGGAGACCAGACAACATAAAAGGAAACTAGTAAAAAAACTTAAATAGATAAATGCTCCAAATAGTGGAAATTCTAGGCACAAGTTATAAAAAGAATTAGCTTACTATTCTCACCTATATAAAAGTTGAACTTAGTATATTCAGCAAAGAACTAGAAATTATTAAATCTAGCTTTGCAGATTTAGAAAATAACTAGAAATTCTAGAATTAAAAAAGGAACACATTGGTTGGATTCAGTAGTTTATTAAATAGATCTAAAGAAAATAAGACTAGAAGAGAGGTCAGAAGAAATTATTCAGGAAGTATCACAGGGAGAAAAATGTATATAAAAACAGAGTAGAGTAAGTAGGATCCCAAAGGATACAATGAGGAGGTCTAACATACCTGTAACTGGAGAACCAGAAGGAGAAAAGAGAAGATGGAAGAAGGGATGATGACTGGGAATGGCCCAACATTGATGAAAGTACTGATCTACTGATTTGAGGTAACCTAACAAATAACAAGCATAACATAAAAATATACCTACACCTAAAAATATCATATAGAATTTTTTTAAAGAAAATATTTTTTAAAGTAGCTAAAAGAAAATGCAGATAACCTTCAAAGGAGTAACAATGAGAGTGACAGCTGACTTTCCACATCAGCAGGGAAAGCCAGCAGAGAGTGGAATGACAGCATTTTATTTGCTTTAAGAAAACAATTGACAGCAAAAAAATATTCTTCAATAATAAAGATGAGAGATGGTTGTTTTTTAGTCTCTCTGAATCACCCCATAAAAATATTCAGAGCAACGAAGATTGAAAAACTAAGAGACCAAGAATAATATCTATAAGAGAAATAGAGATTAAGGTATCTCCACCTATCCAAACATACATGATTTAGATGAATCATTGGACAGCAGCTACTGGACATTAATACTGTCAGCATGTATATGAATGGCAGCAGAGGGAAGCAACAGGGCATTTACTGTCCTGAAATAAGAACTATAAAATCCTTGACAGTTATTCTCTGAAAAGCATTAAGAGTCCAAACTGAGACTGAGGAGACAAAACTGGGAGGAACTTTTTTTTTACATTGCAGTTTACAATTGAGGGCAAGAGATCTGTAGGAAGGTGTGAATGGCTGAAGCAGCCAGGGCCTTACCAATTCTCAAAACTAACCACTCAAGTTTCCTTTCAGTATAAAACCCTCCACTGTAGGAAAAGGGCTAGAAAAAGAGTTAAAAATTGAGTAAGGCAGGGTCAATAGGGGCAAAGAAAAGAAAAGAGCCAGATAAAAGTGGAGAAGGGGGAAAATGCCAGGAGGTCTCATAAAATATGATGCCATATTTTTAAACACTTTACAAAAATAATAGAAGGACAAATTCTTGAGTAGCAAAGCTAGAAAAACTATTCACCCTCATTTCTGGAAGTCCAATAACACTAACTTTATGTGTAAAAAAAAAAAAAAGAAACTGAAAAGACCTTTGTGCATTACCCATTGGAAGATATGATGAGAAAAAAGAAAATGAGGAGCATAATAACATCCCACAGACATGAAAACCACACCAGAAATAAAGATAAAGATTTTAACCCACACCTAAAGATTGCAAAGTTATATATCAAACCAAGCTAAGAGAGATCAAGAAAATTGACAAAGATATAAAAAGATAATATACATCAGAAATTTAAAAACTTAGAAATGAAGTGATGGAATTCAGGAAAGAAAGAGAAAGAAAAGGAAAACAAATGTATTTCAGAAATGAAGATTAAACTAGAAGTAGCATAGGAATAAACAAAATAAATTATGACTTGGAAAGTGAAATGGAAAGAATAAAAAACTGAAATGAAGAGACTGAAATTAACTGAGAGACAATACAAGATAAAGAAGGTAGGCAAAGATCTCTGAATGCATAGTTGAAGTCTCTAAAAAATAAAGCAATGGAGAAAATATTGAATTACAATAAAAGAAAAATTTGTGGAATTTGAAAAGAAATGACATGAAAGTACATATTGAAACGATTCATCTCTTGGCTGGGAAAATCAAACCAGAACAACCAACACCAAACACATTCTAGAAAAAAAACAGTAGAACTTTATAGAAATGGAAAAAAAATCTTTTGGCTATACAGACGAAATTACCAAGTCGCTTATAAGAAAAAAAATCCTATAGTTATCTGATTTTTTAATAGCTATACATTATGCCAGAGGACAATGATGTAACATGTTTAAAATTCCTATGTAGGGAAATGTGGGCTGATCATTTAGTCATTCACACTGTATTTTAAGAATAAAGGCCCAAACAAACCATGAACATTAGGACTATTATTCTCATTAGCACGTGTGGAAGAAAGTATTAGATGAAAGGCTTCAGACAACCAAAGTGACTTTTCTAACATAATGTGAGAGTTATTGACATAATATAATTACACTTGATGGATAACCGCTCTCATCAGGAAAAAAAAAAAAAGCAATCAGTATCATGTGCCTCCTGATGAAAGGATTCAATAGCATATCTGAATAGTCTTGCCAAATGAATATGCATGCAATAAATCCATTAACTACTAAGTTGTGAGAAATAGAGGCAGAGAGGGACATGTTAAGCAACCCTCCAGGGATGCTATCAGCAAAACTAAGTTTATGGAGAAATTCTACAGGACAAATCACGATAGCTTCAAAAATTAAAATGCAATAAAAAAGAAGACATGAAGAGAAACTATAGGTGAAAATAATTTAAAATATTATTAAGAAGTTACCATGTATATAGATTTTATTAGAATTCCAATTCAAACAAACTGGAAAAAAAAAGATTAAATACAGTCATTTTCAGACCATAAAAAGTGATAGAATTCGCTGCCAGTGGATCTGCACTATAGGAAATACTAAATACTAAAGGGTGCTCTTAAGACAGAAGGAAAGTGAGGTGCAGGAAGGAACAAGGAGCAATTAAAATGCTCAATATGGGAAATAATCTGAATGAAATGACTAAGCAAAGTAAAATTAACAAAGGTGATACAAAAATCAACTGCATTTCTAAATTCAAGTGGCAGTTTGAAAATAAATTTTATGAACAGAAACCATTCATAATAGATTCAAAATATCAGATTCCTAGGAATTAATCTAACAAAATCTGTGAAAAACTTCCTACTAGAGTATAATAGAATATAATGATAAAATTTTTAAAGTCCTAAACAGACAGATATATCTTGATTGTAAAGTAGAAGACTCATTATTGCAAAGTATTCAATACTCTCCAGATTGATTCTGCTTTCAAATCAATCCCAAATTTTTTTCTGTGGAATTTTGCAATATGATTTCAAAATAGAAATGTCAACATATAAGAATAGCAAAGACGATTTAAATAGAGAAAACAAGGTGGGGAGACTTGCTGTACTAGATATCAAGACTTATTATAAAGTTATAATAATTAAAACAATATTTTATTAGTATTAGTTTAGACAAATACATCAATAATGCACAATAGAAGCACATCTACACAATAAAGGGACACTTGATTTATCCTAAAATGTCACTGTGGAGAAGTAAGGTAAGGATGGTCTTTTTAATAAACAGTGCTGGGATAATTATGTATGCACATGGGAAAAAAATAAATTTGACTACTATCTTAACACCATAAACAACAACAACAACAAAAAAGAAAACAATTCTAGGTGGATTACAGACTTAAATATGAGAAGGAAACAATAACATTTTAGATTATAATAGAGAAGACTATCTTTATGACTTTAGTTTGAGACAAAAGTTCCTAACTATGATGTAAAAAGCATGACATTGATCAATTTGACCACATTCAAATTAAGATCTTCATATCTTCAAAATGTATTAGTAAGCAAATAAAAAGGCATACCACAGAGTGTGAATAGAGAGTAGCAAAACATATAACCCCAAAGGGGCTCATATTCAGAAGATATAAAGAATTCTTATAAGTTGATAAAATTATTATGGACAATCCAGCAGAAAAACAGGCAAAGAAAGAAAAGTTTTAATGAAAGGAAAATGGAGCAAAGACTCTAACAGGTCCTTCAGAAGGGAGAAAATCCAATAATTCATAAGCATAAATAAAGGTACAAAATCTATCAATAATCAAGAAAAGGAAAATTAAAACCAAAATAAAATATTATCACGCACCTAGTCTAATGGCTGAAACTTCAAAGGATGGATAATATCGAGTGTTGGTAAGGATGGAAAGTAATGGGATTCTCATACACTGATAGAATTATAATTTGGTACACTTCGGAAATACTTTTGTATTTCTACTAAATTTGAAGATAAAGGTAGAGTGTTTGCTTTGGCAGCACATACACTAAAATTGAAGATAAAGGTAGAAAGAGAATCAAACCAAGGAGGAAATCATGTTCAGCCCAATTAGTGCAGCAAGCTTCACAGAAGTTATGTAACTTGTCATAAATCCAAAAGACCCTGGCTTTTTAGATTCTAAAATCTTTCAGGGCTAGATATATGTGGTCATCCTGACCTAGAAGGCCAGATATAGTGCCAGTGCTGTACCTGGTAATCAGGAGACACAGCCTCTCCAGCCCTCTCTGGAATAGAGAGGTCTAATTTCTGGAACAAGATGCCTGAGGAACAACCATTTCAGACCTGAGTGCCCAAGTTCTTCACAGACAGGAAATCATAGCTGCTAGAAGTCAACTTTGAAGGATTCACAGTCACAAAATTGTTCTCATTAAACAACAGCTTAATGAGTTTAATGAATGAGCCCATAAGGATTAAATTTTTCTGCAATGTGCAGATGGGCTCAAAGAGCAAGAAAAAAACACATGCAAATAACCATCTCTAGAGAATTGATCAAATTCTGTGGGATTAGAGGGAGGAGACTGGGAATATGATTCCATCTAAAAACAAATCTGCATGTCCCCATCCCAGCTCTCTTTCCATCCCCCACTCTCAGCCTGAAACCCCGCCTCCCCTCCCCCCCCCACCAAACTTCATGTTTCTTCACAGGAGCCTGAGCCTTCTGCATCTTCCATCTGGCACACAGAGAAGTGACTTACAGCAATAAATACCAAGAAGAAAGAAGCCCTTCATGAATAAAAGAGGAGTGAGACTGCCATGAAGCACACAACTCGCCTTCCTACAAAGCAAATAAATAAAGCAATGCCAACAACTTAAGAGTGATGTGCCTCCATTCCACACTCCATCATGTGCCCTGGTTGGTGTCTTCACTGCATCTAACAGCATGACAAGGCAGTCACTCACTAGGTCCTGTCTCTCAGGGCAGGCAGAGACTTGGTGTAACTTTTGGAAACTTCCTTGTTGGGTCCCAACACTGGTACAGTTGGCCTAGCTCCTGTGAAAAGAAACACTATCTGGAAGTTGCACAATGCAGCTGGGTTGGAGGGTTCCATCTTGATTTTCTTATAGTCATTAGATCTCTGGGCACTTCTGGGTCTGTTTATCTCCTGAGCAGCCTCTACAGTTCTTTTCAAATTATAGAGCACTTAAGAAAGAACAGTTCTAACAGATTTTCTGACGGGTCGTGCTGACATGACCTAGACTCGGTGCCCTCTCTCAGGAAGCAGACTAGCTGGAGAAAGTCCACATTAATACATGAATGCCATCTTGAGACATCAGTATTACAATGGAGGAAGATTAAAAGGTACTAGGGAATGGATAAATTCTACCTGGGAGAGTAAGGAAGTTCCTAGAAGAGACAGCATCTAAATTGGATTTGGGATGGAACTGGAGAGTGTTATGCTAAGTGAGATAAGTCATACAGAGAAAGACAGATACCATATGTTTTCACTCTTATGTGGATCCTGAGAAACTTAACAGAAGACCATGGGGGAGGGGAAGGAAAAAAAAAGTTAGAGAGGGAGAGAGCCAAACCATAAGAGACTCTGAAAAACTGAGAATAAACTGAGGGTTGATGGGGGGTGGGAGGGAGGGCAGGGTGGGTGATGGGCATTGAGGAGGGCACCTGTTGGGATGACCACTGCGTGTTGTATGGAAACCAATTTGACAATAAATTTCACATTAAAAATAATTAATATTAATTAATATTAAAGATTCTGAAAAGGAAAAAAAATAAATTGGATTTTGAAGGATGATTTGGTATCTACAAAGAACACAGGGGAAGGGCCAACCAGACAGAGGCATAGAATATGTGAAGACATGGAGTACTAATATTAATCCTAATACTAATCCCAATTCCAATTTGCATTGCTAATCCTAATATTCCATTTATTGAGGATTACTGTGAGTGAGGTGCTGTACCAAGGTCTTTGTTTCATTTAAATCCTATAAAAGCCTTACAAAGTAGAAATTATTATTATCATCCCTATTTACATATAAGGATGTGTGATTAGAGAATTCATATTGCTGGTACTTGAAGGAAACTACATAGTGAAGTATATGTTTGGCCACTAAATTATCCTGTCCTTTGGGATGTAGGCAGCCCAGTCAAGAATGGAGTTAAAATTCATAAGAAAGATAATCCAAAATTGTAGAATCTTGCTGCCTCTTATAGGACACCAAAGATATTAGAAGAGAGAGATGTGTGAATGGCTCTTTAAAATTTTTTAATGTTGATTTATTTTTGAGAGACAGAACGCAAGCAGGGGAGGGGCAGAGAGAGAGAGAGGGAGACACAGAATCCAAAGCAGGCTCCAGGCTGTGAGCTGTCAGCACAGAGCCCAACACAGGGCTCAAACTCAAGAACCGTGAGATCATGACCTGAGCTCATGTTGGACACTTAATCAACTGAGCCACCCAGGCGTCTCGTGAATGCTTTAAATGGGCATCAGTACTTGTGAAGAAATTCTTCCTTAGAGGAAAGAACCAAATACAGGTGTGTAAAATCATACTGGGCATGGATAGAGCAAGCAAAGATAGGTTCATGCAGTCCTAGAAAACTAGACCTCATAGGATCAGATCAGTGGCAGCTGAAATGCTACTTTACAAATCAGACAGGAATCTTCTTTAGCTTTTGTATACAACTAAAAATAACTCCAGGAATGATTTTGGTAAGCTCCTAGATAAAAAGAAGTATGTTTGGGATATACAGCTGGCATCAAGAACATCAATTTCTACCTGGGCCCCAGGTAGCCTGGTCCTTGACGACCTGTCCCATGATGACAGCCATGAAAAAATGAGACTGGGAAAGGTAGGCTTCCGAGAATTCTAGAGGATAAGGTGTGTCTTCGGTTTAGGATATTTATATACACTTATTTTTTAATACTTAATAGCTAAAACAGTAACAGTAATAATACTAGCCATCGCTTACTGGAAGCTGACAACATACTGAACACAGCCTGCCATGCTCACTGACACTCCCACCAATCATATGGGGTTGTTTTACAAGGTCCAACAGTCAATATAGGTGGAGGAAAGGGGCTCAAGCCCTGGCTCCTAGACTCCAAATCCTACTCTCTTCACCTCAGTGTTAAGGGAAAGTGTGAGAACAGAAAGTGTGTCCTGGAGATAATCAACAGCCTTGGCCTGCAGGGATTCCAGGAAGCTGAGTTGGGAGCAAAGAGAGACTTTACACAGTTGCTAACCACATCTGTCACTTTGTGGGTGTCGGCACAGAGAGCATTTACTCTGCAGTCCATGGGGGAATTTGAATGGAATTCCTCATAGGATTCCCAACCCATCTCCAAAGCAATAAGTCTTGGAACAATAAGACACTCTCCAGAGTGCTCTGCATGTCCAAGATCTTACAATGGCATAAGCTGATTTAATCACACAATGGTCACATTTGGCTACAGCAGAGAGATGCTCACAAGTTTGTCATTAGGCAGGAAGCAGCCAGATTTGCTCATGAAACTCTGTTCTTTGTAACAAAGGATGGCAAAAAGAGAGGATCCATTTCTGGATTCCTAATAGAGACACATTGACTTAACCCCTGGGGATGTTTTGAAGAAAGGGGAGCTTGGTTCTTCTGGTTCAGTTCCTGAGTCCATCTCTAGAAGGGAAAGATGTGAAGACAAAGCCAAGTGGATCTCAGAGGAGTCTCTGACTCCCCTGGACCTTGCATTAGGATGAACAGAAGCTCTCCTTTCCATGGTAAGCTCCTGCTGCTCCCAAAGGTTGTAGAAACAAGTTGTGACCCCAGAGGTCCCCTGATAGAATCTCTTGAACCTCCGTGGTCCTGGTTAGGGACCCTTCCTCTGCACACCCAGAGTTACCCATAGCAAACATAGCAGGTTTATATGAATCAGCAGCTCAGGACATTAGTCAAACTGCTTGAGTTCAAATCCCAACTCTGCCATTTACTGTTACCATGGACAAGTTACTTAATATGTCTGTGCTTCAGGTTCCTCATCTGTGAGGATGGTGACTTTATTTTATTCTTAAATAAATAGATGAGATGATAAAACTATGCACCTTGTAGGCTTGTATGAGGATTAAATTATATAGTACATGTAAAGTGCTTACATCAATATCTGGCACATTCAACACTCAATAAGTATGAGCTACCATTATTCTTATCATTTGTTATGGTCACTTTATATTTACACACCAATTTTTCCCATTGATCTGTGAACATCTTCAGTATAGGGTATCACCATCTAGTATAGAACCTAGCATATGACAGACACTCAACGAAGTTTGTTGAATTAAAGAGCATCTCATTCATTCATTCTTACTGAAAAATAATACTAAATTTATTCAAAAAGTGCCTGAGGAATAGAAGTATGATAGCAACCCAGGGCATGATACATTCCCCTTCTCTCCCCCATCATATGGGGACCAGACTGGGGAGGAAACTTTCATTTTAAAACATCAGGAAAGTCACACCATTGCCACCTATGGTCAACCCAGATGGAGGTTTTGATTTTAGAAGACTTTCTTCTTCTTTCTTTCTTTCTTTCTTTTTTTTAATTCAAGTTAGTTAACATATAGTATAGCATTGATTTCAGGAGTACTGATGAATCACTTACATATAATAACCAGTGCTCATCCCAACAAGTACCCTCCTTAATGCTCATCACCCATTTAGCCCATCCTCCCACCCACAGATGACTATTTTTGTATAATGCTCCCAGTATTCTTACCTTGTTCCATAAAATAGAAACTCCTCATTTTTCCAAAATACTTGAAAGACAACAGGTTCTTCTCCTTTTAAGTCCCTCTCTGCCCCTTGCCAATGAGGAAGGAATGGTCTGACTCATGAAATAGAAAACAGAGCAAAACTTGCAGAGGCTCATCCCCTTCTGGTTTGGCTCCCTGGGACCTGCCCACAGAACATGAGTGTTCCTTGCTTTCCTACAGTCCCATGGAATGTAAACTCACCTGAGCAGGGCTTCTCCTCCATACATGTGGGTGGGCATATAATTAATTTCAGGTGGAAAGGGAGAAGTCCATTCTCCGGGGAGGTCATCATATTGATGCCAAGCTTACTGTGGACACCCGATTGGCATAGCGCACTGCAGCACAGAACTCCTGGGCTCAAGCTATCCTTCTGCCGCAGCCTCCCAAGTAGCTGGGACTACAGGCATGTGCCACTGCACCCAGGGAGAAGTCTATTCTCAATAGGCAATAAAAGTAAAATCTTGATTCCTCTCTGTCTTCTATATCTATTTCCCCAAGAGGTTCCAAAGTCGTGTGTCAGGGGGTGGGGCACTGAAAACTGACTTCTCTAAAACAACATAGCATGTCTACCATTCAGTAATCCAAAGGTAATAGTTAGAGAAAGGTGAGGAATTCTGAAGCTACTAATGTAAGAAAAGTCAAATTTGAAGATAGATCTCCTTTGAAAAGTAATTAGTGATATAATATACAAAAATCAATCTTCTAACACTGACATTTATACAAGGGTTATTCTATCAGTTAGGACCCCAGGGGCACACTCATTTAATAAGGTTTATTTACAAAGAAACTAACTGCAAACCTGTGGGTGAAATGTAGAAAAGTCCCACCAAGTCACTTCCTTCTTACCTTCCATTCCTTTTCTTTCCCACAATTTGGAACATAGCTGGTGGATGATGCTAGAAAATGTGGCTTTGTCTACTTACTCCTTTAATAGATATAGCTAGGTCTGCAGAGAAGATCCCTAATTTATTAACACCACAATCTGTATGGCCAGGGATGACCAGCCTGTCCAAAAAGAGCAAGGCCTCTGTGAGTAGCATAAGGAGGCAGAAAGAGAAGGAAGACTATACCTGGGGCCTGATGTTGCTAACTCACCCACTAGCATCAGGTGGCCCAGTGAATGTTCTTTATTCTATCAATCGAATTACTAGCACTTCTTTGGGAAGGATAGAATATATAAGTGGAGATGGGAAGAAGGATGCAGTTTTCTCCCTTCCAGACTTAGGTAGAATTGTGGAGGGAAAGGACAGAAAATCAACTTCCCTATACAAAGGACTTTTCTCAATTTAGGCTGTCCCAAACAAACCTATGCCATTTATGAATGACCTAATCTTGAAAAGATCATTCACTGAAGTTAAAACTGACCCTGGGTTGTGTATAGGTGAGGGATGGTGTGTCTACACATTAAATGCACTTACTCAGTCAATGAACATAGCTTGAGAGAGAGCCCTGATGGAGACAGCCAAGTCATCATTTCCTGTATTCACAGGACCATGGAAAAAGACAGAAAAAAGAATTCCCAGCCCTATCATTACAGTGGTATACAGCTCAGAGATACTCCCCTACCCACATAGGAGAAAATGTCTACCCATCCCAGATGTGTCACTTCATTTAAACCTAAAAGATCGCTGGGAAAATAACATCACAATTAAACTTGAAAACTCCTCAAGGTCCTGGTAGGAAGTTCTTCCAGTTGTCCTATCTCTCCCCCACCCTCATTGCACTTGGAATCCATTTTATTTCTTTAGGTCATATGACAGACTTTGTTAAGTCATTCCTTAGCTTTTATTTCTGTCACTAGGTAACCACAATCAGCAGGATTTCTTCATATCCTGCCTGTCAATAATTAATCAACCTCTCTTGAGAGCTCTAAAGATCTCTGATAAGGTTAAGTGATGATATCCAGAGTCAATCTTGTCTAATAATCAGGTCTAATGTTTGCCTAACCTCCTTCTCATGATGAGAAGCTGTTCCTGCTGAAGTGTGTACATCTGAATTAGTTTTCACATTAAAAAAAATCTAGAGACCTATTTTATATGATTAGTTCAGCTATACTACCTGTGACCTACTTATTTGTTGGACCATTCAAGACTATAACCATGCTGGGCCTTCCAATCTCATGACTAATTGTAAGAGATGTTCAGACCACTTACATGGAGGCTTGTGGCATTTTAGTTTTTATAGACATACTGAATCACTGCCACACATTTAGGCATCAGCATCACAATTTTAAAATGACACACTACATTTGATACAGAAGATGAGTCTCTGAAAAGCCAGGAATATGCAGAATTTTTGTAAACCAGAATTAACTTCCCATATGTATTGTCAATTACATTTTAACATCCTCAATTTCTGATTCAATATGTCAGTCTTGGGTTTATCTCTAAATTCCCACCCCATCCCATCCCTAGACAATTTTTGGATGACAACAACAACAACGACAAAAATCCAAGCTTTAAGGAACTAGTGATGGCCTCTATTTAAGAGATTACTTTAATAAAGAACAATTTAAACATAAAAATGAAAATAGAAATCTCCTATTACAGCGATTCCCATACTTTGGGATTTTACTGGGTTGTAAAATGGACCAAAGTTAAAAACAGAATTACCATATGACTCTACTACTCCACTACTAAGTATTTCCCTCAAAGAAAACAAAAGCATTAGTTTGAAAATATATATTCATCCCTGTATTTAGAACAGCATTACAATAGCTAAGATATGGAAGCAACCCAAAGGTCTATCAATATATGAATGGATAAGGAAGATGTGGTATATATGTAATGGAATATTATTCAGCCATAAAAAAGAATTGTATCTTGCCATTTGCAACAAAAGGGATGGATCTAGAATGTATAATGCTAAGTGAAATAGGTCAGTCAGATAAAGAAAAATATCATATGATTTCACTCATATGTGGGATTTAAGGAACAAAACAAGCAAAGAAAAAAAGATACAAGAAAAAAAAAAACCCAGACCCTTATATGTAGAAAACAAACTGGTGGTTGCCTAGAAAAGAGGTGGGTGGAGTATGGGTAAAATAAATGAAGGAGATTGAGTACATTTAATATGATGAGCACTGAGAAATGTACAGAATTGTTGATATTGTACACCTGAAAATAATATAATACTGTATATTAATTATACTGGAATTAAAAAAAATTACAAAATTTAAAAAGTAAATAAAAATAAATTTAAGACAAAATGGCCCAAAGTATTTTAGGAATTGACAAGACTGTCAACACTTTAGTTTACCAAGTAATGACATTATAAAAAATTTTAAATGAATACCATTTAGAATCACCATTACTTATTACAGGAGGGACATTTGAACACCAAAATGCAAAAAGGCCATAAACTAGCAAAGAATTAACAACAGTTGGCAGTGATGTACTGATTTTCAAATAGATTTTTTACATCAAATTTTATTTATGTATTTATTTTTTATTTTGTTTTTTTATTCAAGTATAATTAACATACAGTGTTATATTAGATTGGAGTATATAGTACAATACAATGATTCTTTAAACACCTTTTAAATATTGAAGAATTTCAGGATATGTTCTAAATTTGTGGTGTTATTTTGCATGTTATTTTTGGTACAAGTTTGGTCAAGTTAGAAATGTACATTCACCAGGAGAACACAAATTAAAGTTCAAACATTCATTTTTTTAAAAATTTATCATGGACTTTATTTAAAATCCAGGTTGACTTAAGCATGTGCACACAAATGGAAACAATATAACTAATACCATTTCTTTCAGTAAAGACTGTGTTAGATTGAATTGTATCACCCAAAGAAATATGCTGAAGTCTCAACTCCTAGAACCTGAGAATATGATTTTTTTTTTTGGAAATAGTTCTGTAGATGCAATCAAGTTATGATGAGGTCATAATGGCTTACAGTGGGCCCTAGTCCAGGGATTGGTATCTTTATGAGAAGAAGGAGAACATCACAGATACAGAGACACACACAGAAGGAAGATGGCCATGTGAAGATGGAGGCAAACCAAGAAATGCCAAGGATTGCCAGGAACCAGCAGAGGCTAGGAAGAGGCAAGGAAGGATTTCCCCTCAGGAGCTTCAGAGGGAGGTTGGCCCTGTCAACACCTTAATTTTGGACTTTTGGCCTCCAGAACTGTGAGACAATAAATTTCTGTTATTTTAAACTACCCAGTTTGTGGTATTTTGTTACAGCAGCCCTAGGAAAACTAATACAGAGCCTATTGTGGGTAAAGTGAAAGAAGCCAAGGAAAAATATCTCCTCTCCTCCTTGTTTTTGGCTCTGCTGTCTTGCTACATGGCCAAAGAAAGGGCAGGGGAGGTGACAGACGATCTGCACATCAGAGGCTATAGAAAAATATGCTCCATTCAGCAGTTGCTCATTTGAGGGCTGTGGTTCTCAGGGCCTTTGCCACTCACAAGAATAGTCAAAAATTTATGTAAAAGTATGGCCACACATTCTGTCCCAGATCAGCATTGGTCATCATAGTTTTCCCAATTGATAAAAAAAAAATGTTTAAAGCAACTATGACAAAGTAGCAAGAACACTGTGCTTTTGTACATTCTCATTTTCATATAATAGGTTTTCTTGGAGCAAGGTTAAATCTTGAGCTGAAGCATCCATTGCCCACAAAGTCTCTTCTAGAAGCTGAAGTCCAAATGGCCAAGTCTGAGGAGAAAGCTCTGGGTCTTTGGCCTTCTGAGTGAAGAATTATCTTCCTCTGCTTCTCTAGCTAACCCAGAATTTCCTGTAGGGCCCAGCTGTCCCAGTGGAGATTGGGCAAGTGTCTCTAGGGGAACAACTGTCCAGGCCACTCAAAGCACTTAAACAAACCTATGAGAGCAGCTCTTAAACCAAACACAAGAGTCCCCATCTGTGTTTGCCCTCCACCACTCTTGTTTGCAAGCCTAGGGAGGGCAATGTCTTCCCAATGGCTCCTGGGTTATGGAATGTATTTAAATGCCTTGTTCAAAATCCTCATCCACCCCTCTCAAATTTGACAATTGTTTAAGCATTATTGCTTGAATGGATGCAGATGTTCAGCTCATCTCATGTTGGGAGGAGTGTTTCTTTAGAAGAAAAGGGGAAATTGTCTTTTTTCTTCTTTCTTTTTCTTTTCTTTTTTTTCCAGACACATATTTTATCTTTATGTTTGTATCAAGGATTGCCAAGAGATGCATCTGGTCCCCAAATCAAGAATCTCACACTCCTCCTCCCAACTCACAGCTTTCCAAGCGCCTTTCTTTGTGATCTCTGCCCAAATAAGCTGTAGGCAGAGCTCACTGGACAGATGACCCACGCCTCGTGGAAAAAAAGAATCACTTTCTCATCAATGCTAGGAAGCCTGGCACCTATGACATTTTTCATTTTGCTCCCCACCCCCACCTTTTACTTTTTTTGTGAAATTCATTTTCTGATTAATATTTTCAGCAGCTAGAGCAAATGCCAGTTTAATTAAATTTCCACACCATCCCCCCTTTATCCAATTAGTGGGTTCACTGGCTCCTCAACAACCTTCAGCGTCTGCATTTTCAGTGAATGCTCAGTTGCTTCTGGCCTCGCCAAAAAAATCTGTTACATATTAAGTTATAATAAGATATAGGCAATTATAGTAGCAGCAGGACAAATAGATTTGTATGGTTCATTACAAGGGATTTCTGGAGCATACGTATTGTAAATAACCAGTTTCTGGGTCAAAGCATATTTTCAAGGGGGGGGGGGGAAGCAAGGGAAAGGGAGGGGAGGCCATTATCAGTTTTTATAAGAAAATTCTGGATATAAGGAAATCCTACCACTTCAGTAGCTCTCTGTTATTTAGATGAGCAAAGTTTCAACATGTGAACCACAAACAGAAGTGAAAGATAAAAGGACTTTACATAGAGAAGTGGTGGGACCTGTTTTTCATTTTTAGAAAGAAAGAGTAATACCATTGTCATGGCTTTGGAACAGACTGAATAAGCAAGGGGAATGAACTAACACCAGAGGAGCATCTGACATGTGACCAGCCATGTGCTACACACTTGGCATACATTATCTCATTTAAAACTCATGACAACCATGAGAAATATCAGGTTGAGACACTAAACTGACAATTTCACAGAGTTCACCCTAACAGCTATTGGTTTACAAAGGAGAAAAGTGAGGCTTAAGAAGTGATAACTGTTCAAATTCACTCAAGGTCTGTCTGGCTATTTCCATGATACCATACCAGGCAGAGAGGTCCAGCGTCAACACATCAACAAAGTGGAAGAGTCTTTCTGCCTTCATAGTTTTAGAAATACCAGAGAAGTCCCTCTCTTAAATTAATTAATATATTAGATGATGATCTTATGCTTGAAATTTAGCAGGTTTTGATAATAGATTAAAGGAATGGAATTCCTCTGGAAGGGGGAGAAAAGGATTTCCATGATGGGAGTGAAAACGTGCCTAAAGGAACGGTAAAAATAGTAGATCAGTTGAATTCACAATTTTGTCCAAGTAGACCTTAAAGCTGATTGACTCTAAAGCCACAGCTCTGCCTCAAGGACTTAAAAATATATCAAATTGGGAACTGTAGTATCTTCTTCTAACTATATTTAAGAAAAACACTATTTCCTAAGAGCTGTACCTGGAAAGAACCTTGACAAATCTTGCTCCTCCTGTCACCCAATTCATTCCTAAACCATAAACATTGTTGTTTTTATCTTAAAATCTTCAAGGAAGGTTGTTCTCCAGCACTCTTCTATGTTCCATATGGAGAACTATTTTTTAACCAATACCGCTTTGCAGAATCCATTTTATGATTCCCAGGATAAATTCAAGGCATTTTGCCTAATTCTTCAGCCCAGAGTGGAAAGTGGGGTTGAAAAATCCCATATAAGTAAATACTCCATGAGTTTATATAGGCTGAAGTCACTGAGCCCAGAATATTATTGAAATCCCCAGAGAGCCTACAGCAGCACGTGAAAATGGCTTTAAAGAGATGTGCCAAGATGCTGACTTCTTTCTCTTTGAGAAGCATGGGTAAATATGGGAGATTCAGAGCCAATGCTGGTCACCAGGATGGGTAGAGAATTGAGCTAAGCAAAACTTGCATACCAACTTAAGAGTGAGGGTCCAACCACAGAGTAGAAACCTGGTTGTGAGGAAAGTGAGTAGTGTTTTCTGTCTGAATGGGGTTAGGTGGCATAAACATAGGCCCACCTGCTATCACTTTTTGCTCTGTGTATTTACTTTTGATGGTCCCTTAGTTGCTTGTTCCTCCCAGGGAGGCATCAGGGTACACTGGGAATGCTAGATTTGGAGTCTTGGGAAATGAGTTTGATCTGTCTCTGTCTTTATGTACTTAGGGAATTTGTAATCAATATGCTTCTGAAGTCACTATTTCCTCATCTGTAAAAGGAGGGGTCTAGAATTCATGACCACATCTTCTATTCAAGAACTAACACACAACAAAGGCCAAAGTTAAATGCTATGATTTATAGAGGCCATCATAATAGATTTATGTGGCAGAATTCAAGAGCTGCAAACTGTATGTCAGACATAAGACAGAAGCTCTGGAAGTGAACTCTCTGGACTCTTGGGCCCTTTAGAGTTATTAAAAGCTAATTATCAAATCCTATGAGCAAGCGAAAAGCAAAAACAATTTGTATGAGATGTGTCTTCTAGAGTGATTGTCCTACCCATAACCCTAATGAGAAGGCAAACCCGGGTGGCTATGTTAACACCACTGGGCCCCACACAAAGCTGGCTACAACTGATAGGACAGGAATTAAACAAGAAATCCATTGGCTGTCCAGAGAAACTTCGGACAGAGTGCTCCATGAAGAACTTGGAATTTGTCAGTATCACAAATCATCAGGGAAATGAAAATAAAAACAACAATGAGATAACACCCCACACCAGTCACAGTGGCTAGAATCAAAAAGACAAGAAATAACAAGTGTTGGTGAGGATATGGAGAAAAGGAAAACCTCATGCACTGTTGGTGAGAACGTAAATTTGTAAAATTACTGTGGGAAACAGTGTGGAGGGTCCTCAAAAAACTAAAAATAGAAATACCATATGATTCAGTAACTCCACTACTGCGTATTTATACAAAGAAAATGAAAAAAATTCAAAAATATATACGCAAACTTATGTTTACAGCAGCATTATTTAATGTTTATTTTTGAGAGAGAGAGAGAGAGAGAGAGAGAGAGAGAAGAAGAAGAAGAAGAAGAAGAAGAAGGAGGAGGAGGAGGAGGAGGAGAGGCAGAAACATAGGGAGACACAGAATCTGAAGCAAGCTCCAGGCTCCAAGCTGTCAGCACAGAGCCCAACATGGGGCTCAAACCCATGAACCATGAGATCATGACCTCAGCCAAAGTTGGATGCTCAACCAACTGAGCAAAACCTGGGCACCCCACTGCAGCGTTATTTATATTAGCCAAGGTATGGAAGGAACCTAAGTGTCCACTAACAGATGAATGGATATAAAAGATGTGATAAATGTATGTGTGGGATATGGGATGTAGTGGGATGGGAGAAATAGGTGAAAGGGATTAAGAGGTACAAACTTCCAATTACAAAATAAATAAGTCATGGGAATGAAATGTACAGCCTAGGGAATATAATCAATAATATTATAATAATGTTGTATGGTGACAGATGGTGACTACACTTATTGCAGTAAACACTGAGTAATGTTTGGAATTGTCAAATCACTATGTTGTACACCTGAAACTTACATAACATTGTATGTCAACTATACTTTAATAATAAAAAACATATATACAAAAATGTGTTGGGACCAATAAAGCATAATACAAAACCATTATAAAAAAAATTTGGAATTTGTGAACTAGGTGATTAAACCAGTGAGAACAGGGATAGGAACTTGAAAGAATGTCTTGAAAAAAGTCTAGAAAAGCAGAGCAGCAGTTGGGAGGAATTACATGCAAACCAAAGTTATGAGGGAGCAGAAACTATGGGTAAGCAAATAAATGGTCCTATGGTAACTGGTCTTCAAAAATGGCCTTCCCAGTCAACCCCAATACCAACTTGATATTCATGTTCTGTTGTAGTCTTTTTCCCCTTGAATTTGGCATGACCCTGCAACCTGTCACATATGGTGAAAGTGATAGAATGTGGTTTCCAAGGATAGACCACAAGAAGCCTCCACCTACATCTCTTGGAATGCTGGGTCTTGGGATGTAGCTTCCACCTACATCTCTTGGAATGCTGGGTCTTGGGATGGTCTCTCTTAGAAAACCCAGATGCCATGCAAAGAGAAATCCAAGCCACATAGGGAGGCCACATGTAGTTCTTCCAGTCAACAGCCTCAGCTGAACTGCCAGCAGCAGCAGCCAGAATCAAGTGCAGACCATGTGAGAGAGACATTTTGGAAGTCTAGCCCAGTTGAGCCTTTAGATCACTCTATTTCCAGCTGCCATCTGACTGCAACCACAAAATAACTCAGGTCAGAACTGTAGAGTGTAGTCAGCTCACAGAACCAGGAAAGATAATGATTATTGTTATTTTAAGTCACTAAGTTTCAGAGTGGATTGGGCAGCAATAGATAACCAGAGCAGTTCCACAGAAAAGGATGAAGATGGCCACAGAGAAGTAGTTTCCAAGAGAAGTGTCAGTTCCCAGGACTTCTGTGGTGTCCAAGACTTCTAGCCCTTAGCAGAGCCACATCTATCTTCAAGATACCACTTATTTGAAGAAGCTTAAGATCTCTTTTCTTTAAAAATCTAATCAATCAATCAAACAAACTACAACTAGAAAGAGACTGAAGTAAATACCTGGTAACAGTGGAGGACAGGGATTTCCAGAAGCTAGTCCATGGATAAATACTTGAAATAATAGGGTCTCCACAACTCTGTAATGTAATTAGAAATATAAACACAATGTAGGAGTTTTTGTTCATGAACCTAAATTAATGAAGGCAAGTGGATGCACTCAGAGTCTGAAATGGGAAGTAGGATGGTATCAAATCCCCCACCTCCCAAGCATTCATCACCAAATTCCTAGTTATCAAGAGTTGGCAACATTCGTACCTCTCTCCTTCACTCTCCTCCATCTCTCTGCTTCTCCCCACAAGCCCCAGAACTGAAAAGGTTAGGAGTTGCTTTTATCTCCCTTTCTTGATCAACATGCACTTCCCTTAGGGAAAGGTGGTTCCAGACCTCCCACTCCCTCTATGTCCCGCCCTTCTTCTACCCCAGACTCATGGCTAAGCACCAAGGCAGATAGTATAAAATGGACCATCAGAAGTACAAACATTTGGGAAATGGGGGAGGGTATATAGCTTGTATCAGACTCAATAAAGCAACCCTCAATATAAGACAGGTGGGGAAATCTATTATTTCCCAATGCCCTTGGCTTGCTCTAAACTCAGCTTCTTAACCTGTATTTGAGTAAAAATAAGTAAATAGATAAAATCTTTTCAACAAGATGCCCTTTCCTCTCTAGCCCCCCCAGTGCCTCGTATGGTGTAAATTATCATAACTCAGATAGTTTAATGACTGCTGCTATGAGCCACATTACTCTTCTACGTGATGAAAGGAAAGTCCTTCCACAGGCTCCACCTTAACCCAAGGTTATAGTGGGTGAGAAAGGACCAGGGCACATGACATTCCCTACCAGCCTTCTCCTTAGGTAGGAGATCAAAGACTGGGCAGAGAGCCCAGTGATCCTAATTTGCATTGTGAAAGTCACCTGTCCAGCTTTGCTCTAGACGCAAAAAGATCAAAGCTGGGAAAGTAGCTGGGGGCAGGGAGGAAATAAAATATTGATTTAATGAGATGCATGATAATTCTCCTCCATCCACCTTTTCAGTAATGCAAGTGGGGCCAGGAAGTGACAGTTATTCATGCTCCTTCCATGAGCTCACATTATGGCTCCCATTTGCCCTGCCAGATGGGTCCCATACAGCTTTGTCCAGAAAAGGAAAAACAGGAGGGAAAGGAAGATTGAGAAATATGGTAGAATCAGACAGCTTCCCAAGAACCCCTACCACCTCTGCAGAGATGTTCTGTAAGGAGGTAGGTTTTGAATTCTTTCAGTCTCAGTTCAAAACTAATTATATGCAGAAGCTCAAAATCTAAAACAGATAAAAGAGCATCTGCCATCCTTAAAAAGAGGTGAGGAGGGAGGATTTACTCTGGAGCCCCATCTCCCCTCCCTGGTCACTGAAGAAGCCACACAGGACAAAGGGAGTATGTTCCAACTTCGGGCATTTTTATTGCTGAAATGCTCTGAAGTTCACCATACTTGAGCTCGGCTGTAATGAAATAGGGTGGGGCTAGGGTGTAGCTGAGAGTAAGAAGGGATGTCAAGCTTGGTGGCAAGCTGAGATATTACAGCAACATATAAAACTTATGGAATGAACATATTTTCTGTCTGGGAAGGCGACGGGGGCAGGAGACATATTGATTGTAAGGTCCTTGGGGACTTCTCCATCTGAAACTCCTGCTGAAGATGACGTCACTAACCCTCATCAGAGGCCAGGCCCCAGGGAGCTGTGGCTCACCACAGAAGCAGCTCCAGTTTCTGGGTAAGAGAAGCCAAGGCCTCTTTGGCCCTAGCTGCAAGAGTGTGGGCGGGTGAGGGAAGATTTAAGGATTAAGTGGTGAAAATGTTAAGTGAACATGGGCTCCTTATTCACTGTCTGGATCTTAAAAATCTTTCAGCTTCTTTTAGTGCAATACCCAAGAAGAACAGCTTATGTATTTGGTTCTCATATTTCTAAAAGTATTATAAAAGTTGTTTAAAAAAGAAATCTGGCCCCTCTCCCCACGACAGGTACCCTTGGTGCAATTTGCAATCTAGTCTTCCCACTTGCTTCAATATCCCATCCTTTCATATATTTGTCTTACACATGCAAATTGCATCTCTTCCGAGATGGCCCTTTTTTCTTCTCTATGGCAAATACAGACACCAAGAACAAGCATTTTTGGAGTTCTGGGATTAAATTCTGACACTCTTCTACTTACTGTTTATGTGACATTGGGCAAGTCATTGAAACTCTCTGAGCCTCTGCTTCTCTATTTATGAAATAGGATAAGGATTGAAAGAGATAACAGATATGCAGCTAGCTCTCTGTCAAGCATATAGCACATGCTTATGGAGGGTTGCTATTCCCCTGAGAAGCTCCAGTGACTGCGGTTCACTTCTTCTCAAGCAAGGCTCCGCATTATCGACAGAAAGTTGCTACTATATTGCAGCAAAACTTACTTCTGCCAGCACATGCAGAGAAAACTTATTTCCACAAGCGCATGCTGAGGAATGAGTGCTGCCACTTCAAGTCAAGGTAAATGCTTTGTGTGGGTCACACTATAGAGGTGACATAGAGGATCCACTGTTCCAGTGTGTCTGAATCCCCTCTGATGGAGTCACAATAGAGCCAGGAGGATGAAATTCACTTCTTCTGGGCTCCGCATGGATCTAAGTAGAGGAAGAGAAAGTCTCCAAAGATCTCTGTCCCTGCATCTGGATCCAAAAAAGTCCTATCTCCACTAATGCAGCAGCCCAGTGATTTCAAGCCTAGTTATTCTTAACACTTTTCATCTAGGTTCAAATATCCTTTCTTTGCAAGAACCCACCCAATGCATCTTGAGTTCTGAACGCAAATCAGTTTTCTTGGATGGTAGAATCTCACATAGGAGGATGGGGAAAAAGAGCTCTTGAAAGATAATGAAAATTGCCTGTAATTCAGACATGTTACAATTTTATACTTGCAGGGGCCTCAGGATGACAGAGTAGAATAGTCCAGTGGGCAGAAAAGGGAAGGTAAGGGAAGTGGAGTCTGTAACATTTAGCGCATCTGTGTCCAAACTCAAGTTCAGCCAGCAGAAGAGCTGGAACCTCCATGGTATGAAGTCAGACAAAGAAAGAGATTTAATATGAGATGGCTCTGCACATATTTCTTAATCAGAGGAATTTTCTTGACTACTGCTGCTACTGACGGCCTCCTACTGGATTGCAGCTCCACCCTCAAAACACCTGGTCCACACAAAGACACCATTCATTCATTCACAAATATTTATTGCAAGTCTAGAATCCTCTAGGCACTATTCCAAGTCCTGGAGATACAGTTGGAAAACAGACAATTCCTGCCTTCGGGAGCTTACTTTCTAGTGAGGCATTCTTTGCATAATATCATAATGAGATTCAAGGTCAGGATTCACAAACCCAATGACTCTAGAGGCTGAATGGGTAGCAGCCATGAACACAGTGATTTAGTTATAAGATTAAAGAGAGTGGTGGGGACTCTAGAGACAGCAGATCTCATACTCCGTCTAAAGGAGGAAGCTGCTATTTGGATCCAGACAATTGTTTCCACACAATTCAGGTTCATTGCTTTCAGACCTGGTTTATCAGTAGAAGCCAGAAACAGAGATTTCTATGAGAATTTCCAATTTTTAACACCCAGAAAAAATAAAACTAAATTTATCTGATGGCTAGGTCCTATCTGAAAAAGATCTACTTATGATTCCTGCTCTTGATGTCCAGTGGAGACGGTTGGGAATGGAGAAGCAGAGTTAATCAACTATAAATCCTGGAGTCAGATAGGATTTAAACCAACCAAAGATATGGTTTCAAACTAGCTTCACCATTGACCACTAATGTGAAATAAGGTTACTTTTTAAAAGCAGATTAGTTAAGCTCCTAAATTTTAATCTCACTCTATTTAAAACAGGAATAAAATCATAGAAACATTGCATTGAGCAACCCACACCTGGTACATAGTGAGAGCACAGTAAATGTTAATTGTTAGAACTGTTGAGGTCCTGGCAGGAAAAAGATGTACATTTAAAGATATTAACTGAAGGAATTTAATTGTTCTATTTATAGAGGCATATACAAGGTTTGGGGAAAATGCATAACTAGTACCATTTAGATAAATAGGAGATAAGATAATTCATCATATACAACAGATCCTTAGGGCATGAAGGCTTAATTCTCATGATAAACCCCATTAAAAAAAAAAAAAAACCTAAGTTTTAGTGCCTTTTAAAAACAAAGGTTTAGGAACATATTATGCTAAGTGATGTCAGTCAGAGAAAGACAGATACCATATGTTTTCACTCATAGGTGGATCTTGAGAAACTTAACAGAAGACCATAGGGGAGAGGAATGGAGGAAAAAAAAGTTACAGAGAGGGAGGGAGGCAAACCATACTCACTTGGATACTGAGAACAAACTGAGGGTTGATGGGGGTGAGGGAGAGGGGAAAGTGGGTGATGGGCATTGAGGAGGGCACTTGTTGGGATGACCACTGGGTGTTGTGTGGGAACCAATTTGTCAATAAATTATATTAACAAAAAACCAAACAAACAAAGGTTTATTTCTCATTCATGCAAAGTATCTAATGACGGTTGGCTGGGAATTTTGCACCACATTTCCTCCTTCAGAAACTTAGGCAGATAATGCCTTCACCATCCAGAATGTCTCTGGTTGCTGTGACAGGGGGAAAAACAGTGATTTTCACAACGCCTCATAAACTTCCACCTAGAAATGACACATGTCAATTCCACTTGCATTTCAGTGACCAAACCAAGCTACAGTCACTTCTAACTTTAAGGCAGCAGGGAAGTGCCCTTTGACATGCCTGGAAGGAGGAGAAGGAAAATATTTGCGAGCAGGCCTAGTGACTATCATACAACATTAGCAAGAGGTAGGTGAGATGGACATTCA
Source organism: Prionailurus viverrinus (assembly GCF_022837055.1). Classification (NCBI taxonomy): domain Eukaryota; kingdom Metazoa; phylum Chordata; class Mammalia; order Carnivora; family Felidae; genus Prionailurus; species Prionailurus viverrinus. The sequence continues at coordinate 180,654,640 of NC_062561.1, read as the reverse complement.
CTGGCACCTTGATAGCAGTGTAAATCGACACAGATTATCTAGAAAGCAAATTGAAAATGTATGCTAAGGGTCTAAAGGGAAGTTCATTCTCCTCTTCAAGTAACCTTCCCTTAGTAGAAGTAGAAACCCAGGCAAAGATTATGAATAAATGTGTGTGTTGAAGTGCTACATATACAAACAAACAAACAAACAAACAAACAAAAACAACTAGAATGTCCAATAGCAGCACAATAGTCAAATAAATCAAAATATAGCCATATTATGGAAAAGTCTGTAGTGTTCTAAAATGTTGTTTTTGAAGAGTGTTTAGTGACATGGGAAAATGCTCACAACAAGTAAAAGTTAAGTGAAGAATAGAATATTATACTATACAAATTAACATGAAAACAAAGTACTAAGAAGAAAGGCAAAGGAAATAAGTATTAATGATGGTGATCTCTAGATAAATGTTATTTTCTTTGTTTATCTGTATTTATTTATCTATACAGATAAGTATTTTTTTCATAATCAGGAAAAAATATTATTAAAAACATATGTAAGGTTATTCATTACAGCAATTTTTATAACTGCAGAAATTGAAAACATCTAAACTCCATCAATAGGAAGTTGGTTAAATGAATTATAGTTAAGTTAGATAATAGATTATGATAAAACACTTAAAAATTAAGATCTATTTCATCTGCTATGGTACATTTGTTACACTACATTAAGGAAAAAAAGCAAGGTGCATAAAACATATAGTATACTTCCATTTGCATAAACATGCACACACAAGCACACATTTCTGAAAAGATTGTATAAAAAATTGTAATAGTGGTTTCCTTTGGGTGGGGAAAGCTAGGAGAGCAGAGAGCTGTGGGGAAAGGAAAATTTCAACTCTTAATCCTTTACCTTATTTGATTTTTAAAAAATTGTGTGTGCTTTATCTTGAGTTATAGTATATAAGCAAATAATAAACAAATAAATAAATCAGATCCTGGCTCTGGCAGACATGACATAACTACCGGTCACCTTCCCTGCCCTTTTGCTGTCTTTAGAACATTTCACTAAATGCCTCAGTCCTAGGCTGGGTCATTGTTATGGCTTAACAAGGTTTAGGGATTAAGAATGAGTTCATTGATCTGTCTGCCATTCTGCGAGTAAATAACAAAGGGTTCCCCAAGGAGGCTGGACTCAGGCACAGGGAACAGGAGCCATCTTTTCACCTGGGCTACAGGCATCTAGCACCCTTGCCAGGGACCCATGTGCCAAAAAGACAAAGGTCTCGATTTGGCTGATATTGAACACTTCCTACCAACAGTTGACATCTTAAGCCCAGGCCTTTGTGGCTCCTTAGGGCCATTTAATTCTTGGGAGTTACTTCTATCTATGGATACTGAGCTGGACCAATCACTGTAAACAATCTCAGGGTCAACTTTTCTGAAGAAAGAAAGGCTCTAATGCTGATGCAGGAAACTTACTCTCAGCTTCCCAGAGCAAGGCATTTCTAATGCTAGGTCCCAATACAAGTTTGGTAAGAGAACAGTCAAATGTAGAAGAGAGTTTACTCTCAACCATTATTCTGAAACTGGGCTCTATTGTTCTCTGGGTTTCTGCCACACAAGCCTTCTCTCAGTACCTCCAACAGCATATGTTCCATCCTTCCCATCCTTGCTGCGCATGGTCTGTGACAAATGTTCTGATTCACACAGCAAATCCCCTATTTAGGCACCAGGGATATAGTAGTGAACAGAACTGAAGAACCATCTCTACTCTTGTGGAGTTTATGTTCAGGCAGACACACACAAATAATAAACAAAATTCAAAAAGCAAAATAGACAGTATGACACAAGTTCTACGGAGTTAAATAAAGCAGGATGTGGGGAGGGAGACCCAGAGGGAGACCTTACTCCACAGGTGAAGCTCGAGTGAAGATCTGAAGGCAACAAGGGAGGGAGCCATGTGGATATCAGGGGAAACAAGCTTCACGAAAAGTGGCTGAGTTCTATCCCTAGTTCAAAAGGTAAAAGATAGTCAGCTAAGATGTAGGAATAATATTTTAAAATTTCTCCAATGAAATGCTTTAAAATTTATTTCCAAGATCTGAGCAGTTATAAGAAATAATTTAAATGTCCAACAGTGGCTATATTGTAGTATGATCATGAAATGGATTATAATCTAGTCCTTAACAACTATGGATTTATAAAGAATATTTAATAAGGTGGTAAAACACACTTGAACTAAAATGTCAAGTGAAAAAAGTAGAATGCAAAATTATATTCTAGTTTGTCTTGTTCACTGTGATAAATTAGTTTAGCAGCCCAAAAAGTGCTGGTATATTGTAGATACATAAGAAGCACTAGTAAATACCTATTGATTAAATTAATTGTTCAGTTTAGCTGTGGTGGGGAAAGCCTAGAAGATACATCAAATTATTAATGGTGGTTGGCCCTCAGTGATGGAATTCTTCATAATTTTCTGTGGCTTCCAAGTTTTCTACATTGAGAACAAGTATTACTTATTTTTTAAAAACAGGATTTAAACACATAGTATTGCATCTGAACCCTTCTGCCGTGGACACATTTGGCTGCATTTGCCATGACTTTAGTGGCCACATTAATGGCCGTAGATTTCTTCACCAAGCCTGAAGTATCAGGAACTTTCCTGGGGGGCATTATCGAAGAATTTCCAGCATCAAATGTGTATTTGGGGGCCAGAAAATGTGTTATTCTTTTTATATTAGGTGTTCTTGGCTTTGGCTTCACATTGGAATCACCTGGAAGCTGTACTGCACACCAACTAAATTATATTTTTGGAGGTGGGACCAAAGTATCAGTATTTTTAAAGCTCTACAGAGGATTCCAACATGCACCAGAGTTGACAACAACTGTCTTATGTATGTCTTATTCTGTTTTCTGAATAAGTATTTCAATCCCCAATGCATATATGAGGAACTGAGGTTCATAGAGGTGAAGGTCAGTTTGCCCAAGGGCATATGTTAGGAAAACTGAGAGCAGATGATTTAACTGCAGAGCTGATGGAAATCACTTGGCCTGATATTTTTTTTTTTCAACGTTTATTTATTTTTGGGACAGAGACAGAGCATGAACGGGGGAGGGGCAGAGAGAGAGGGAGACACAGAATCGAAACAGGCTCCAGGCTCTGAGCCATCAGCCCAGAGCCCGACGCGGGGCTCGAACTCACGGACCGCGAGATCGTGACCTGGCTGAAGTCGGACGCTTAACCGACTGCGCCACCCAGGCGCCCCATGATATTTTTGCTTAAGGTAGCCAATATGCAGAGAGGAAACTGGAAGGACTTACTCCAATGCATAGGCTAGTCCTTTTGAGTAAGTACCAAAAGTGAAGATTCTATGCCCTGCTTGGGACTCTTTCCAACTATTCATCACTGCTGAGACAGGGAGGATAACAGAGCGCACGGCACGCACACGCAGACACACACACACACACACACACACACACACACACACATACACGCACGCACATAAAACTGTGTCTGTGATTTCCACCTCTGCCTCTGGTATCATAAGAATTCCAGGTCTAGTTCTATCTAGTCCCACCAGCATGAGACAGGAGCTTCCCTCTCATGCTAAGACATGGCCTCTAGGAGTGCAGAGTCCATTCAAGGATGCTGAGAATCCTGGGCCATTAAATGAGGGCTGTCTGCATGGGGTGGTTGTATGGAGGTCTTAAGCCCAGAAAATCATTTCCTGGTTATTGGGGACCATCCAGCCAATGGTTGGTCATCCTCACTGATTGTGACAAAGAGAAATGGGTGCTATTTTAGCTGCCACCTGGCTCCTTCTGATAAATGGAGTCTGCTGTGTTTATCAGTCTTACATTGTTGAGTCTCCTTCCTTTTTTCTCAACCCAATGACTTTTTTCCAGTCAAAAGGTGGGGCAACTATTTGGCAGGTATCCATTAGAATGCTCCTTCTGTTCCATATTTTGGAAATTGATAGCATGGGCTTATGGCCTTTATATCTTGATTCTGTAGTGGGTGACTCATGCCTTGTATCAGAAACAGGGTGGAGTGGGGACAGGCCTTTAGGGTCATACTCATCTTATCCTGTTGACTGAAGGTACAACGCAAACATGGAGAGGAAATCAAAATGACTGATAAAGCAATGCCTTCCTGTGACAAAAACAATAGGCCAAGCACCTCAATGTAGGCTTTAAAATGCTTCTTTTGCCCCTGAGTCAATGTATGTGAAACTGAACTGGGTATTATTAATATTACTGCAGCCATTATCTCGGCTTCAGGCTACCTACATTAAAGCTGAAAAGACATCTCCTGGCCAGAAGCCTGGCCCTCTAACAATTGATTTCCTTTTCAGGCAGTCCAAAAAGTTCTCTTAGAGGGCTGCATAAACCACCACGCACTCTGACCGCATAGAACACATGGCATAAATATAAAAGGTCACCTTGGACTTGGTAGAGTTGGTGAATGCCAATGAGCTGGAGCTCCCTGAAACCTCAGCTTATACAAAGCTGGGTGCTAACTTTGCCTTCAGGCCTAGGCCTCTGCCTCTGATGCCCATGCTGACCTTAATAGAAAGGGTTTGTCCCACTGAGGGACCTCTTCAGGATTGCTCACACAGGAACTGATCCATCCAAGGTACTCAACCTGCTAAAAGCTCTGGCTAGGCTCTTTTGCAAGCTAGCTTTTTTTCTTCTTTTTTTTTTCTTCATATCATTATTTACAGATTGGGTTTTCCCCTCCATGACATGAGGAAAAATAATAACAGGGAGGCTCAAGAAATTGCAGAATCACGGAACGCAGTTCTATGTGCCCTTTCTACAGGCACACCCTCTCAGCTACATGCAGGAGCCTAATTCTTATTATTCTGTGGGCGTTTTGCCCAGAAGTGAGCTTCAAAGAAATAGGAACATAAAGATCCACATGTCAACAGGTCTACAGCAGACCCTGAGAATCTCATCGGAATGGGAGACCCAGCACTCCCTAATATTAACTTCTCTGTCTCAGTCCCTTTGCACTGGTCTAAGTCAGTTGAAAACTTTGTCTTCTACTAAAATACACACCTTATTGGGAAAGGTTCTGCTTTTGGTTACGTATCAACATCTCTTCAGGAGTCTGTAGTGTGCACAGGGACTTCCTGCACTCAAATCCATGTTCCAGCACTTAGTAATCAGGTGAATTTGGGCCTGTTCTTGAATTTCCCTCAGGCCTTGGTGCACCCATCAGTAAAATGGAGGTTACAATAATATCTAGGGATATTTAGCTATCCTTAAAGCTCTATTTTATTCCCTAAAAGTAGGGTTGATCAAGAAAGTCACGTGGGCATAATGGGACACTTCTGGGGAAAAGAGATCAAGAAGAGGTGGAAAGGGACATGGAAAAAAGAAAGCTGTGGGCACTGGAATAGAAGTACCATTTCTAAATTGTGTTTCTGGTCTCTCTTGCAGACAAGTGCACAAAACCAAGTAGAGATGGTGACATAGAGATTGGGGCCCCAGCATGAGTGGGATATATAGCACTGACAGGATGTGAAGGGACGCGTGAGTGGCAAATAACAACACTTTACCGTTTTGAGGGGTTAAATTTACATTAAAATTATAGTTATAATGAATTATTCTGTAGAAAATCTAAAAGAGCAAAAAGAGAAAAAATTTAATCAATATTTCTACTATCCACTGACCATTTTGATGTATTTCATTCCAATATTTTTTCATGCAGAACTTATATAACTAATATGCATTTGTCCTACTTTACATCCAATTTTAACACAATATTGAGATCATATTTCAAACTACTTTTTCCCTACTTACTACAGCTTGAGCACTTTCCTCTTATTAAATATGGCTTTTAATAGCTACATTATATTCTATCATATGGGTTCATTTATCCAATTCACTATAAACATTTAGGCTATTTCTATTTTTGTTATTATAAATCATATAGAAAAGAACATCTATACACATAAATCTTTACATGCATGTCTAGTAACTTCTGCAGGGTAAATTCATAGAAGTGGAATTAACAGATGAAGAGTTACATTCATTTTGAAGTACCTGGATACATACTGCCCTCTTTCTTGCTGTGCACACACAGGAATGACAGTTATAATTCAATCACCCTTTCTTCCCTCCACTTTCTTCCTTTGGCTACATATTTGTCATCCTTGTATACTCAGTTCAAGCATCACCTTTCCCAGGAAGCCTTTCCCAACCCTTCCAGACTTGTTTAGATGCCCCTATTCTATACTTTTATAGCCCTAGCTCTTCACTCTATAGCATATTAGATTGCACTCGCTAATTTACCTGTATGTCTATCTGGCTAGACTAGAAACACATTAGGGTAGAGTAATTTCTATAATCCTGGCACCTGGGATATAACAGATGTTCAATAGGTTGGTCTGAGTCAATGCAAAGCAAGCACTTGAGTAGGCTGGTGCTCTGCAGGGGTATATGTGGCACACTTCTCTGCTTACATAGGCCTCCTCCATCATAACCTCTTTAGGTAATGCACTCCAGGTAATGTGCTCTATTGACCTCCAGGTCAATGAAAATGCTGACTCGGATTATTATACCTCCTGTGGAAGGCTGATCTACATACAAGATCAAGGGAAAATAACTTGTAAATCTTGTCTAAAAGAAGCCAAGGCTCTTAAAAATCATGATCTTTGGTCTGGAAAACAGGGCCCTGAACAGGACACAGAAGGCAATTAAGAGGACCACAGATTCTTAAATATGAAAGGAAATTATGAGACTACTTTGGATTACAGCTCAATGTATCAACGCCTAGAGAAGTATGGATAATAAGCCTTATACCATACATTTTTCTAAGGATTGAAAGAACAACAAATGTTGAGTCCTCATAAATATCTGGTATGTAATATTTGCTCAATAAATTTATTAATTAATTCAGTCTTTTATTCAGCCAATATTTACTATCTCTTGAATGCATTATGACTGAATTGTGTCCTCTCAAAATCTGTATCAGTTGAACCCCCTGTATTTGGAAATATGGGCATTAAGGAGGTAATAAGGTTAAATGGGGGCATATGGGTAGAGACCGATTCTTACAGGACTTGTATCCTTGTAAGAAGAGGAAGAGACACCAGAGCACTCTCTCTCTCTGCACACACTGAGGAAGGCCCTGTGAGGATGGAGCAAGAAGTTGGCCATCTATAAGCCAAGAAGAGAGGCCTCACAAAAAATCAACCCTGGCAATACCTTGGTCTTAGAATTCTAGCCTCCAGAACTTTGAGAAAACTAATTCTGTTTAAGCCACCCAGTCTGTGGTATCTTGCTATGGCAGCCCAAGCTGACTAATAAATGTGCCATGGTCTGACAGCTAATATGTGGTAGTGCTCACCCCCAGTGTAACTTGTGCTAGGAAACCGTAAAAAGACCCCTGAGATAAAATGCAACATTATCCTTTTGATCAGTAAGGGGTCTCTGTTTTCTCATTATTCAAGGATGCTTCCCTGCTCCCAATTAGAAAGACATCCATTCATTACATTCTATAAATTGCCACCTCTTCAAGACTGACACCCAGTTCTATGACCTCTACAGAAAGGTTAGAAGAGGCAGCTTGCTGTTCCAGAAAGAGTGAGCACTTTTGAGTCACAAAGACGCAAGTCTGAACCTCAAATCTGTCACTTAACTAGATCTGGGACTGTGGAAAAGTCACTTCACCTCTCTGAGTCTTAGTTTCCTCATTTGCAGAATGGGTTACATTGTGGCAAACAGAAAAATAGCACCCCCCCCCCCGCAATATGTCCATATTCTAATCCCCAGAACCTGTGGCATATGTTACCCTATGTGGCAAAAGAAACTTTGCAAATGTCATTAAGAATAAGGACCTTGAGATGCAGAGATTATCCTGCCTTATCCCAGGGGGGTGGGGGTGGGTAGGAATCTAATCATATGAATCCTTAAAGGTGGAGCATCTTTCCTGGTTGTTGTTGGATGCAGTGTGGCAATGGAAGTGTGCCAGAGAGATAGCGGCATGAGAAGAATTTGGCCTAATGTTGCTGGCTTTGAAGATGGAGGAATGGGTCACACGCCAAGGAACATACATCATCTCTAAAAACTAGAAAAGATGGGGCGCCTGGGTGGCTTGGTCAGTTAAGCGTCCGACTTCGGCTCAGGTCATGATCTCACGGTCCGTGAGTTCGAGCCCCGCGTCGGGCTCTGTGCTGACAGTTCAGAGCCTGGAGCCTGTTTCAGATTCTGTGTCTCCTTCTCTCTCTGCCCCTCCCCTGTTCATGCTCTGTCTCTCTCTGTCTCAAAAATAAATAAACGTTAAAATAAATAAATAAATAAATAAATAAATAAATAAATATAAAAAAACTAGAAAAGACAAGGGAACAGATTCTCCCCTAGAACTTCTAAAAAAGAATGCATCTCTGTTGACACCTTGATTTTAGCCCAGCGACACACATGTTGCACTTCTGACCTACAGAACTTAATTTGTGTTGTTTTAGCCACTAAGTATGTGGTTCTTAGTAACAGCCACTGTATGAAGCTCATACTATTTTATACAATCGTTATAACTTTTAAAAGAGAATATATGCTTGTCACTTCAGAGACCCACTATACAGACTCATTCACAGTCCTTTGAGGGAGGACAGGAGATCATTATTGAAAAAAAGTGCTGTTTATATTTAAATGTCTCATCATAAGGGAAGTGAAAAAATCAATAAACAAGAGTCCCTTAACCACAGGTGATGAACGTGTGGTTGCATCCATTCTCCACCCATCTTTTTGCAGCATTTGATTGAATCAGCAACAGCTAGCTGGCACAAGCTCTTCTTCCTACGGCCAACCAAAGGCCTGGCTGACAGTCCCAATCAGAGCCTACCTTCTGATCTGATAACACATCTTCTCCCTCCACCCCACTGAAGGCAGTCTCATAATGGACTTTTTAAGCCTTATGCTGAGGCATGCACATGAACCAATCACAGTCTGGGGTTCAATTTTGTTGTTGTCATTTCGTGGTTGTGTGACCTTGGGCAAGCACCACATCTCTTTGAGCCCTAGATTTCTCTTTTGTATTTTGTGTTCTTAAAAATGTTTATTTATTTATTTTCAGAGAGAGAGTGTGAGCACAAGTTGGGGAGAGACAGAAAAAGAGGGAGAGAAAGAGAATCCCAAGCAGGCTCCACACTGTCAGTGCAGAATCTGACACAGGGCTCGATCTCACAAGCCTCAAGATCATGACCTGAGCCAAAATGAAGAGTCGGAGTCAGAGGCTTAACCAACTGAGGCTTAACTAACCCCAGCACCACAGATTTCTCTTCTGATAATAAAGGGTAAGTTCTACTTTATACGGTTGGTCAGAGCAGGAAAAGAGATATTTGCAAATTGCTTAATATAGTGCCTGCTACATAGAAGTTGCTTATAAATGCATTAGTTTATCCAAAAATATAAAAGGAACACTAAAAAATAAATATATATGTATATAAATGCATCAGAAATGTATGCTACATGCATAAACATAAATATATTGTTATATATGCCTATATATAATTACAAACACACATCCCCCAAATAAGACTTAGGGCTTGTCCTCAAATCTTCCACAGTCCAGTAGAGACAGAACAGGTAAAATAGGCAATGATAAGATAATGTAATAAGTGCTAAAGTACCAGGAGTACCAGGTACCAGGTACCAGGTAAGGTACTAGGAGGTAGTATCTGGTACTATGGGTTTAAAGGGGAGAGGCAACTAATCCAGCTCATGTGATCAGGGAAGACTTCTGGGTGAAGTCACTTCTAAAATTAATCCTTCAGGATTACCACTAATTGGGTAGGTAAAAGATAGAGGAATTGCATATTATATGCAGGTTGGTAGCAAGTACAAGACCTAATGCAAGGGTGAACACACCAAAAAATGAAGAAATGAACATAATTTAATATTACAGAGTTGGAAAGGAAAGGAAGTGTAGAGAAACTGGTTATTGACAGAACTGTTATGTGTGGGTGTGACTATTATTACCAGGTGTACCAAACAAAAGATATCTGCATTAGTATCCAGCCCATTTCTCTCCCGGGCCTACTAAGGAAAATTCTGGTTGCCACTCGACTCTGTCCTGAAACTTAATGGGAAGACTGAGGTAATTAATGAAGTAGAGAAGGGCTGAAACAGGGAGAGAATAATTTGCCAGAAGAAATGAGAACCTAAGAGGAGAGAAAGATTGGTGAGGAGGAGCAGAGCCTTAGTGTTTCCTTAAACAGCTGTAGTAAAGCTTCAAATTAGTTTCAATTTTTCCAACTATTACTTATTTGAATTTGATTTCATGCCAAAAGCAGACTTTCTAGGGCCTGGTTTTATACAGCTGACACATACATGAATACATCTGAACCTTTTCCAGACAGACTATTTTATTTATTGTTCCTTTGAAATACCTGTCTCTAACCCTTATGCCATTTGTCCTGCTTGGAATGCGTTCTGTACTTCTCTAAATCCTTCCCATTCTTTAAGGCCTAACTTTTTTTTTTTTTCAACGTTTATTTATTTTTGGGACAGAGACAGAGCATGAACGGGGGAGGGGCAGAGAGAGAGGGAGACACAGAATCGGAAACAGGCTCCAGGCTCTGAGCCATCAGCCCAGAGCCTGACGCGGGGCTCGAACTCACGGACCGCGAGATCGTGACCTGGCTGAAGTCGGACACTTAACCGACTGCGCCACCCAGGCGCCCCAAGGCCTAACTTATACTCCATGTGCTCCCTCAAAGCTGTCCCAGCACAGAGAAATGCCCCTTAAATTACTTTAATGTCTTTGTTGTCTGAATTGAAGACTTTAGTACTTATTGTCCAAAAACTCTTCACAAAACTTCAAAGAAAAATATACAAGAAAATGCATCACTCCTTAAGACCATTGTCCTAAAGGAACAATTACACAAATCCCTTCCAATCCTTAATTATGAGTATAGATAATCAATGATATTATAACTATGCTAGGAATTTTGATTTCATCAGTTTTTTAAAAGTATGCCTCTATTATTTTTTTAAGTTTTTAGTTCCAATTATTTAACATACAGCGTTATCTTAGTATCAGGAGTACAATGTAGTGATTTAACACTTTCATACATCACTCTGGGCTCATCACATGTGCTCCCTTAATTCCCATCACCTATTTCACCCAGCCCCCAACCCCCCTCCTCCCCTCTGGTAACCATCAGTTCTCTATAATTGAGGGTCTGTTTCTTGATTATGCTCTCTCTTATTTTTTTTTCTCCTTTGCTTGTTTGTTTTGTTTCTTAAATTCCACACATGACTGAAATTATATGGCATTTGTCTTTATCTGACTGACTTATTTTTCTTAGCATAATACTCTCTAGCTCCATCCATGTTGTTGCAAATGGCAAGATTTCATTCTTTATGGCTGAGTGATATTCCATTATATATGTACCACAACTTCTTTATCTATTCATCAATTGATGGACACTTGGGCTGTTTCCATATTGTGGTTATTGTAAATGGTGTTTCTATAAACACAGGGGTGCATGTATCCCTTTGAATTAATGTTCTTGAATTCTTTGGGTAAATACCTAGTAGTGTGACTACTGGATCACAGGGTAGGTTCTATTTTTAACTTTTTGAAGAACCTCTGTACTGTTGTTCACCATCTCTGTACCAGTTTGCATTCCCACCAATAATGAAGCAGAAGAAAGAGAAATTAAGAAAACAATCCCATTTATAATTGCATCCAAAATAATAAGATACCTAAGAATAAACCTAACCAAAGAGGTGAAAGACTTATACTCTGAAAACTAAAACACTGATGAAAGAAACTGAAGATGACACAAAGAAATCAAAAGACAAAACATCATGGAGGTATATATACAATATACAATTGTGTGTGTATATATGTATGTATGTATGTATGCATGTATGTATGTATGGAATATTACTCAGCCATAAAAAGGAATGAAATCTTGCCATTTGCAACAACATGGATAAAGCTAGAGAGTATTATGCCAAGCAAAGTAAGTCAGTCAGAGAAAGACAAATACCATATAATTTCACTCATGTGTGGAATTTAAGAAACAAAACAAATGAGCAAAGAAAAAAATGAGAGAGAGGCAAACCAAGAAAGAGACTCTTAACTATAGAGAACAAATTGACAGTTACCAGAAGAGAGATGAGTTGGGGATGGGTTAAACAGGTGATGGGGATTAAAGAGTACATCTGTGATGAGCCCAGGGTGATGTATGGAAGTGTTGAATCACTATATTGTATACCTGAAACTAACACTACACCTTATGTTAACTAACTGGAATTTGAATAAAAACTTAAAGAAATGGAAATACATTCCATGCTCATAAATCAGAAGAACAAACATTATTAAAATGTCTATACTACCCAAAACAATCTACACAGTTAATGCAATCCTTATCAAAATACCAGCAATAGTTTTTACTGAACTAGGACAAGGAATGTTAAAATTTGTATAGAACCATAAAGACCCTGAATATCCAAAGCAATCTTGAAAAAGAAAAGCAAAGCTTGAGGCATCACAATTCTGGATTTCAAATTATATTACAAAGTTGTAGTGATCAAAACAGTATGGTACTGGCACAAAAACAGACACATAGATCAATGGAGCAGAATAGAAAATCCAGAAATAAATCCACAATTATATGGTCAATTAATCTTCAACAAAGCAGTAAGGAATATCCAATGGGAAAAAGAATGTCTCTTCAACAAATGGCATTGGGAAAACTGGACAGCAACATGCAAGAGAAAGAAACTGGACCACTTTCTTACACCATAGACAAAAATAAATTAAAAATTCTCAATGTGAGACCTGAAACCATAAAAAGACTGGAAGAGAAAACAGGCAGTAACTTCTTTGACATCAGCCATAGCAACTTCTTTCTACGTATGTCTTCTGAGGCAAGGGAAACAAAAGCAAAAATAAACTATTGGGACTACATCAAAATAAAAAAGCCTCTCACAGCAAAGGAAACAATCAACAAAACTAAAAGGCAACCTACAGAATGGGAGAAGATATTTGCAAATGATATATCTGATAAAGGGTTAGTATCCAAAATATATAAAGAACTTACACAACTCAACACCCAAAAACCAAATAATCCAATTAAAAAATGGGCAGAAGACATGAACAGACATTTCTCCAAAGAAGACATCCAGATGGCCAACAGGTCCATGAAAAGATACTCATCATCACTTATCATCAGGGAAACACAAGTCAAAACTACAATAAGATATCACCTTATTCCTGTCAGAATGGCTAAAATCAACAACAGAAGAAACAACAGGTGTCGGCAAGGATGTGGGAAAAAGGAATACTTATGTACTGTTGGTGAAAATGCAAATTGACTTCATCTTTTAACTTTCTACCTTACAATGTTAGTGACATTTTTATGTCTAGAGTGCATGCCCCGTCTACCTTTCTAGCTTTTATATAGCATGGTATCTTATAAGGTTGTAATCTTAAATTTGTGGTAGAGAGCAGTGCCTCAAATAGAGAAGATGCTCAATAAATGTTAAGTCCTCCCTTGAACAGTTAAAAGTTCCCTAGAGAAGGGATGTATCATATTTTTTTTTTGTCTTTAAAATCTCAACAACTTAACAAAGGTCACAAACTCAAACATCTCTAGGAACCAAGCAGGTCTTGTTAATTAATAAAACAGGCTGGGTATAGGGTGATTTAGACAGGTTTAGTACACTGCAGTGGTTTTACCAGCTTGTTTAAGAGCCAATTGTTATACTGTGAAGACTTCTGTGGGCCAGTTTAAACAAAGCTTTAATAGCTTACCACTACATAAATTACATTAGAAAACAAAGGTAATGAATACTAAAAACTCATCCCTTCCTAACTATTTTAATGTGTTGCCTTACCTATGTTTCTGAGGTTGTGTCTATTGTACTAGTATGATGGAAATGCCATAGTGTGTGTTCCTGTGCATCTCTTTCCAGTCCTCACCCAGTGATGTCAAGTTGGTTGGTTGAAACTGGCTATGGTGGGAGTTTGGACATTAAGGAAATTGGCTAACGCTACAAATCAGTGTTTGGCCTATTGTTTTGTTGATTTTCTACTGAAGAGAGTGATGACAAAAATGTCATTAATGATGATAAAAGTAAAACTGTATTACCTTTCAGTCATTACATGATGAGTAGCATAAAAAATTGAGGCAATAGTTTTCTAGTATTCAGAACCTAGTTTGTGATTCAGTAAAGAAGTCACTTGTGTTATTGAAGAACCAGTGAAGTTCTTTAATGCTAGGTAAAATACAGGATGTCTAGTTAAGTTAATTTATTTATTTTAGTAATCCCTATACCCAACATGGGGCTCAGACTCACAACCCTGAGGTCAAGAGTTGCATGCTTTTCCATCTAAGCCAGCCAGGCAGCCTAGTCAAATTTAAATTTAAACTGACAAAAATATTTGTAGCCTAAGTATGTCTCAACTATTGTTCAGAACATACTTATACTAAAATTTTATTTTTTGCTTATCTGAAACTTAAATTTAACTGAGCCTTCTGTATTTTTATTTGTCAAATCTGGAAATCTTAGACATATATCTTCGTTGTTGCAATTTTATCTTACGTGTTAACATAGATAAAAATATCAACAAACATTCACGTTGGAAATGTACTTGTCAGTTGCAGTTGGCTATGGATAAAAGAGTTTGATGAAAGGCATAGAATAATCCTGTGAGAATCAATTGGCTTTATGAAATTTACAATAAAGAATATTGTATATTTTATTATTATTTACAAATTTTATGCTACACATCCTTTTTATCAGTAATGTATGTGTGTGTGTATACATATATACCCATATACACACATTTTATTATTTTTTGGAGAACTGGTCATTAAACATTCATCAACAAACAACTGGGACATTGAGATGGTAATCAACCATCACTTGAGAATGCATAAAATTCTATGCATATAAACACTATCCTTCTAAACAAAACTTCTTCACTCTACCCTCTTCCCACTGCCATTTTTGCTGTGTCAGACCTATGACAGGTCAAGGTCAGGGCCCACTTGAATAATAACAGTAGAGTTCACACTTTTGAGAAATCAATCATCTCCAAAGCATATAAACACAAGCAAATGAAATAGGTTCTCTCCCTGTATAAAGGCTAAGTTTTAAAAAAAATGAAGAAGGAAGATCTTTCTTCCCTAACCCTCCACTCTTCTTGTGAGCCCCATCCCAATTATCTGAACTGTTGCACACCATGCCCATCTCTACCTGACTACCCATTTAAGCTAAGAAGGCATCTCTGGGTGCCATCGGGCTCTGACATGTGGAACTTACAACCACAAGTCAATAGCATTTCCATTCTTGCCAGAGTGGTGTTCATATTGGGAAGACTGATGCAGCTGGCAAGCCTGAGTAGTTATGCTCCTGCTGCTATTCTCTCTGACCAGAGGCCATCCGGATCTTGCTTAGGCAGTTCTGGAGCCCAAGAGGCTTCTGGAATGCAGAATTCCTCTAAATCAATAAAGTTAAACACAAAGTGCAGGAAGCATGTACATGAGGAGATATCATTAGACTCTCTCATTCCCAAAGAGGCAAATTGGTGAGGGCAGAAAGGAAGATAAACTGGGCTTCCAATCCAGATGCCTGGAGAGAGTCAGGGGGTCCAAAGAGACCATGTTTTTCCATCACAAAGCTTAGCTCAGCTCCTGATTGATTCTCTTGCCATACATTTGCTTTGTGTTAGCAATAAGAAAGTATCAACAAACTTCATAGCAATAAATATTCTGTTACTTATTTTATGTGTGGTAGTGTTTCTCTCCAGAATGAGAAAATACACACTAGAAAAAACAACAACAACAATCTCTGGGGGTGTTAATACTACAATTACCCCCAGTTATATATTCCCAACTCCAAATCTATGCCTTAGGCCAGCATTTCCCAAAGTGGGCTCAGTCAGATGTTTATGTATATTTTATAGAAAGAAGGGGAAAGGGTTCCAATGTCAAATAAGTTTGTGATATTGCAGGCTTAAAGTTTTAATTTTTGTTTTCCTGCTGGACTTCTCAGACCTTTAATATGTTAATGTACTTTGGGAATCTATTTGCTAGAGTAAAGTTCACTACATTTTCCAAATTTATTTGAATCAAGAACCCCCGTTTCATGGAGTATCTTGAGGAAGAAGTGTTCTGTAGAGGAGACTTTACAAAACTCTTAGGGTCCCACTATTTTCAACACCATCTCATTAACCAACAATAGATTGACATTCACATTTCCATGACTGTTCATCTACTCTCTTCTCTCATCTTCAACTATTAAAGGATTTCTCTTCCTTCAAGGCTCTTCAGGTGCTCTCAGAGCCTCTATCATAATTCCCTCCTCTCCTTTCTTTGCTCAGACAAGACTTGCTGGATACCAACATCACCATCATTATCATAAGCCCCTGAAAGGCAGTGGGGCTTGGCGGGGAAAGCCTGGACTAGAAGCCACACGGCCTGGAGCCAAGTTCCAGCCCTGAATCACCTTAATCAGGGTACTTTACCTTTTAAAAGTTTAGTTTCCTTTTACGTAAAACAGGAATAATATTTTTTGTCACAAATTCATGATGATAATCTCATGAAAGGGTTTCATGAAAGTACTTTATTATCCTAAAATGAAACTGGAAAACTATTATTAACCTTATATTCCTAAATTCCTCTGATTATAAAATCACCTAGGATACTTGTTAAAAAGAGAGATTTGTCTGAAAAGTCTGTTTCCATGGGTGGGACCTGGAATCTGTGATTTTAACAAGCATCCCAGGTGATTTTTACCATTAGAAGAATTTATAAGGTTCTGAATTATCTGAAAGAAATGAGGAACAAATGATGAATTTAACAGCAAGAGCTACAGAAAAGTGTGAGATATTTGGTTGGGGGCAAGGTCAAGGAAGAAAACTCTACAGGGCTCCTCCTATTTATTACACCAGGTAAGCATGTGAATAACCCTTCACTGGGCAAAGCTAGGCTGGGCATTTAACCTTTGGAGTACATACTCCAAAAAATATATTATTAAATATCCCACTATTAAATATCAAAATTTATCCTGGTTACTTATTTATCTGAATCTTAAATCTTTTTTAAAATATCAATTATAACCTTGTGGACCATCATAATAGAGATCATAATTCAAGAAATCAATCTCACTACATATCTAATCAAGGATTTGCCCACCATAAGAGAAGGGGCAAAACACATGGGCGCACATGTGCGTGTGTGCACCCCCCCACACACACCTGCCACATCTGCCACTTATAACTCTTTATATAATTGTTGAAGTGCTCACAACTCACACACAAATAAATGATCCCATCTCTGAAATGATCTGTGTGTGTGTATTCTTTATGCTGCTGGCATGCAGGATCTGGGATTACTTAGAGATTTTATTTCTTGTGGAGAAGGGAATAAAAACAATATTTGCTTTATTAAAAATAAACTAAATACCCTAAACAAAAACTCATTATTTCTAGAAAATCCCCTCTCGTATCCAACCATCAAGGGAGACTCTACTACAACTGATTTCTTGAAAAATTCTAAATCAAAGACGGGAAAATCTTGTAGCCATTAGACTGCAATCTCTATGAATCACCAATTTGTTTTTCATGACTTTTTCTGCATTCCTTCTCTATTCTGTAGTTTATTTTGTTCAATGTTTTCAGCAACTGCTTTGCCAAGCCTCAGAGTGTAGAAGCCATCTAAGAAGGGAGTGTGCTTCCCACTCTAAGATCTGCTTGTCCAAGGAACAGAGCAGGCATCTCTGACTTCTCTCCCATCCCATTCTCTCCCTGTGTGGTTACAGGCACAGGAAGAAAACAACCAGACTTAAATACTCATGGAATAAGGCCTTAAACAATTGAGGATGCCATGAGCAAATTCTGAGCAACAGAATGCTTTCTTTCCTATTACTCAGAGTATATTTAAAGAGACTGAGGCCTTTAAGAAAAAGGAACAGCAGTTGTGACCAGTTGGCTGTGGCCATATTGTGGCTTAGTGCAGTAAATAATTTACTTTAACTCAGCTCCAGCTTACTGAGTCTCTCGCTTCTCTACCCCTATACACAAACAATTCACTTCTCATTTACAAATATTACACATCTGTATATGTAACCACACTCTGTCTTGTTAAATAGATATTTATTTCTCTTTCTGCCCAACATGAGGAACTGGTTTTGAAGTTAACCAGATCAACCTCTTTCACTGTACTAAGTAGACTGGTATTTCTGGATCAATCTTGGTGGTGACAGCAGGGCGGATATCTGATTTATTCATTCAGCCATCCATTTATTATCCATTCATCTATTTATTGAGTAAATATTATTAAGTGTCTATTCTGAAGTGCACAGGTATTGGGGTAGGCACTGGTATTGGGAGTACAATATGAATTAAACACATGGAGTCTGTGCTCTGATGGAAATGTATGGTATAATGGAAGAGACAAACATTAAACAAATGATAAAACATGTTTTAAAATTTTAGTTTTAATAAGGACTGTAAGAAGAAGTAAAAGGAACTATGAAAAATTTTTAAAAAGGGAACTAAGGACCACATATTTTATTATTCCATTTGTAAGCAATGTCTAGAACAGGAAAATCTGGAGAGAAAAAGTACATTAGTGGTTGCCTAGACTGGAGGTAGTACTTGGAGGGTTTGAAGATGATGGCTAACAGGAGTGTGCTCTTTTCTAGGTATAAAAATGTTCTAAAATTGATCGTGGTTATGGATGCACAACTCTGTGTATATACTCAAAGCCTTGAATCCCTCTTTCTCCATTCACCGATACTTGCTTTGGAGCTAGATTTATTTTCAGGGACTATGTCCACCTGCAGCTATTGGGTGTGTATTCTACCAGCCTAGCAACCCAAAGATAGTGAGGGCATTTATCTTGTAGCTCCAGCCAAAGTCACAGGTAGGGCTTACCTTGTCTGACTTCATAGCATGTACCTCCTTGCATCATTCATTGGTCAGGGGAACATGATGCCAGGGTGAGGAAGTAGAGTCAGTTCTACCAGAACTTCATGCTCTGAGGATGAAGGAAGAGATGGATGGTCTGTTACCAAATGTAGAGAGGTTAGGCAGGCAAAAGCAGCAGCTGCCTACTCAGAACAATCAGTTGCCTCAAGCAAACTTGGAATAAGTGTTTCATTTTGAGGGACCACAACCCTTCAGGATATAGACACACATTTCAACTGCTGCATGTAGGCTGCAATTGCTGAATCATTCAAAGTGTCACACAGAGAACCTGTAAAGTTTGCAACTCTTAATGGGTTCTTTCAGTTAGTTGAATAAATAAATAAATAAATAAATAAATAAATAAATAAATAAATAAAATCTGATACACACATACATACATACATGCATACAATTCCCTAGCTATGGGATAAGATTAAAAAAACAGTTAATACATTTGTAAACTGGATTATGTAGATATGTTTAATTCACATAAATAATTCTTATTTGCAGTGTGGGTTTGGGTGTTTTTTGGTGGGAGGTGATGAGGTTGGAATTTTCATTTGGTTTGGTTCCTATGAGTTTATATCAGCTTCTGGGCATACTGAGGTTCCCAGTGGTATGTAATGAAAAGCAGTGAAGTAACATACATCTTGGGATATTTCTGCCGACAAATTTAGAGGAATTATAGGTAACACATTTATCTGCTAATTACTACCATGTGAAATTTGCTTTGCTAGTGGGAAATGTAATCACACAATGATGGCAAATGCATAGCCAAAATGTCTCACTACCTTCTCACACGCAAACATCATGAATTGGTCAAGGCTCTCTTTCCCATTGTTTTTTTGTTTGTTTGTTCATTTGTTTTAGTTTATTTAGTAATTTTGTTTTTCTTTCTTTCTTTCTTTCTTTCTTTCTTTCTTTCTTTCTTTCTTTCTTTCTTTCAATATATGAAATTTATTGTCAAATTGGTTTCCATACAACACCCAGTGCTCATCCCAAAAGGTGCCCTCCTCAATACCCATCACCCACCCTCCCCTCCCTCCCACCCCCCATCAACCCTCAGTTTGTTCTCAGTTTTTAACAGTCTCTTATGCTTTGGCTCTCTCCCACTCTAACCTCTTTTTTTAGTTTATTTAGTAATTTTGAAAGAGAGTGTGTGTGAGTGAGGGAGGAGAAGAGAGAGAGGGAGAGAGAGAATCCCAAGCAGGCTCTCCACTGTCAGTGCAGAGCCCAACGCAGGGCTCAATATCAAGAACCATGAGATCATGACCTGAGCTGAAATCAAGAATGGGATGAGTAACCAACTGAGGCACTCAGGTGCCCCTCTCTTTCCCGTTATTATACAATGTGACCTCAGAATTCTCCTCAACACAATGCTTCAAGAAAACACCACCAATCAAGTGTAGTTAGAAACCAGGATGAGCTATGTGAGTTTGGAAGAGTTATTCAATCCTAATTAGCTTTAGTTAACTTGCTTATATTTATGAAATGCACTTGTGCTTGATAAAAGGTAGTTATGGTGATGATGAAAAATATGACTGCCTTTAGTTTATTTGTAAACAGAACTGCTTCCAAAGTTTTTCTCCATAGGTTTTCTCCATAGTGGTGAGGAGGTCAGCATAAGTGATTCCTTTTTTGGTTTATTTCAGGCTCTCTCAGCGTATTAGAAAGGGGATTCCCAGTGACTAGAATGTTTGATTTCATAAATGGTCAAGATGAGACCATCCAGATGAAAAACTGCACATTATATAAGAAGCTATGGAGGGAGATATTGTCCATTCTGTCCCACAGTGACTCATGTGATAAATGCCTAAGTTTGGTTCCAGGAAAAAGTTTGTCTCTAAAGAAAAATGTGTACGCTTTCCATCGTCAGAAAACCAAAACTAAATAACCCAAGATGTTTCCACTTTGCCTTCACTGCCAGGAAGCTTGTGCCAAAAATATATTAGCCCAAGTGTTAGAATTAGCCCAAATCAGGTGCCTAAAGACATCAACTCCTTTTGAGTCCTTCGGATATTCCCAGTTTTCATTTTCCTTAAATGGTTTATTTTATACTGAAAGAATCTTCAAGCTTATTTAATCCCACTGGAAGAAGTGGATCACCTGGCCTTTTAAGGTCCCTTTTGACTATAAAATTCCATGAAATCTTTAATCTAAAATCCAATTATTAGAGCAAAAATGACTAGTTCTAAACAAGACTTATGGCCTCTTGCATCCAAATAAATGGGAGAGAGATAATTTAAAATGTATTTAAAATGTATTAGGAACCCACTGTAGGTTAGGCATTCTACATCTGCAACAGGTGTTCTTGATGTTCTTACTAGCCTGTGGATACAAATATGGCCATGTTGCCATGTATAACCACATTTGTACCTCAGTGCCCTCCACCATCCCCTGCATGGCAGCAAGGCTTCAGAATTCCCCCAAATGATTTTTGGGACCCACTACTAGTGTCTCATGAATATTCCATGTTTTCAGGATACTTCTGTTATGAATATAGGGTGTTGGCTTTGTTGGGCAGCTGAGCATGACCCCATTCCAGCCCACTCCAGCTGTTCCCCTGGGAGGCTCTACTGTACCTCGGGCGGTATCTTCTGGAAAAATCCAAACCTGAAAACCACCTGGAATTCCAATATGTTACTATATATCCCCGTCTTCTTGTTCTGCTCCCTGAAGTAATGAGAAACCATCTAGCTATCTTTTCTAGTGGAATAAAAATAAATATAGTATGTGTGAAATCATCCAGGATAAGAGTATCAAGTGAGAATTGTTTTTAGAAACAAATGTTGAAGAGCTTCATTCAACTCAAGCTAGCCTAGAGGAAAGAAAAGGAGACTGAGAAGGAGGAGCCAGAAACGTAGGAATAAAATGCTAGAGTGATGGTGATGGAGGCCACCAGGAGAACGTGTTTCACAAAGGAGAAGCAACCGCTGCTATGTGTGTTATCACATAGACTCCTGAGACAGATATTATCATTCCTATTTTAGAGATGAAGAATATAAACTGAGACAGGTTAATTTTACATTTTCCCAAGACCACAACATTAGTGTCAGAGCTAAAACTCAAAGCCAAGTCTGCTCTACAATTGCCATGACACACCCGTGAGAAAGAGATTACAGAACACACCTTTCCTGTTTCTTTAACTTTGTTAATATCTCTTTCCTGAACCTACAATAGAACATCTCTGTTATAGTGCTTCCAAAATCAACTTCTCAACCTGACAAATGCCAAGGATAGCAACTAGTGGCTTAAAAATCAGACTGCCATCCTCTTATCTGAGCCATAGTAGCAAGAAAAGAAGGACTCACATGCAGATTAGAAACTGAGATCAATCTTGGAGGGTTTTGTTTTTGGTGTTGTTATTTTCTATGGGTATTGTAATAAATGCAAAAATGCGTCATATAAATTATAAAGCATACATATATATGTAATTTATAAATTAAAATTATATACATATATGATTATTAGCTTTATTAGAGAATGAGAAATGAATGGATCTTTGGAGATTTTGTGTTTGCTAATTCTAGCTACAAGCCAGTATCAATACATACAAGTGAGATTGATAAAATCTGTAATTCTTTGCCTTCACTGAGAGAAGACTGTCTCCATCTATATCATCTGTGTGACTGATCATCTGAAGGTTGGGTAGATTAAAGAGGTTAGAAATACTCTAAAAGTAATGGGATGAATTTTTTTTTGTGAGAGGAAAAGCATATTATATGAATATCGGATGGGGTTCCGACCTTCTGGCACTGCAGCATCCTCGACTCCTAGGCAAGGGCCAACGGTATCTCCAAGCTCCTAGATATGTGCCTGGAGGAGATCTTGCCAGGCTGGGTGCTCCAGCCTTCCCTGATCCATCATGAGGAGCCATGTACTGAGGCATCCCACTCCACCAGAAAACTTTATTTCTATGGAATCACATAATTTTAGAAACTGAAAACACCCTGAAGACCTAGCCAGTGTTTGTAATATTTATTTTTAAAATATGGAACCCTTTGTGTATATAATAAATATAACAAGTTGAAAAACTATTATCTTGACATTTGACATCTTAATCCTTCTTAGGGAGGAAACTATCATTATTTGGAAAATACCTTGATAAACATACTTGGGATATGACATCAGCAAGAGCCAAGACCTCAGAGGAGAAAGAAGACAAACTATTCTGGGTGAAAATAGAGAAGGGTCATAGCCAAATTTTTAGCTGTTATTCCTGAATGGGAAAAGGAGAGGTCAGTGAGGAGAGAAAAGAATGGAGGAGTGAAAGGAACTAGAAATTAAAATAATAATAACCTTATTTTATATATAGAATTGAATAGAATGTAATATAATAGAGATATTATCTATCTATCTATCTATCTATCTATCTATCTATCTATCATCTTTCCATCCATCCACCTCCCTCCCTCTCTCTCTCTCTCTCTCTCACACACACATCTGGCCTTGTTCTAATCATTTTTCTTATATTAACTCACATCATCCCCATACCAATATTGTGAGTAGATATTATTATAGTTCTCGTTTTAAAAGTTACTCTGAAGAACAGAAAGGCTAAACAACTTAACCAGATCCTACAAGTAGCAAACATGAAGCAGGAAGGGAGCAGACAAAATGGCATCTTAAAAACACTCAAGTCTGCTATTTGACATGAAGTTAATTTGGCTTGCTGCAAAATAAAACTTCTGCTTTCACTAACTTTGCTCCCACCTCTACCAAAAATGTCTGTTGTAAAGTCTACAAACACTTGGGTGCCTGAGATACTTACTTATGGAATGCAAAGAAATGGCCAAGTGCCATGTTTGGGCACAGTGCCACTTCAAGGGGTGGTGTGGTAGCCTGGGAGATAGAGGAAGCCATGAAAATATACACCCCACTTCCAGGACTTCTCAGAATTTTGGGCAGGGTACTGAACTTTGAAATTGATGGATTTTAGGCAATACAACTTGGATCTCAGGTGGCAAAGAAGACCCAAATAACAACCAGGAACACAGGTGGAAACAGCACTTCACTGACTGAAATTAGGTGGGGGGCAGTGCCCTGCAGATCCAGCCTCTCTCTTCCCCAACTGCAGGTTGTAAATCACCACACAGACCATCAGACTCCATAGATATAGGACTTTTCTCTTATTTATGAACAAATTGAGAAGACACATACCCTAGATTTTGCTTAGTTTTGCCCTGATCAGTGTTTTTAAAAACGAAATCATCAATATTTAACATGAGGGAATTTTGCATTTAAAAATTTTTTTTCAATATTTACTTTTGAGAGAGAGAGAAAGAGACAGAACACGAGCAGAGAGAGAGAGAGGTGGACACGGAATCCGAAGCAGGCTCCAGGCTCTGAGCTGTTAGCACAGAGCTGGACGCGGGGCTCAAACCCACGAACCATGAGATCATGATCTGAGCCGAAGTTGGACACTTAACCGACTGAGCCACGCAGGCGCCCCTGGAAATTTTGCATTTTAAAGGTCAAGATTTCCTGCTTGTCTTGAAAATAGGGGAACCTGTGCTGTCTTCCATTACAAAGAGAGTTAACCAGAGGTGGGGCTCACCAACTACTGTGCGTGGGGCATGACATTTCCAGAATGGACATGGTGCCCACCCTGAGTGCTTCATTCTTTTGCTACCTGATCAAGCACTGAATCTGAAGCTCCTGATATAGCACTAAGACGGCAGATTTAGTGTTAATGCAGACCTGAACTTAAACCTATGGCTTCCCTTTTCAGAGCTTTACTGTATCATAGAGATCAGACTCCAGCACCCAAGTTTTTCTTGCCAGTGTATTCTGGTGTTTAGCACAGTGTTTGACACATCAGAAGAACTCAGTACCTATTTCTCAGCTCATGGATAAAAGCTCATGGTGGCCAATGAGCAGAAGGAAGTATACCCCCATTTCTCCTCCTACCACTAAAACCATCACCAAAGAGCTTCACAGACAGGGCAAGTGTCCCTCCTGACTTTTCCTCTTTAGAAACAATCTTCAAAATGAAACTACTTTATTAAGGCCTAAAACTCCCCACCTAGGGAAGAAATGCACCATCTATTCTTAAGTACGAACTCTTCCAGTCAGTTCTCAGGGGTTATGCTTCTCGGACTGGGGACGTGAAGAAGGTAGGACAACCCAAACCAAAAGCAGGGACGTGGACATCTCAGAGGGTCTTCAAAAATGGGAGGGGTTCAAGGAATCAGACACTAAGTCATCATGATAAACCCCAGAACCCAAGGCACAGCCCTGTGCAGTTTTTCTGTTGGCTGGATGGTATTTTAAGCCTTAATTATTATTCTGTTTTATACTTGCAGCCTCAGAGTCTTGCTATTAAAGTGTTTTCAAATGTTTGGGAAGTCAGTCGTGTTCAAGTTTATCTTCTTACTGTTTGGTTGACAGAAACTATTTGTAAACGGAGCACCCTGCCAGTTACCAGCATTTATTTGCAGTTATATCACAAATGTTTTTGAAACTTGTGTTTATCTATAATTTGACACATCAAGAGGACTTTTGCTCTTGGCCTGAGCTCCTGCCAAAGCAAATGGTTATGTGTTAAAGTTGCTTTCATCAGGGCTTCACAGACCTAATGGCTGACTCTCACATCTCCCTCACATCAGGGTTACCCAAACTGATGTTAAGAAACCAATTGAACACATATGTGACAAGTTGGAGGGCCCAAGTAAGAGGGAAGGGGTGGGGTTGGGGGCTAGCTCCACTTGGAGTAATGTTTTAAATAAAGGGCTGTTTTCAGAGAAGCTGGCTCTGACATCCACAAAGGCAATTTGGCAGAGGACTTACTTACTCTCTCATCCACCTCTTTACTGATTATGATGATTGCTCTTTGCTCTGTTGCTAAACTCAGAGAAAGATATGTCGGCACCCGGAGGCATCTGTTTCACTCGGCTTGCTTACCCACCATTTCACTTAAGCCTTGGGAAATCCTATCTTGGCCAATTTGTGGAGAAAACCTCTCTGTTGGAAAGATGAATGCTTTTGGTGATGGATTTTGAAAATCATAGTACTTCATAGCTGGAAGGAGACCCTCAGAGATGATCTAGTCCAAACCCCAGCTTATCTAATACATGTATTCATTCAACAAATATTTGCCAAGCTCCTTCTACATGCCAGACACCATTCAACATGATGGGGACATACTGGGAACAAAGCAGACAAGGCTCCTCTTTTATGGAGCAAGTAAACAAATAGCATAATTTCAGGGCCTGTTAGTTTCTATGAAGAAGACAAAAAAAAACCAACCAAACCCGAGATAATGTGATAAAGAAGTGGTTCTTTCAATAGAAAGACCCTGAGAGGAAGCAACAGTATTGGACCTGAGACGAAGTAATAAAAAACTAGTCAAGCAAAGATCTTTGGGAAGGCAAAGAGGAAAGAGCAAGTGCAAAGGCTTTGAGATAGGATAAGACTCCCATGCTGGAGAACAGAAAGCTGGCCATGAAACTGTAGTTTACAGGGTGAAGTTAGAGAAGAGCAGGGACCAGGTCACACAGGGCCCTGGGATAATAAGGAGGCAACAATTAAGAAACTAGTTGACTTAATATCTGATACAGCATGCATAAGCACAGGTCTCCACTCCTACTCAGAACTTTTTTACCTAGCACATGTTGCCCCTAAAACAAAAGCCACCATCCTTTCTCTCATTATATTTCCCACCAGATTTGCGTTCTGGGAGGCACAAGATATAGAAAAATATGTCTTGGCACAACACAAAGAGATTAATCCAGGAATATGTCACTCTCATAATGAAAATCACTCGATTAAAATGATGTCTCAGCCTGAGTTGTTTTGTATTATTTTTTTCTCCATGGGCTTTTCAATAAATTTCATCCCCTATGATCCAGGTTAGCAGAAGAAAATCTCTATATTGAGCATTTCCCAAAATTCACCTATTTGTGAATCACTTTCAGAGTTTATGTCATATATGTGTCCCAGCTACTATTTTTATTTCATGTTTTCACTTAAACTTATCTATTATTTCATACTTCTTTCTACCTGTTCTAATTGATATCATCCATATAATTGTGAGTTTAGTATGCTAGCTAGTTTTTGTTTTCCTACACATAAACTAAATATAATATTAAGGTTTAAAAGTTCCAGTTTTTATACCACCTAAAATCATACCTTATGGGTAAATTTTTTTTAGGGGAAAAAACCCACTTCCTAAGTTGAATAGGGGCATGCTGTCTCAGAAGGTTAGCAATATAAGCAATTCTCTTTCTGTTTCTCTTTTATTTTTGTTCCTGACATAAACTTTTATGCCAACTTTCAATTGCTGCTCTGATCTCAATGATAGAATATGCAGAATCTCCAGAATGCCCTTTTTTTTTAAAGCTTAGGATTCCCAAGGGAAAATAAATAGTACAACCATTGATTCTTTTCAATTATCTTTGAAAATACTGTCTATAAGTGGCTTCTGTAGGGGAATAAGGGAGAAGAGAAGACAGAGATCCCTTCTGGAAAGCCACCATCAAGTGTCAGAGGCATGTGCACACCATGGACCAGGGCAACAAACCATATCCATAGGCAATATTTGTTAAAATGATGTACATAAAAAAATTTTTATTAAAATATTTCCTGAATCTTAATTTTTTAAAATATTTACATAAATAAAGAGGACAGTATAATACCCACATACCCATCACCTATTTTCAAGCATTACCAGCTCATGGCCAATCTTGTTTCCTCTATACTCACACCCATTTCTCCCTTCCCAGTGGATTATCATGAGGCAAGTCACAGACATTGCTTCATTTCATCTGTAAATATTTCAGTATGTGTCTTTAAGAGGAGTTTGATTTTGACTGTAATCATGATACCAGTTTCACACCTAATAAAATTAATAACTATTTAAAATAATAAAATAGCTAGTGTTCAAAATGTAATTTTTTACAGTCATTTTGTTCAAATTAGGATCCATACAAAATCCACACAGTCTATTTGACAGGTATATTTCGTAAGTCATTTAAAATTGATAACACCTCCCTCCCCCTCCTTTTTTTCATTTTTGAAAGAAAACAGATCATTGTCCTAAAATGTTTCCCACATTCCAGATCTTTTCTGATTACATCTTTGGAGTGTGTGTAACATATGCCTCTGTTCTCTAATTGTCCTACAAATTGGTGTTTAATTCTAGAGCTGTTCTATCCAAAACAGCAGCCACTAGCTGCTGCTTTTTAAGCACTTGAAATGTGGATAGTCTGAATGGAGATGTTCTCTTAATAAAAAATACATACCAGACTTGGTGCAGTAAAGTCAAATATCTCATTAATAATGTTTATGACTAAATGTTTAAATAATAGCACTTTGTTTACACTGGGTTTAACAAAATATGCAGTTGATTCTTGAATAACACAGGGGGTAGGTGAGCTGACCCACTAATGGTCAAAAATTCATGTATAACTTTTGGCTTGCCCCAAACTTGGCTATTAATAGCCTAATGTTGACCAGAAGCCTTACCGAAAACACAAACCATTGACTAACACATATTTTCTAGTTATATGTATTCTGTATCATATTTTTATAAAGTAAGCTAGAGAAAAGAAAATGTTATTAAGAAAATCATGAGGAAGAGAAGATATATTTAGAGTACTGTACTGTAAAAATCTGTGTAAAGTGGCCCACACAGTTCAAACTTGTGTTATTCAAGGGTCAATTGTATCATTAAAATTAATTTTTATCTACTTTTTTAATTTTTTTAACATGGCTATTAGAAAATTTGGAATTACATATGTGGCTCACATATTTCACATAGCCAGTGCTGTACTAGAGGCTTGGTCAGGTTGAGAGTTGATGCTTTGGTGAGAATATTTCATACCCTACTACATGAGGGGACATAGAACAACTAGTTATCTCTTTTTGTTTCAGGTAAGATTGATCAGTGTTATCAGCCTGACCCATCCAGTCTAAAATTACCTAGCAGCCTCTCACATAACAGCTTAAGCAACAATTAATAATTAATGTCTTAATCAGAGTTTCTCAGCCTCAGCACTATTGGCATTTTGGACCATATATATAATTCTTTTTTGTGGGAGCTGTTCTGTGCATTGTAGGAGGTTTAGCAACATCCCAGTCTCTACCTACTAGATTCCAGTAGTAGCACCTCTTCTGCCTTCAACTGTGGCAAAAAAAAAAAAAAAAAAAAAGTGTCCATAGACATTGCCAAATGTGCCCTGCAGGGCAAAACCACTTCTGCTACCACACCCACCCCCAATTTGAGAATCACTGGTTACAAATTTAACCTCTTCAGTGAAGTCTTCCCTAAAGCCATATTCCTACAACCAAGAATTCACAGCTTCAACTTTGTACTTCCCTAGTGTCCTGTGGCTCTCTATTAGCATTTATTGCATTATTTCATAATTGTTCAGGTATGTTTCCCTCCCTAGAATGTGAGCTCCTCAAGAGCAGACTCCACATCTTTGCATTCCTACCACCTGAAAGAATACCTGAATGTGGGGCTCAGTGAATGAAATGTCAAATAAGGGCAAGAGGCAAGAACTTCTAGGTTTCCTGATGGCATTAAGAGGAAAAACATGACCACTCATCTGGCTCCTCAGGAACCATTTATAAAGTTTGTTTATGAGAAGGCTTTTGTGTAAAATGTACTGTTTTTGAGAAGTCTGGAGTCAAATCTGTCACTCATTATACTTGAGAATTTATTTATTTGTTCAAGGAACATACATTGAGCATTAACTATTGGACAAACACTTTTCTCAAAATGAGATATACAGTGAAGAACAAGACAGAGATGGTCCTCCCCAAGGAAGCTATATCCTGTGGTAGAGGGATGAGGCTAGAGTGTCAATAAGCAAATACACAAATAAATACATATATAAACAAGATTGGGGATTGTAAGTGTATAAGGAAAAATTTTAAATATGATGTGATAAAATGTATGGAAGGAGAAGCAATTACTTTATATAGAGAAAAAACAAAATGGAGAAAGCCAGGGGCAAAGCAGGAAAGGACATTCCAGGCAGAAGGAAGAGCAAAAACCAGGACTGCAGTAGAAACTACATGTATTCAAAGAACAGATTACAGATCAGGGTGACTAGCATATACTCAGAAAGAAACACGTGGAACAAGACAGTTCAGAAGTGTGGGCAAGACAGTGTAGACCATGGCCAAACTTTGGACTTTATCCTAAGAATGAAGAGAGCTATTGAACAGCTTAAAAGATGTATTCAGAATAATATTAATTTATATTTAAAAAATAATAGCCTTATTAAACTATAATACATATACCACAAAATTCAACCTTTTTAAAGTGTACAATTTAGTAGTCTTAGTATGTTCACAGAGTTGTACAACCATTGCCATTACCTAATTTTAGAACATTTTAATTATTTTAGAAAGAAACTCCATACGAATTAGTAGTCACTCCCCATTCTCTCCTACTCCCAGACCCTGGCAACTACTGATCACTTTCTCTGTGGTTTTGCCTATTTTGGATATTTCCTATAAATGGAATCATCTGATGTGTGGCCTTTTGTGTCTGGTTTCTTTCACTTAGCATAGTTTTCAGAGTTTATCCATTTTGCAGCATGTATCAGTACATTCCTTCTATGGTTGGATAATATTGCATTGTATGGATAGAATTTTTTATTTACCCATTCATCTGTTGATGAACATTCCGGTTGTTTCTACTTTTTGGCTGTAGAAATATGCTATTATAAACATTTGTACAAAAGTTTGTGTGGAATTTTTTTTAGATTTATCTTGGGCATATGACTAAAAGTTGAATTATTGAGTAATATGAACGACTCTATGTTTAACTTTTCAAGGAATTGCCAAACCATTTTCCAAAATGGCTATACCATTTTACAATCCCATTGGCAATATATGATGATCCAATTTCTCCACATCCTCACCAACACTTGTTATTATCTGCCTTGTTTAATTTTTAATTTTAGCCATCTTCGTGGGTATGGAGTGGTATCTCATTGTGATTTTGATTTACATGTCCATAATGACTAATGATGTTGAGCATCTTCTATGTGTTTATTGGCCATTTTTACATGCTCTTTGAAGAAATCTTCAAATAATTTGCCTATTTTTAATTGGGTGACTTTTTATTTTTCATTTTGAAGAATTCTTTATATTTTCTAGATACAATCCTCTATCAGATATATTATTTGCAAATATTTTCTCCCATTCTGGGGGTTGTCTTTTAGTTTTCTTGATGATGTCTTTTGAAGCACAAAGGCTTTATTTTTGATGAAGTCCAATTTACCTATTTTTTAATTTTGTTCCTTGTGCTTTTGTTACTATAGCTAATAAGGCTTTGTCTAACCCAAGGTCAAAAAGATTTACTCTTATATTTTCTGTTTTTAAGAGTTTGATAGATTTGGCTCTTACATTTAGGCCTATGTTCCATTTGAATTAACTTTTGTGTGTGGTATGAGAAAGGAGTCCCACTTCATCTTTTGAATGCCCCAATACCATTTGTCAAAAATATTATTCTTTTCCAATTGAATGATCTTAGCACCCTTGTCAAAAATCATTTGATAATAAACATGAGAGTATACTTATGGATTTGCAATTCCCTTCCCTTATCTATATGTCTATCCTATGATAGTACTCCACAGTCTAGATTACTGTAGATTTGTGGTAAGTTTTGAAAGTGAGAAGTGTGAGTCCTCTAATTTTGTTCTTCTCTTTTAGGGTTCTTTTGAATATTGTTGTTCTCTTGCACTTGCACAAGAATTTTAGATTTAGCATGTCAATATTTGAAAAGAAGCCAACTGGAATTTTGATAGAGATAGTGTTGAATCTGTAGATCAATTTGGAAAGTATTGCCATCTTAAGTCTTATAAACCATGAATACAGCATGATTTTTCATTTATTTATGTCTTCTTTAATTTCTTTCAAAAATGTTTTGTATTTTTCAGTGTGCACATATTGTACTTCTTTTGTTAAGATGACGCTTAATGTACTTTATTCTGTTTGAGGCACTGCAAATGGGATTTCTAAATTTCATTTTAGATTGTTCATTAGTAGTTTACAGAAATACAACTGATTTTTATACATTGATCTTATACCTGTAATCTTGCTGAACTCTTTTCTTAATTCCGATAGCATAAGGATGTGTGTGTGTGTGTGTGTGTGTGTCTTTTTTTTTTTTCTTAATTGCCCAGACTAGAATCTCTAAAACAGTGCTGAATGTAAGTGGAAAGAGTAGACCATCTTTCTGTTATGCCTGACCCTAGGGATAAGGTTTTAAGTCTTTCATCATTAAATATGATGTTAGAAATGTGTATTTTATTGAAGTCCTTTATCAGGCTGAGGAAGTTGCCTTCAATTACTACTTTATTAGGTATTTTTATCATGTGTACTATTTTGTCAATGCCTTTTTTGAGTCAAAGGTATTGTTACATTTCTGTTATTTATTCTGTTAATATGATATATTACATTAATTTCTTTTTATATGTTAAGCCAAATTTTCATTCTTAAGATAAATCACACTTGGTCATAGTGTATAATAGTTTAAATATGTTGCTGGATTCAGTTTGATTGGTATGTTGTTGAGCAGTTTTTGCATTCATATTCATAAGGGATATTACTCTGTGGTTTTCTTGTAATGTCTTTGTCTGGTTTTGGTATCAAAATAATACTGGCTTCATAGAATACATAAGAAAGTGTTCCTGCTTCTTCTCCTTTTTGGGAGACTTTGCAAATGATTAGTATTCTTTTTATTTTTATTTATTTATTTATTTATTTTTAATGAAATTTATTGACAAATTGGTTTCCATACAACACCCAGTGCTCATCCCAAAAGGTGCCCTCCTCAATACCCATCACCCACCCTCCCCTCCCTCCCACCCCCCATCAACCCTCAGTTTGTTCTCAGTTTTTAACAGTCTCTTATGCTTTGGCTCTCTCCCATTCTAACCTCTTTTTTTTTTTTTCTTCCCCTCCCCCATGGGTTCCTGTTAAGTTTCTCAGGATCCACATAAGAGTGAAACCATATGGTATCTGTCTTTCTCTGTATGGCTTATTTCACCTAGCATCACACTCTCCAGTTCCATCCACGTTGCTACAAAAGGCCATATTTCATTTTTTCTCATTGCCACGTAATATTCCATTGTGTATATAAACCACAATTTCTTTATCCATTCATCAGTTGATGGACATTTAGGCTCTTTCCATAATTTGGCTATTGTTGAGAGTGCTGCTATGAACATTGGGGTACAAGTGGCCCTATGCATCAGTACTCCTGTATCCCTTGGATAAATTCCTAGCAGTGCTATTGCTGGGTCATAGGGTAGGTCTATTTTTAATTTTCTGAGGAACCTCCACACTGTTTTCCAGAGCGGCTGCACCAATTTGCATTCCCACCAACAGTGCAAGAGGGTTCCCGTTTCTCCACATCCTCTCCAGCATCTATAGTCTCCTGATTTGTTCATTTTGGCCACTCTGACTGGCGTGAGGTGATACCTGAGTGTGGTTTTGATTTCTATTTCCCTGATAAGGAGCGACGCTGAACATCTTTTCATGTGCCTGTTGGCCATCCGGATGTCTTCTTTAGAGAAGTGTCTATTCATGTTTTCTGCCCATTTCTTCACTGGGTTATTTGTTTTTTGGGTGTGGAGTTTGGTGAGCTCTTTATAGATTTTGGATACTAGCCCTTTGTCCGATATGTCATTTGCGAATATCTTTTCCCATTCCGTTGGTTGCCTTTTAGTTTTGTTGGTTGTTTCCTTTGCTGTGCAGAAGCTTTTTATCTTCGTAAGGTCCCAGTAATTCACTTTTGCTTTTAATTCCCTTGCCTTTGGGGATGTGTCGAGTAAGAGATTGCTACGGCTGAGGTCAGAGAGGTCTTTTCCTGCTTTCTCCTCTAAGGTTTTGATGGTTTCCTGTCTCACATTTAGGTCCTTTATCCATTTTGAGTTTATTTTTGTGAATGGTGTGAGAAAGTGGTCTAGTTTCAACCTTCTGCATGTTGCTGTCCAGTTCTCCCAGCACCATTTGTTAAAGAGGCTGTCTTTTTTCCATTGGATGTTCTTTCCTGCTTTGTCAAAGATGAGTTGGCCATACTTTTGTGGGTCTAGTTCTGGGGTTTCTATTCTATTCCATTGGTCTATGTGTCTGTTTTGGTGCCAATACCATGCTGTCTTGATGATGACAGCTTTGTAGTAGAGGCTAAAGTCTGGGATTGTGATGCCTCCTGCTTTGGTCTTCTTCTTCAAAATTCCTTTGGCTATTCGGGGCCTTTTGTGGTTCCATATGAATTTTAGGATTGCTTGTTCTAGTTTCGAGAAGAATGCTGGTGCAATTTTGATTGGGATTGCATTGAATGTGTAGATAGCTTTGGGTAGTATTGACATTTTGACAATATTTATTTTTCCAATCCATGAGCAGGGAATGTCTTTCCATTTCTTTAAATCTTCTTCAATTTCCTTCCTAAGCTTTCTATAGTTTTCAGCATACAGATCCTTTACATCTTTGGTTAGATTTATTCCTAGGTATTTTATGCTTCTTGGTGCAATTATGAATGGGATCAGTTTCTTTACTTGTCTTTCTGTTGCTTCATTGTTAGTGTATAAGAATGCAACTGATTTCTGTACATTGATTTTGTATCCTGCAACTTTGCTGAATTCCTGTGTCAGTTCTAGCAGACTTTTGGTGGAGTCTATCGGATTTTCCATGTATAATATCATGTCATCTGCAAAAAGCGAAAGCTTGACTTCATCTTTGCCAACTTTGATGCCTTTGATTTCCTTTTGTTGTCTGATTGCTGAT
Source organism: Prionailurus viverrinus (assembly GCF_022837055.1). Taxonomy (NCBI): domain Eukaryota; kingdom Metazoa; phylum Chordata; class Mammalia; order Carnivora; family Felidae; genus Prionailurus; species Prionailurus viverrinus. The sequence continues at coordinate 180,619,975 of NC_062561.1, read as the reverse complement.
GCTAGAACTTCCAGCACTATGTTAAACAGCAGCGGTGAGAGTGGGCATCCTTGTCGTGTTCCTGATCTCAGGGAAAAAGCTCTCAGTTTTTCCCCGTTGAGGATGATGTTAGCTGTGGGCTTTTCATAAATGGCTTTTATGATCTTTAAGTATGTTCCTTCTATCCCGACTTTCTCAAGGGCTTTTATTAAGAAAGGGTGCTGGATTTTGTCGAAGGCCTTTTCTGCATCGATTGACAGGATCATATGGTTCTTCTCTTTTTTTTTGTTAATGTGATGTATCACGTTGATTGATTTGCGAATGTTGAACCAGCCCTGCATCCCAGGAATGAATCCCACTTGATCATGGTGAATAATTCTTTTTATATGCCGTTGAATTCGATTTGCTAGTATCTTGTTGAGAATTTTTGCATCCATATTCATCAGGGATATTGGCCTGTAGTTCTCTTTTTTTACTGGGTCTCTGTCTGGTTTAGGAATCAAAGTAATACTGGCTTCATAGAATGAGTCTGGCAGTTTTCCTTCCCTTTCTATTTCTTGGAATAGCTTGAGAAGGATAGGTATTATCTCTGCTTTAAACGTCTGGTAGAACTCCCCTGGGAAGCCATCTGGTCCTGGACTCTTATTTGTTGGGAGATTTTTGATAACCGATTCAATTTCTTCACTGGTTATGGGTCTGTTCAAGCTTTCTATTTCCTCCTGATTGAGTTTTGGAAGAGTGTGGGTGTTCAGGAATTTGTCCATTTCTTCCAGGTTGTCCAATTTGTTGGCATATAAGTTTTCATAGTATTCCCTGATAATTGTTTGTATCTCTGAGGGATTGGTTGTAATCATTCCATTTTCATTCATGATTTTATCTATTTGGGTCATCTCCCTTTTCTTTTTGAGAAGCCTGGCTAGAGGTTTGTCAATTTTGTTTATTTTTTCAAAAAACCAACTCTTGGTTTCGTTGATCTGCTCTACAGTTTTTTTAGTTTCTATATTGTTTATTTCTGCTCTGATCTTTATTATTTCTCTTCTTCTGCTGGGCTTAGGCTGCCTTTGCTGTTCTGCTTCTAGTTCCTTTAGGTGTGCTGTTAGATTTTGTATTTGGGATTTTTGTTGTTTCTTGAGATAGGCCTGGATTGCAATGTATTTTCCTCTCAGGACTGCCTTTGCTGCGTCCCAAAGCGTTTGGATTGTTGTATTTTCATTTTCGTTTGTTTCCATATATTTTTTAATTTCTTCTCTAATTGTCTGGTTGACCCACTCATTCGTTAGTAGGGTGTTCTTTAACCTCCATGCTTTTGGAGGTTTTCCAGACTTTTTTCTGTGGTTGATTTCAAGCTTCATAGCATTGTGGTCTGAAAGTAAGCATGGTATAATTTCAATTCTTGTAAACTTATGAAGGGCTGTTTTGTGACCCAGTATATGATCTATCTTGGAGAATGTTCCATGTGCACTCGAGAAGAAAGTATATTCTGTTGCTTTGGGATGCAGAGTTCTAAATATATCTGTCAAGTCCATCTGATCCAGTGTCTCATTCAGGGCCCTTGTTTCTTTATTGACCGTGTGTCTAGATGATCTATCCATTTCTGTAAGTGGTGTATTAAAGTCCCCTGCAATTACCACATTCTTATCAATAAGGTTGCTTATGTTTATGAGTAATTGTTTTATATATTTGGGGGCTCCGGTATTCGGTGCATAGACATTTATAATTGTTAGCTCTTCCTGATGGATAGACCCTGTAACTATTATATAGTGTCCTTCTTCATCTCTTGTTACAGCCTTTAATTTAAAGTCTAGTTTGTCTGATATAAGTATGGCTACTCCAGCTTTCTTTTGGCTTCCAGTCGCATGATAAATAGTTCTCCATCCCCTCACTCTCAATCTAAAGGTGTCCTCAGGTCTAAAATGAGTCTCTTGTAGACAGCAAAAAGATGGGTCTTGTTTTTTTATCCATTCTGATACCCTATGTCTTTTGGTTTGCGCATTTAATCCATTTACATTCAGTGTTATTATAGAAAGATACGGGTTTAGAGTCATTGTGATGTCTGTATGTTTTATGCTTGTAGTGATGTCTCTGGGACTTTGTCTCACAGGGTCCCCCTTAGGATCTCTTGTAGGGCTGGTTTAGTGGTGACAAATTCCTTCAGTTTTTGTTTGTTTGGGAAGACCTTTATCTCTACTTCTATTCTAAATGACAGACTTGCTGGATAGAGGATTCTTGGCTGCATATTTTTTCTGTCTAGCACACTGAAAATCTCGTGCCAATTCTTTCTGGCCTGCCAAGTTTCAAAAGAGAGATCAGTCACGAGTCTTATAGGTCTCCCTTTATATGTGAGGGCACGTTTACCCCTCGCTGCTTTCAGAATTTTCTTTATCCTTGTATTTTGCCAGTTTCACTATGATATGTCATGCAGAAGATCGATTCAAGTTACGTCTGAAGGGAGTTCTCTGTGCCTCTTGGATTTCAATGCCTTTTTCCTTCCCCAGTTCAGGGAAGTTCTCAGCTATTATTTCTTCAAGTACCCCTTCAGCACCTTTCCCTCTCTCTTCCTCCTCTGGGATACCAATTATGCGTATATTATTTCTTTTCAGTGTATCACTTAGTTCTCTAATTTTCCCCTCATACTCCTGGATTTTTTTATCTCTCTTTTTCTCAGCTTCCTCTTTTTCCATAACTTTATCTTCTAGTTCACCTATTCTCTCCTCTGCCTCTTCCATCTGAGCCGTGGTGGTTTCCATTTTGTTATGCATTTCGTTTAAAGCGTTTTTCAGCTCCTCGTGACTGTTCCTTAGTCCCTTGATCTCTGTAGCAAGAGATTCTCTGCTCTCCTGTATACTGTTTTCAAGCCCAGCGATTAATTTTATGACTATTATTCTAAATTCACTTTCTGTTATGTTATTTAAGTCCTTTTTGATCAGCTCATTAGCTGTTGTTATTTCCTGGAGATTCTTCTGAGGGGAATTCTTCCGCTTGGTCATTTTGGATAGTCCCTGGCGTGGTGAGGACCTGCAGGGCACTTCCCCTGTGCTGTGGTGTATAACTGGAGTTGGTGGGCGGGGCCGCAATCGGACCTGATGTCTTCCCCCAGCCCACCGCTGGGGCCACAGTCAGACTGGTGTGTGCCTTCTCTTCCCCTCTCCTAGGGGTGGGATTCACTGTGGGGTGGTGTGGCTCGTCTGGGCTACTTGCACCCTGCCAGGCTTGTGATGCTGGGGATCTGGCGTATTAGCTGGGGTGGGTAGGCAAGGTGCACGGGGGCAGGAGGGGCAGGCTTAGATCGCTTCTCCTTAGGTGATCCACTTCAGGAGGGGCCCTGTGGCAGCGGGAGGGAGTCAGATCCGCTGTCGGAGGTTTGGCTCCGCAGAAGCGCAGAGTTGGGTGTTTGCCCGGAGCGAGCAAGTTCCCTGGCAGGAACCGGTTCCCTTTGGGATTTCGGCTGGGGGATGGGTGGGGGAGATGGCGCTGGCGAGCGCCTTTGTTCCCCACCAAACTGAGCTCTGTTGTCAGGGGGCTCAGCAGCTCTCCCTCCCTTTGTCCTCCAGCCTTCCCGCTTTCCGAGCAGAGCTGTTAACTTATGACCTCCCAGACGCTAAGTCGCGCTTGTTGTGGAACACAGTCCGTCAGGCCCCACCGCTTTTGCAAGCCAGACTCGGGGGCTCTGCTTGGCCGGCGAGCCGCCCCTCCGCCCCGGCTCCCTCCCGCCAGTCCGTGGAGCGCGCACCGCCTCGCCGCCCTTCCTACCCTCTTCCGTGGGCCTGTCGTCTGCGTTTGGCTCCGGCGACTCCGTTCTGCTAATCCTCTGGCGGTTTTCTGGGTTATTTAGGCAGGTGTAGATGGAATCTAAGTGATCAGCAGGACGTGCGGTGAGCCCAGCGTCCTCCTAAGCCGCCATCTTGACGCAATTCTAGTATTCTTTTTAGACATATGGTAGAATTCAATAGCAAAATCATCCATGCCCGAGCTTTTCTTTGTGGAAAAAAAAACACATTTTATTAGTAATCCATTCCACTTACTTACTGTAGGCCTATTCAAATTGTCTATTTTTTTTAAGTCAGTTTTAGTAGTTTGTGTCTTTCTATGATTTTTTAAATTTCATTTCATACAATTGTTCACACTATTCTCTTATACTACTTTTTTATATCTGTAAGTTCAGTAGTGGTGCTTCCTATTTTCTTTCCTGAATTAAATAATTTGAGTCCTTTTTTTTCCTTGATCAGTTTGGCTAAAAGTCTGTCAATTTTATTGATCTTTTGAAAGAACCAACTTTCGGCTTTATGAATTTTCTTTATTGTTTTTCTAATTATTAACTTCAACTCTCATCTTAATTATAGTTTTCCTTCTCATAGCTTTGGTTTTAGTTTGCTCTTCTTTCTTCTAGTTTCTTAAAGTGGCAGTTTAGGCTCTTGATTTAAGCTCTTCTTTAATATAAAAAGTTAAAGGTAAAATTTTCCTCTAAGTACTGCTTTTTACTACATACCATAGTTTTGGTATTCTGTGTTTTTATTTCATTCATCTCAAATAATTTTCTAATATTCCTTGTGACTTATTCTCTGATCCACTGGTTATTTAGGGGCACAGTGTATAATTTCCACATATTTGTGAAATCCTCAAATCTACTTTTGTTAATGATTTCTAATTTCATTCCATTGTGGTCAGAGAACATAATTTGTATGTTTTCAATCCTTTTAAAAATGTTTTACTTCTTTTATGGCCTAAAATATGTTCTACCCTGTGCTTAAGAAGATGATCTATTCTACTCTTGTTGGGTAGTGTTCTATAGATATCTGTTAGATCTAGTTGGTTATAGTGTTGTTCAATTTTGTATATCTATTTGATTTTCTATATAGTTGTTCTATCTATTAATGTAGATATTGAAATCTCCAACTCTTATTGTTGAATTATCTTTTTCTCTTTATAATTGTCTGTTTTCATGTATTTTCAGCTCCATTGTTAGGTGTATATGTTTATAATTTTTACATTTTCTCCCTTATGGATTGACACTTATACCATTACAAAATCCTCTTTGTCTCTAGTGATACTTTTAAAGTCTATTTTGTCTTGTTTTAATATAATCCTTTCCCTCAGTTCTCTTTGGTTATCGTTTGCATGATATCTCTTTTCATTTTTTTATTATTTTGCATATATTTTATGTTTAAATGTGTCTCTTTTAGATATATACAGTTGTATTTTTAAAATATCCATTTTGTCAATCTCTGCCTCTTAATTAGTGTTTAGTCCATTTACAGTTAATATAATTACTGATAAGCTAGGATTTACATTTGCCATTTTGCTCTTTGTTTAATATATGTTTTATGTTCTTTTTGTTCCTCTAGTCCTCCATTATTTATTGCCTTCTTTTGTGTTAAATACATATTTACTCACATATCATTTTAATTTCATGGTCATATATAAACATGATGTTATGTATTTATTATTATATATAATATATAGTATCATTTTATTTATTTATTTATTTATTTATTTATTTATTTAAGTTAGTCTTAGTGGTTGTCGTAGCATCTTAACCTAAAACAAATTAGAGTAATACTGACTTATTTTCAATATCATACAAAAAAATTCCTCCAATAAAGCTTCATTTCTTTCCCTTTATTCATGCTTTTATGGTCATAAAAATTACACATTTATACATGTATTAGCTTTGATATACATTACAAACTTTATATCTTTGTGTGAATTCAAGTAACTCTCTAGTGTCCTTTTATTTCAGCCTGAAGGACACCTTTTAGCATTTCTTGTAGGTCATATCTGCTAATAACAAATTCTCTGTTTTTATTATCTGAAAATTATCTAACTTCTCTTCATTATTGAAGGATAATTTTCTGGTTATAGAATTCCTAGTTCACAGTCTTTTCTTTTGACACTTTGAATATGTCATCCCACTGCTTTCTGGCCTCCATAGGAGGTTATGAACAGAAATCAATTTTAATTATTATTGAAGATCATTTGTACATGGTGAGTTCTTTTTCTATTACTTCTTTCAAGATTTTCTCTTTGTCTTTCAATAGTTTGGTTATTATATAGTTAGGTACATATCCCTGAGTTTTTTCTACTTGGATTCATTGAGCATCTTGAATATGTAGATTCATGGTTTTCACCAAATTTGAAAAATTTTTGGCAACTGTTGCTTCAGATACTATTTCTTCCCTTTCTCCTTGTCCTCTCCTTCTAGGATTCCATTTTGTGTATGTTTGTAGGCTTGATATTTCCCATAGGTTTCTGAGGCTCTGTTCTTTTTTCTTCATTCTTTTTCCTTTCTGTTCCTCAAACTAGTTAATGTCACAAATGATTGATCTTCAGTTTTGATGATTCTTTCTTCTCCTAGCTCAAATGTGCTCTTAAGCTCCTCTAGTGGATTTTTCATTTGTTATTGTATCTTTCAACTCCAGAATATTTATTTTTAAAAATAATTTATATCTCTTATTGATATTCTCCATTTAGAAAATACCATTTTCACACTTTATTTTTACATGGTTTCCTTTATTTCTTTGAACTTATTCATAGCAGCTGATTTAAAGTATTTAACCAGTTAGCCCAATGTCTGGGATTCCTCATGGAAGTTTGTATTAACTTCTTTTTTCCTTGTTTTTGGGCCGTACTTTCCATTTCTTTGCATTCATCATTTCTTTTGTTGAAAAAGGAACAATTTCAATAATACATCTAACAACTCTAAAAATCAGATCCATCCCCCTTCCAGAGTTTTTCATTATTGCTATTTGTTTAGTAGCTTTCCAGGACTAGTTCTATAAAGTCTTTATTCTTTATTGTGTAGAGCTGCTGAAGTCTCTGCTTGGTTAACTTAGTGTTCAACTAATGATTTGACAGATATTTACTTAAATGTCTTGAGTCAATGTATTTCTCAACCTTTATCAAGAGGTTTTCTGTGTTTATTGGTGGCATGATTTCAACACTCCAACAGGCAGCTGACAATTCTGCCTTAATTTTCACTTTCTGATTGTACATGTCCTCAAGATCAGCCAGAGGTATGATTAACATCTCCTCAGAGGTGTGATTCAGGTCTTCTAATGTCTTTTCTGGGTATGTGCACTGCCCTGCATATATTCAGGGCCTTCTAGATTCCCAGGAATATGTCTCAGGTTTTCAAATTCCTTCATGGACATCTCATTCCCCAATTTTTCGCTTCATGTATTTTCAGCTCCTAACCATGTTAGGTGTATATGTTTATAATTTTTACATTTTATTCCTTATGGATTGATAAGTTTTTTGTCTGAAAGTTTCTTGTTAGCCTCAACAGATATTTCCACCACAGGCAACTCTCATGTTAAACAATTGCCACTGATTTTTTTAATGTTTATTTATTATTGAGAGAGAGAGAGAGACTGAGAGAGAGAGAAATAGTGACAGAGAGACAGAGAGTGGGGAAGGGGCAGAGAGAGAGGGAGACAGAGGATCAGGATCTGAAATGGGCTCTGTGCTTACAGCAGACAGCCCAATGTGGGCCTGGGACTCACAAACCACGAGATCATAACCTGAGCCGAAATTGGACACTTAAACAACTGAGCCACCCAGGCACCTTGTCACTGTTTTTGACAAATTTCCTAGGGATAGGGTTGTTCAAAGACAGCAGATCTTTGCATAAGCCAAATAAAGACAAGCCCTAAGACTGGAGATTTTTACACTTTTTGACATTTTTTTTGGTCAGGTTTATTGTGACTTACTCACATACAATGAAATCGACCTTTTTAAGTACATAGATTGATGAGTTTTGGCAATGCCTATACTCATATAACCAATGTCACAATCAAGATATAGAACATTTCTATCACCCCCCAAAAAGTTTCCCTTTTCCCCTTTGCAGAGTTAATCCCCTCCCTAGACATTGGAAAATACTGTTTTTCTTTCTTTCTTTCTTTCTTTCTTTCTTTCTTTCTTTCTCTCTTTCTAGTTTTGCCTTTTCTATAATGTCATATACAGGAAATCATACAGTAAGTAGCCTTTTGTTGGATGTACATTTTTTAAAAAAATGTTTATTTATTTTTGAGAGAGAGAGAAGGAGAGAGAGGCAGAGAATCCCAAGCAGGCCCTGTGCTGTCAGCACAGAGCCCAATGTGGGACTCAAACTCATGAACAGTGAGTTCATGACCTGAGTCAAAATCAGTGGTCAGCCACTTGACCAACTGAGCCACACAGGTGCCCCTGGATGTACATTTTTAAAAAATGCATCCCTGCTGCCTTGTGGAGAATGAATTAGAGAAAGTCAAGACAGGAATTAGCAAGAATCATTAAAAAGCTATTTCCTAGTCCAGGTGCAAGATGGTGGGAACTGAAAAATAATATAAGAGTGGAGATACAGAATGAACTCAAAGTAATAGGGGATGAGGGCCATGGAAACACCAAAGATGACTCATAATTATCTGTGTGGTTGTGGCCTTTCCTGAGTTGGGGGTACTACTGGTAGAGAAAAATATCAAAAGTTCTAATTTAATCACATTGGAAACATTTTGGGTTAAGAAAAAAATCATGCTTCCTATATCACACTAATGAAACTTAGGTACTTTATTATTTTTTTAATGTTTATTTTTGAGAGAGAAAGAGAGCATGAGAGATGGAGGGGCAGAGAGAGAGGGAGACACAGAATCTGAAGCAGGCTCCAGGCTCTGGGCTGTCAGCACAGAGCCTGATGCAGGGCTTGAACCCATGAACTGAGAGATCATGACCTGAGCTGAAGTCGGATGCTTAACCGACTAAGCCACCCAGGTGCCCCAAAACTTATGTACTTTAACATGTAAACCCATTCACCTTTTCTCATCGTGCTCAGAGTTCCCCACACAAAACGCATTTCTATAGGCATTCAAGAAAATGCCACTATCAGGCAGCTCTACCATGAACTCTATATCTGCAGGCAGAGTCCTAAGTAGAGCTTTCATCTTCTCCCCATGTACCGACAAGCCAAACAGGAGACACTTTGCCTTGCCAGTCTTCCACTTAAAACAACCTAATTAGATTGTCTTCTAGCTTTGATCAGAGAAGGTCTTTGGAAAGTTTAATGGGTCAGAATGGACTTGATGGCCAGACAAAAACCAGCATGCCAAAAATAAAGCATTAACCAAAGCCAAGAAAACTGTTGGCTGAGACACGAGGTGGTATGGGGCTCTAGGTATTTCAAACAGCCGGGTTTGATGGAAGCAATTAGGAACAGCAGTAATTGCCTGTCAGGCAACATTGCCATTTGCTGAGGACAGAGTTGATACATTTAGACACAAAGGCTGCTGGGCCTCTGTTGTAGCCTTTCACTTTTGGAGATTGTCTTCTGGTTTCCATTACAATGAAGCTCAAGCTGCCGACCCCATTAAAATGTCAAGGTGGGAAGGAAAGGAGGTCTTGAATTAAGTCTTTCAAGGCTATTGCCATGGTTGGTTTTATTTACGAAGTAAGGTTCCTGTACACACTTATTTTACCTTTTCTTACTCTTAAGTGATGAAATAACCAAGTCCGTTAGCACCTTCACCAGGGAGCTCAAAAGCCAACGTTTATTCTCTCCATCAGGAGGCTATTGTCAGGCCATACTCTACCATCTGCTATACTTCCTCATACCTGGAAGAATGAGTTCAGGTGCTCCAGAAGGACTTTTTTTTAACAAGTCCCTTGACCAGTGACTCTTAGACCTTCATAGTGTTTTAAATACCTACTTACCTAACTAGAAATGTGGCAATTTGGAATTCCCCTTTTTCTCTTTGTTCAGAAATGCCCCATCACAAAGTTGTTCTTGCATCAGATTATCTGATCCTGAATTCAGAGTCAAGGAAAAAAAGAAGGGTGCCCATCCCCAGGGCTAGAGAGGATTGTGATAATGCATGTATTGTGTCTAAAGGAGAATATAATTTCGCCAGTAAGGAAACAGGTTATTGAGCTCCCTAGAGAATAGCAAAATAATCCAGGCACATTCACAAGCAGTATAAGAATTGCCAATTAAAAAAAATTTTTTTTCAATGTTTATTCATTTTTGAGAGACAGAGAGAGACAGAGCATGAGCAGGGATGGGGGAGAAAGTGAGACACAGAATCTGGAGCAGGCTCCAGGCTCTTGAGCTCTCAGCACAGAGCCTGACATGGGGCTCAAACTCATGAAGTGTGAAATCATGACCTTGGCTGAAGTCGGATGCCTAACTGACTGAGCCACCCAGGTGCCCCAGCATTGCCAATATTAAAGTCAACCCTTACTTTGGAGGATATAATGAAAATAAACCAAAACAGAAATGCTGATCTGGAAGTCCTGGCACTTGGGTGTCATCATATTATTTGTCTTTAACAAGCTGTATACCCTAGAGCATGATTTTAATTTTGTTTTATTTAGAGCTGTATGCATAGGGACTGGAAGAGTACCTGACACACTGCAAACTCTTGACAAATACTTCCTGATTGAACTCTCTAAACTTCAAAATACTGGTCAGAAAATGGGGATTGTATTAGTTTCCTAAGACTTTCATAACAAAGTACCACAAACTAGGTGGTTTAAAGTAACAGAAATTTATTTTGTCACCTTTGTGGAGTATAGATCCAATGTCAGGGTATCAATCCTCTGAAATCTGTAGGGAAGAATCCTTCCTTACCTCTTCCTTTTATGGTGGTGGCTGTCAATCCTTGGCACTCCTTGGCTTAGAGCTCCATCACTGCAACCTCTGCCTCTGTTGTCACATGGTGTTCTCTCTGTGTGTTTGTTTCTCCTCTTCTTATTGGTACACCAGTCCTACTGGGTTAGGGGTCCACCTATTCCTTAACTACATCTGCAACACGCTATTTCTTTCTTTTTTTAAATAATTTTTTAAAGATTATTTTTATTTATCTTGAGAGATAGAGAGTAAGCAGGGGAGAGGCAGGGAGAGAGGGAGACAGAATCCCAAGCAGGCTCCATGATTTCAACGCAGAGCCTGATGAGGGGTTCAAACTCATGAACCATAAGATTCATAAGATTCACCTGAGCCAAAATCAAGAGTTGGACACTTAACTGACTGAGCCACCAAGGCACCCCTGCAATACACTATTTCCTTTTTTTCTTTAACTTTTTTTTTTTAACATTTATTTATTTTAGAGAGACAGAACATGAACAGGGGAGGGGCAGAGAGAGAAAGACGGAGACACTGAATCTGAAACAGGCTCCAGGCTCTGAGCTGTTTGTTAGCACAGAGCCCAACGCGGGGCTTGAACTCACCAACTGTGAGACCATGACCTGAGCCAAAGTTGGACGCTCAACCGACTAAGCCACCCAGGCACCTCTGCAATACACTATTTCTAAATAAGTTTGCATTCTGAGGTCCTGGGGGCTAGGATTTAAACATATCTTTTTGGGAGACACAATTCAGCTTGGAACAGGGATAATTCCACCTCTCTAATCCATTGCATCACTTGTTATGAGGACTCAGTAAGCCAATGTCTTTAGACATGTCTTCATGGAAAAAGACTTTTGAAATGATATATTAATATTCACATGCCTGGAAGATTTTCTCCCCTTTACTATTTGCTGTGAAGAGATAGTAATATTTCATAAAACATGAATTGTCAACATTAATACTTACTAGGACTTTATAATGTATAAATCCAAATTATATACGTTATCCCACTTTAGCCTGTGAAATGGACAGGGCAAGAGATACCATCCTTATTCTAGAGGTGAAAAAACAGAGTGAAATATTAAATGACACAATCAAAGTAACACAGCCTAACAACAGAGTACCTGGCACTAGATCTCAGGCTGTCAGCTTCTTGGTTATGATGCTTTCTAGGTCACCATGATGCTGAAATGACAGTTTCCCCTTGGAACTTTCATTTTCTCATCATCAAGTGGCCTGTTGCAGAGACCAGAGTTCATCTGCTGATCCACTAAGACTGGCTAGTGCTATGAAACCTTTGTTCAGTTGTATCTAACTCCCTGCATTGTGGTGCTGGAAATGAAAGGTGGAATAAGAGAGAAGGGGGCAGTAGGGGCACCTGGGTGGCTAAGTCAGTTAAGCATCCGACTTCAGCTCAGGTCATGATCTTGTGGTCCATGAGTTCGAGCCCCACGTTGGGTTCTGTGCTGACAGCCCAGAGTCTAGAGCCTGCTTCAAATTCTGTGTCTCCCTCTCTCCCCACCTCTCCCCAATTCACACTCTGTCTCTCAAAAATGAATGTTAAAAAAAATTTTTTTAAAAGGATGAAGGCAAGAAGTAATTATAATGAGTAGGTGAACTCACAACTCAGCCAACAACACATAAATTAAGTGTGGTGCATAGGATAATTAGCAGTCATTTAGTGCAAGAAAATTACTACCAGTTGTTCAAAACCCAAGACTCAGGGGCTGGTCTGTAAATGGTTATCTGAACAAGTAGGCAGACAGCTTCAAAATGAGGCTGTGCCTCAGGGCCTAAAGGCTATGTTTTATTGTCCAGAGATGGCATTGCCTTGAGATGAAGCCATTATGCTCATTAATTGCTGATACACAAATTTGTTGTCTTGATCAAAAGCTCCCAGAGAACAGTGGGTCATGAATCTGTGGGTAATCAGACCTACAAAGAGGTAAATAGGAATTTCGGAGTCCTGAAACCACAAAACTGCTCTTAGTATGGATCTGCCACTTTCCTCTCAGTGGCTCAGTCAACAAATACAGTCCTATCCATTATCAATCCCCATTTCCTCATTGAATCTTCTTGCCTACCTCTAAATATATTAGCTGAAGCACTATTCCAAAAAAGTCTGATATCTTTCTTCAATTTAGCACCCAAATATAGCTGAGTTACCTTGGAACATTGAGAACAACAACAACAAAAACATAGGCAGAGAATGTACAAGATGACCCTGGAATGTCTTATCACACCTGAAAACAGGGACACTATCAAAGACAATGGTAGTCAAGTCAGAAGGTCAAGAATTAGCTCAAAATGGCTTCCATTGACTAAAACAAGGCAAGTCAAGCACTGACATGAATAATATACCAAGGAAGGAAAAAACTTCAAACACATATATTTTTTAATGTTTTATTTATTTTTTTGAGAGAAAGAGCATAAGCAGGGGAAGGGCACAGAGAGAGGGGGACAGAGGATCTGAAGCGGGCTCTGCACTGACAGGCCGACAGCAGTGAGCCTGATGTGGGGCTTGAACTCACAAACTGCAAGATCATGGCCTGAGCTGAAGTCAGATGCTCAACTGACTGAGCCACCCAGGTGCCCCCCCAAAATTCAAATGTATTAAAATCCATGAGTTCATAAGATACTAAAAACAATACTCAATGTCTTCTCTGGAGCTTGCTGCAGGACCACATTATTCAGAAACTGGTAAAGGAAAGAATTAAGCAGTTGGCCTGATTTCCTGTAGGACCTGTACCTCAGATAAGGGTTGATGAAGAAAAGTTTTTTCTTTATAGAAGGGTTCCCAATAATAAATGAAGGAAAAATGCTATTATTCTTTTGCAAACCCCCAACTAACTAATGGATTTAGGTAAAGATCAATAATAGCAACTAACACAAAAAGAGACACTGTGTTCTTCCTGATAAAAGGACACATCACTACCTATAAAAGATCCTTGTAAAAATTCATGTCAGATGAAGCTGCTATATCTAACTACCAAGTTACAGAAATGCAAAAAACTGAGAAGCATGTTAAATGATACTATGGATATGCAATCAGAAAAATACAGGATGTGGGAAATTCCACAGGACAAATTATTTGGTTTCTTCAACAAATAAATTATAAGCAGGAAAAAATGAAGAAAGGAAACTGTGATCAACTGACATGTTGGCCTCCATTATTTACCCTTTTCTACATCCATACCCATAACATGGCTTCACTGTGGAAGAAGTGTACTTTACTGCCCTTGACATGGGCCTGGCAATGAAAGTTGCTCGAAAAATAGAATGGAGCAGAACTGACTGCAAAACTCTGAGCTAAGGCCTTAGAAGACCTCTTGGGTTTTCACTCACCATCTTCTATTCCTGTCCTTGTCTTAGGAAGAACTTCCTTTGGGTTGCTGTTGATTCTTTAGCTTGAATGATAAGAATATCAATGGCAATAACAATGAATTGAAGATGGGAAGCTACAACCATGGTATTCTAGACAAGATGTACAACCTCAAGAAAGGGAGAGCATCATCCCCACCCCAACTCACCCCCATGATCTGCCACCACCACCACCACAATCGTGACTACATTCAAATTTCCTGACTTCTCTGCAGATGGAGTGAGACCAGAGGCAGTTGATTTAAGAATAAGATTTAAGTTGATTTAAGAATAAGAAGTATTTAATTCAAACCCATTATAAATTAATTTTACTTCTCAATCCTTAGTAGTTTGAGGACCAAAGACAGTAACCTACATTAACTGGCCACTGTGACAGAATACTTTACTCTAATGGCAGAAAAAAAACCAGAATGTGTTATCACCATCACCACATTAAAATATTTATGTGGGATGTTTCTGAGTAAAGAACCGAGCATGCAAATGGACAGAGATGAATGCTCCTTACATGCAGCTGTCCTGCAAGAAAAATGACTGCTTTTCTAACTTGATCCCTAATTCAGATTCCTAGTCTGGACTCCTTCCCTATCCTCAACTTTGTAGGACCTTGGTATCCAAATGTTGGGATTTGAGGGGTAGCAATTAAATACACTTTCAACAAAAAGGCAGAAGATATGGTCAGTTGAATCCTTTAACTTATTTAAAGGGCAGCATTTACTGTGGAAGGTTTGTGGCCTGGAGCAAGGCAATAAACATGTAAAAGTATTTGCTGCTGTAGGTCTTCACTTTCTAACCAGAAAAGCTACAAACAAACAAATAACTGGAGAAACTCTAAAAGAACAAGGTCATACTCAGCCTTCAGCATAACTTATAAGCTCAAATCATCAACCCAAGAGCCCCCAGAATAACTTCATTTAGCTGTAATCCCCAAAGCTGCAAGTATATGATGATCTTTCCCATCTCAGGAACTTTAGAGCTTATAAACTATGAAAAGTCATAATTTCCAAAAATGGCCACAGCAATATTTCTGGTTCCACATGCTCTTCCAGAAGCTTATAGAATCTATTTTCCCTTCTCTTGAAACTGGGGAAGACTTTGTAACTAATTTGATGAACACAGTGCAGTAGAAATGATACTGTGTGACTTCTGAGGCTAAATTATAAAAGGCTATCTTTCTCAAGATGTTTGAGCTTGGAACCCAGTCACCATGCTATGAGGAAGCCAATCAAGCCCATGTGAGGAGACTGTCTCACGAGGCCCACAAGGAGAGTGACTGAGGCCATAAGCCAACAACCAGTACCAACCACTAAAAATGTGAGTAAATAAACCTTCAGATGATTGATTCCAGCCTCCACCCTACAAGTCTTCTAGTTGAGACCCCATACATCCTGGTGCAGAGCAAACTGTCCCTTTTCTGCCCTATCTGAATTCCCAACCCACTGAATTTATAAGAAAGTAGAGAGTTAGTACTCTGAATCTCAAGAATCTCAAGGGCCAAGATCTCCAGTGCTCTGAAACCCTTCTGCTGGTTTCCCATCATAGTCATTTTGGCCTCAACAATCTGTTAATAAAATGACCAGAGGAGTTAGCCCTGGTTGAAAGAAGACTGCAGTTGATTTTTCAAGGATTCTGAGGTCATGCTTGGTAAGTGAGATGTTGCCTCTTTGGAAGAAAGTACTTAAGGGAACATAAAGTGGGACAGTCAAGACTACAGTGGCAGCAGGAAATCAGGGTCACATGGCATAAGAAAAGCCTCCTTTAAAAAAAAGGACACACAACAGTGGAATTAAAGAGAACAGAGTAAAATGAACAACACATCCACTTGAGATACATCCGTAAGTAATATAATAAAGTGTTTAAAATTCAAACCACTATAGGTTTGGATCCCCAAGAAGAGTAAAAAAACTAAAAAATAAGTTGTTTTTCTTAAGGACATTATGTGCCCCAAACTTCCATTTATATTAAGTAAATTTAACTTTGCAAAAACTCTGTGAGGTTATTTACCTTTCTATCACCTTTTACTTTTTTTAGTTTTTACTATTATAAAAGACTTACAGTTTCTTCATGAATTTTTCTTAAATTTAGAAGTCTTAGAGTAAAAATGAAGGTTCCCCTTTATTTCCTTATCTAACTCATTTATTCATCCCATTTCAAAAGTACCTAACATAATATCTCAGAAGTACCTACTGGAATACTATACTTCATAGATGTACCACTGATGTTCTACATCTTTCAAGAGCTTTTTCTATGTGTGTGTATATTCATACATACGTGTGTGTGTGTGTGTGTGTGTGCGTGTGTATACACCCATTTAAAGAACATAAATGAGATCAGATAATTTTGTATCATGCATTTGCTTTTGCATTTAATAATATGTTGTGGATAGTTCTTCTATATCCAGCATATACAATGCTATCTCATTGCTTTTTAAAAAGTTTTAGGTATCTGTATGATAAAGATACATCATGACTTATGTAGCTTTCCCTAATTGATGGACCTAAAGTTATTACATACATCAGTACAACAGGTCTCTTCATACATACATTGTTGGACACATGTAGGAATTCTTCCATGACACTGATTCCTAAAAGTATGATTTCTGGGTCAAGAGCAGTGAATTTTAAATTTTGTGTTATCCTAATTTTTAAGATAAGGAAACATATTGAGAGAGGTTAAGAAGTTTATCCTAGGTCACATAATTGGAGACTGACAGAGCCAAGATTTAAACCCAAGATATCTGATTCCAAGTCCTATGTGTTTTCCATGATGTCATGCTATCCAGGAAGAGCCAGAGCTGAACTACAGCCAATGCCCATTAGATTGAGGACGATATTTTCTTAAATCCTTGCCCATTCCTTAGGAAACAAGAAGGAAAAACAGAGTCTTAATCATTCCCTACATTACTTTTAAGTGAAGTGACTCACTTTGTATTGTCAGGGTATACTAACTGGTATACCAAACATCCCCCTCCTGCACAAATCTCAGCGGAAAACACAATAAAACTTTATTTATTATTGGTGTCACAGTTCAAAAGAGAATGGTGGTAGAGAGGTGATCTCCTCCTCACAGTCATTCAGAGGCCACGATGCCTTCACATTGTTACCTCAGGTTCTCAAGTGCTGAGAAGGGCATGGACAAACTACCCATCTCTTAACTATCTTGACCTGGAGGTGTCACATGACTTCTACTATCACTTCTGGCAGAATTCAGTTATACGTCTGAACAAAACTATAAGGAAAGTCGAGCCATGTGACTAAGAGGAAAAGAAAACATGGTTTTGATGAACACATAGCATTGTCTCTACCATAGTAAGGATTTGGAACACATAGTGAACATTGTGATAGTAAATTTTAAGTTAACTTGATGTGCCATGGGGTACCTAGATACATTGCTTCCGGGTGTATCTGTAAGGGTGTTTCTGGATGACATCAGCATTTGAATCCATGAATTCAGTAAAGTATTTTGGCTTCTCCATTGTGGGTAGGCATCATCTAATCTCTTGAGGGCCTGAATCGCACAAAAAGTGGAGGAAGGAGAAATTTGCCCATTTTTTTCTCCCTGCCTCACTAATTGAGCTGGGACATCATTTTGCCCCTGTCCTTGGAATGGGATTTACACCTTTAGCTCCCCTGGTTCTTATGGCTTCAGACTCAGACTGGAATTACACCACTGACTTTCTGGGTCTCCAGCCTGCAGAAGGCAGACTGTGGGACTTCTTAACCTCTGTAATTGTGTGAGACAATTCTTCATAATATTTTTCTGTCACTCTCTTTGCCTTTCTCTGTCTTTCCCTCCCTCTCTCCCTCTCTCCCTCCTCTCTCTCTCTCTCTCTACACACACACACACACACACACACACACATATGTATACATATGTAGAGAGATAGATATTGATATATGGAGATAGATATCCTATTTGTTCTGTTCCCTGGAGAAGCTCAATTAATATAAACATTTATTCGGCAATTGCTACATGTCAATGCTCTAAGAATGCTAGTGAATGATCTCATTTAATCCCACATCAACTCTGAGTTACTAACAATTCCTTTTTTCACATTTTACAGATGAGAAAACTGAGGAACAGAGATTAAGTTATTTTCCCAAGTTCATATAGCTAGTAAGTGGTAGAGCATGAATTCAAACACAGTGTCCCAGTAAAGCTGCCATACTCCCCAGAACTTCTTTAGGTGACCTTTTAGATCTCAAATCCTCTCATCTTGGGAACAACAACAACAACAACAACAACAAACATCACTTCTTGTGTTACAAAGACAGTTTTAAATTCAACCTTTTCATGTTAATATATTTTCATTTTCTCCATATATGTTCTTATTGCATCCTGGCCTAATTAATCATCGTTTTGTGTTCCCATTATTCTTTGTGGTTCCCTGTCTATAAAGAGAACCTTCAAGTCTTGCCTTAAGTGGAAGGCTGGGGGAGAAAAGGAAGAATCTTGTTCCTGTTTGAATCAAGTGTTTACTTAACCCCATGGCTGAATTAAAAATGGATTTTTTTTTAAGACTAAAGAGAGAATGAAATTGTTTTAATGAATGACTTAGAAGGGACAGGGCCAAACTCTGACAAGGGCTCCAAATGTATAGGAGTGCATCCACCTTTTTTTTTCATATGTTTGTGTTTTTCTTTCATACTGTGTTGAAAGTAACAAGGAGGAGGAGGAAAAAGGCAGAAGTAGAAGGGGAGGTGGAGATGATGAAGGAGGAGAGAGGGGTGAAGGTAAAGGAGGAGGAAGAAGCAGCTTCAAGCATATTGTCCTAGTCTTTGAAGATACTAAACATAAGGTTCATGTTTGTTATGTCTGGGTAAAAAGCAAATCTGATACTCATCTGGTAGTCTCAGCTAAGGCAGTACTGAAAAATAGTTACACACTAAAAATGCTGACTTACAAACTGGTTAGTAAATGTCAATTGCTTCCAACCCCCTGAATGTTCTACTATCATACCAGGTGCTTGGTCCACCCCCTATGATCCACACTTCCACACTACCCAGCAACAAATGGGTGTCTCCTAACACTGCAGGGGTCTCTCCAAACCTGATCCATTACCAGGGTGGCATTGCCCAATATTTCTGTCCTATAGGTCATTAAATATTTTGACCATCACCCCCAGGGCAGAAATTTCTATTCTGCAGCCTGTAATGGGGTTGCTATTGTCCAAACCCTTCCTTGTTGATGAGTTCAGGGCAAGCTGCCCCAAAAGATGTCATTTTGGCATATTGATAATTTAGAAATTAAAGTTACTTAAGAAAGAGCCAGTGCAAAAAGGACATTCTGGCCCTCCTTTGTCCCCCCTGAAAACAGGAAATGAATCTCCCATATGAAAGTTACCCTCCCTGTACCAGGAGTTAAAGAGGCATCGTTATCACAGAGATGGAATTCAGAGCCAAGAAAGTTTTAAACCTTGTTACTTCTTCACTAACTATCTCAGGCCTAGACTTCTTAGGTCTTGTCCATTCTTCACAATTTCATTGTTTATTTGTCTAAAGGTATGAAAGCTGCTTGCTTTGGTCACTTCTTTGAGTCTGATATTTTTTATGAGCTCCTGTATAGACAAAATTAAATTATTTTTCCTTCTGTTAATCTGTCTTATCTCAATTTAATTATTAGGCCAGCCAAGGAAGGAAAGAAAGGAAAAGTTTTCCTCCCCTAAATTGCTTTGTTCACCCCTAGCTGTCCCTGGCTGAGCATCTGATAGTCTGAGAACACCAGACACCAGGCCAGTTTGGATGTTACCAGCAACTTGCCTTTGGCCACCACTCAAGACAAACAAAGCTAGTGGGAAGATGTACCATCTCTGAGCTGGGGAAGAAAAAGATGGAAAGCCTGAGAGAATATGGAATGGGGTAGGATCTGTAAAGTTCTCAGGGTGAGAATAAAATCCAGA